>NC_137803.1:51617066-52120823 GCF_963383645.1 Muscardinus avellanarius | reverse complement strand
CATCCTCAGACACGAGTGCAGTTAGGGTGGGCCTGCTGGGAGGAGAGCAGGCTGAGTCGTTTTCACTCGACGTCCGTCCTGCACCCTCACTCAGGAACTTCTTACGCCTTCCCCTCCTTGGGCAGTCTTCCTTCTGTCCTTGGGACGTTGGTTGCTGTGGCTCTGCTGTCAGCTCTAGACGTCCCTCTGTGCACTCCCTTTAATAAATCCTGACCCCTAAAGATGGCCCTCACAGAAATGGTAACTGTGGCCCAAGCTTGGGACATTCATCAAACCCATATCGTAGCCCTGTCTGACCTGAAATCCTGAGGCTTCCTGTCCCCACGCCCTGTCGTGGTATCACTCTTCTAGGGTCTGATTAGGAATGGTGCTTTTTAGATATTCATTTTTAAAAACGTTAGAGTTAAGCCGGGCATGGTGGCCCACGCTTGTAATCCCCGCGCTTGGGAGGCAGAGACAGGAGGATCGCGCAGGTTCAAAGCCAGCTGCGCGCACTGGCTTAGGAGACCCTGTTTCCAAATAAAAATATAAAAAATGGGTCTGGGAGTATAGCCTGGAGATAGAAGGGTTTCCAAGAACCCCAGTACCACCGGAAAAAAAAAAATGTTAGAGTTATATTTATAGGAATGACATATCTTGATGATACTCTTAAGAGCCTGTTATATATATATATATATACACATACACACACACACACACACACACACACGGGTACAGAAACACATACACATATATTTACATAAGTCAATCAAATAGTAAACTTTATATAAGTATTTATTTTGAATGTCAGATTAGAAATGATTCAGAAAATGTTCTATGATTAATAGTCACTTTCACTTACAGTACTTTATCTTTTGCAGGAAAAAGCAGTCGATCCTAAGACACGTTTACTTATGTATAAAATGGTCAACTCTGGAATGCTGGAGACAATCACTGGCTGTATTAGTACAGGAAAGGAGTCTGTTGTCTTTCATGCATATGGAGGGAGGTAAATGAACAAAACACAGTACCTCCCTGTGCACAGAAGCTCAGCCCCTTCTCCCCAGGATCGGTACATTTACACAGAACCAGAGTCAGCACTGCATGAAGCAGAGTAATGGAAAGTGTTAGCCTGCACAGTCTAGGTGAAATAGAAGGGCTCCGATGGTTGCTGGTCAAGGCCTTGACTTTAGTTTTCTTAATGTTTGACTAGTCCCTCTTTCTAGATGAAACATTCACATAAAATCACATAATGAATGACTATGATTACTATTAAGTTCTAAGGTTATTTTTTTAAAGGGGTTTTTTTGTTTTTTTTTTTTTTGGAACCTGGGTGCAGACCCAGAGCACCACACCTGCAAATCAGGCACTTTGCCACTGAACTACATCCCGGGCCCTGCCATTAAGTTCTAAAAAGGAAGAAGATAAGCCGGGCTTGGTGTTGCATGCTTGTAATCCCAATACGTAGGAGGCTGAGACAGGAGGATGGCAGGATGGAAGCCAGCCTCAGCAGCTCTGTGAGGCCCTCAGCAACTTAGACCCTGTTTCAAAGTAAAAAATAAAATAGAGGCAGAATGCCCATGGGTTCAATCCCTCGTGCCACAAAAATAAAAATGAAGAAGATAAAAATGAATGTTGGGGCTGGAGGTGTAGCTCATTGGAGGTCCTGAGTTTGACCCCCAGCACCAAAATATAAAAATTAAAAGATAAGATAAAGAAAATCTTAACATTGGAGCTTACATTTTTCAAACTAAGTGATCTAGAACAAGTTACTGAATCTCATATAAAAATGATCTTGCCAGGTGTGGTAGTGCATGCCTATTTTGGAGTCTGAGACAGGATCACAGGTTCAAAGGTAGCCTCAGCAACTTAGTGAGGGCTTCACAAACTAGAAAGACCGTGTCTCAAAATAAAAATAAAAGCCGGGCGTGGTGGCGCACGCTTGTAATTCCAGCATTCGGGAGGCTGAGACAGGAGGGTTGCGGTTCTTGGCCAGCCTCAGCTACTTTGTGAGGCCCTCTGCAACTCAGTGAGACCCAGTTTCAAAATGAAGAATAAAAAATAGGACAAGGGGTGTAGCTCGGAGGTAGGATAGATAAAAATAAAAGCTGTTTCTTACCTCATGGGATTTTTGTGGAAATAAATTAGATTTCTGTGTGTGTGTGTGTGTGTGTGTGTGTGTGTGTGTGTGTGTGGTGTGGTGTGCTAGGGATGGAACCCGGGGTCTTTCTACCTCTGGGCTACACTTCCAGACCTATTTTCTATAATTTGGAAACAGGGTTTGCTGAGTTGCTGAGGCTGGCTTTGAACCTGTGCGATCCTCCTGTCTCCGCCTCCCAAGCCCTGGGATGACAAGTGTGTGGCACCACATCCGCCTTAGATAATATTTTATAATACCTAGTATATATTCATCTTAGTAAACATTTCTTTAGTCTTTGTTTTCCTCTTTCTAAATTTCATTTGAGGATTCCCTGAGACCAGGCAAATATAACTTAATGCTACAAATTATTTTAAAATGAAAAACTATCCATGGTGATTAATTAAAACTGTATAGAAAGGATTAAAATGAAAAATATCCTCATTTTACCTGCCCTTCTTCATCAGTTCTTTTTCCAAAACTAACTGATAGTAACACTTTTAAGTCTCACCTTCCAGAGATTTGCATGCCTTTGTCCTTTACTTTGCTCATGCAAAAAGAGATTATACAGTCAGGATTTTTTTTTTCCAGTTAATGTATTTTATTTATTTTTTATGGTACAGGGGATGAAACCCTGTACTGTAATTTTTTTCTTTTTTTTTTTTTGTTAAGCAGTGGAAGCCCTCACTGAATGGGGAGTATCTGATTTTGCTCACTGTTTGCACCCTTATCTATCATTACAAGCTATTTTTTATTCCTTTTATATGAGAAATTTCAATTTTAAAAGTTAATTTTTCTTTCTTTTTTGTTACACCAATTGTTAGAATCTTGAAATTGTATTTATCTTTTAGTGGTAAGGCAAATGTAAAATTCCCCATGAGCTAGGCAGGTTTGCAGATTGTATATGTTCTGAATGCTGTGTGATTCTGCTAGACTGCCCCATGGGAAGCTTAAGCAGTTTATGCTGCACCAGCAGCATGAGCCTTTTTCTCTTGTCCTCATCAGTACTTAGTATTATCAAACTTAACATTTTTTGTCTATGGAAAAAAATGAAAGGTTGCCAGGCATGGTGGCGCGCACTCGTAATCCCAGTACTTGGGAGGCTGAAACAGGAGGATCACAGGTTCATGGTCAGCCTCAGCTACTTACTGAGGCCCTCTGCAACTTAGTGAGACCCTGTTTCAAAATTAAGAATAAAAGATAGGGCTGGGGGTGTAGCTTGGAGGTAGAATGTCTCCGGGTTCAATCCCCAGTACCACACACACACAAAAGAAAAAGAAAATTATTGTCTTGGTAGTTTGGTGTACGTTATTTGTGATTAAGATTGTGTATATTTTCAGGTGTCTTATTGGCCCGTGTGTGTGTGTGTGTTTGTGTGTGTGTGTGTGTGTGTGTGTGTGTGTGTGTGTGTGTGAACTGCTTCTTTTATCTTTGATTATTTTCTATTTTACTTAGTGATACTTTGATATAATGAACTTTTTCCATTTGGCAAAATTGATACTCATAATCTGTACCTTGGCATTTGTAAGTTAACAGAATTAGATAGTATCCAGCTTTATACAACTGAAAGTAAGTGCTTTTTATAAGGCTGTAAGTTTGCTGTGCTCTACAGTGAATGGGCACAAGTCTAGCGGCTTCCGGCCACACTTGTCCCCGCGCAGTCACTGTTGACTGGCAGTCCAGGCGTGGCTTAGCCGGGCTCTCAGCTTGGGGCCCACAAGGCCGCAGCCGAGTAAGATAAGTAACAAATCGGACTCTAGACTGGTAACTTGCCAAGCAAGAAATCTCTTCTGTGGAATTTTTTATAGGGTCTAATCCACTTTGTGGTTAAACTATTCCAGTGGCAGGGGATTAATCTTCTTACGCGCTAGCCTGCTCTGTCGGTAACACCTTTAGGTTATTGTAAAAGTTCCTTTGTAGAGAGTCTCTAATCTCTCTCCCTGAAACTTGATTCGTCTATTCACCGAGTATTGGAGCAGCGACCACATCCAGGTCCTCTCCAGGTTCTGGGGTACAGCCATGAGTAGTAAAAGGCAGGTCTCTGCTTGCACAGAGTGCTTTTGACCCCGTCACCAACCCTCTTCTAAGATGGTTACAAATTTATAAAATTCAGATTTGTGCTATGCAATAGTTAAAACAGGGTGATATTGTAGTGACTGGTTGACTAGTTTTGCTGCTGTTGTTACTGTTTTTGTGGTACTGGGGATTGAACCCAGAGGCATTCTACCTCTGAGCTACACCCCTAACCCTGTTGTATTTTTAGTTTGTAAATAGGGTCTTGCTACATTGCTGACAGCCTCACTAAGTTGATGAGGCTGGCCTCAAACCTGCAATCCTCTTATCTCAGCCTCCCGAGTACTGGAATTACGGGCATGTGTCACCATGCCCAGCTGACTGGTTTTTATTTGTAGGACAAGGGCTCCCTCTCTGATGGAGGGACACTTGAATGGCACATCTGGGACACATCAGCAGTCAGATGGAGGGCATCCTCCACCAGAGAAGAGCTGGTGCTGAGCCTTAGGACAGGCCCAAGTTCAGGGTGGGGACTGTGGCAAATAGAGGGGGGAGGAGGGGCAGAGTCAGGAGCTGGCAGGCAGCACTGTTCGCGGGAGGGGTCCGCTCTGTACTTAGCTGCAGTGTGAGCCGAAGCTGTGGCTCTGTTTTCAAAAGATGACTCAGCTGCCCTGAGGAAATGAGTGACAGCAAAAAGCCTTCATAGCAGTCCACATGAGCTGTGGTGGTGACTTGGAGTGAGAGGGGAGCGAAGTGAGGAAGAGATGCCGCTGTGTGTGAAGGTCCGGTCCGCAGTGGTTATTCGTTGGATGTGGGGTGCTCCTGCTGCCCAGAACAGCTGGGTGGTGCTGCTCACCGAGGCCTGGGGCGGGGGAGGCCGAGGCAGCGGTCACTGAGTTTTGCTTTGGACGTGTAAAGTTGAAGGTGTCTGCTAGACATCTAGGTGATGTCAGCAGGGTTGGACAGTGGGCCTCGAGTTCTGGAGAGGGTCGGGGCTGGGGTTGGGAGTGCTGGTGTTAAAGCCGTGGACTGAACACAGTTGCCCAGAAAGGCGGGGAGGTTACTTTAACCACTGGAGGACTTTGACCTTTCGAGACTTAAATGGAGGAAGAGCCAGCCAGGAGAATGCGGTACAGAGGAGGTTGGTGGTTTCATTCAGATCCTGTCCTCTGGACATAGAGTTCCTTTCTTTTCCTGATTGCCATCCCTTCAGGTGTTTAAAGGTAAATAGTGCCCTCCTCCAATCACCATGATTCTGGCCCCAGCCCCGCCCCTGCTCTCTCTTGTCCTGACAGTGCCTTGAGAGTCCTCGTGAGTCCCCACCACCTTGGGACACATCCAGGCTCCCCACACATCTGCCTTCCTCTCTTCCCTTCAGCTCCAGCTTCTTATATACTTCCTCCCTCCGGCCAAGCCTTAATGGCTGTGTTTATTAATCCCTAGACGCATCCTGTGGTTTCCTACCCTGCTCTTGCTAACAACTGTCACACCCTCTCCATTGTCCTGGTTGTTTCTGTGCCCCCTGTGCTGTGAAGCCTTGCCTTCCAACCCAGAGACACCTGTCCATTCATGCTCTGCTTGTATTCCCTCCACCCTCTGTAGACTCACAAGGCAGGGACCTCTTTACTCACCAAATATCTGGTAGGGTGAGAGTTATTTTCAGAAAGCTAGTGTACAGGCCAGGCGTGGTGGTGCACGCTTGTAATCCCAGTACTTGGGAGGCTGAGATAGGATGATTGCGGGTACACAGCCAGCCTCAGCTACTTGGGAAGGCCCTCCGCAACTTAGTGAGACCCTGTTTCAAAATAGAGAATAAATAATAGGGCCATGGCTGTAGCTCAAAGGTAGAATGCCCCCTGAGTTCAATCCCCAGTATCACACACACACACACACACACACACACACACACACACACACACAAAATAAAAAATATAAAAGAAGCTACTGTATGTGTTACTTCTATTTAATTTTGCCCCCTAACCATTCCAGGTAGATTATAGCCTGTTTTAAAGTACATATCTTTTCATTGTTTCTTGAGCCTGATTCCCTAATCATCAAGTAATGAATATTATGGATTGCTCAAAACTGGCTGAACATTTATTTGAAAGTTAAAAAACTGTTGAGTGTGGTGGTGCATGTTTATAATCTAAGTACCTGGGAGGCTGAGACAGGAGGATCACAGGTTCACAGCCATCCTCAGCAACTTAGTGAGATCCTATTTCCAAATAAAAAATAAAATAGGGCTGGGGGTATAGTTCAGAGGCAGAATGGCCTTGAGTTCAATCCTCAGTACCATACACTCACAAAAAAAGTAAAAACAAAACAAAAAAACTAGGCATAGTGGCAAATGCAGATAGGTCCAGCTCTTCTGGGACTGAGGCAGAAGGATTACTTGAGCCTAAGAGTTCTGGGCCATCCCAGGCAACATAGCAAGACCTCAAAACAAACAAAAACAAACCCCCAAAAGTCAAGGTTTATTAAACTTGAAGTCTTACTACTAAGACTTCAAGCCGGGCATGGTGGCGCACGCTTGTAATCCCAGCATTTGGGAGGCTGAGACTGAAGGATCGTAGTTCGCAGACAGCCTCAGCTACTTAGTGAGGCCCTCTGCAACTCAGTGAGACCCAGTTTCAAAATAAAGAATAAAAAATAGGGCAGGGGTGTAGCTCGGAGGTTGAATGTCCCTGGGTTCCATTACCAAACCTGCAAAAAAAAAAAAAAACAAAAACACTAAGACTTCAGCTGGGTGTAGTGGTGCATACTTGCAATCCTAGCATTGGGAGGGCGAGACGGGAGGATCGGGGTTTGCGGACAGCCTCGCCTACTTAGTGAGGCCCTCTGCAACTTAGCCCCTGTTTCAAAATAAAGAATAAAAAATAAAATTAGGGCTGGGGGTGTAGCTCAGAAGTAGAATGTCCCTGGGTTCCATCGACACTCCTAGAGAAGGTAGATGTGTTGTGGAGTTACACTCTTCACTGAGATTGTTTAATTGTGAGCTGGTAACCTGTGCTGACTTAAGTTTTCTTCTTCCGCTTAGCATGGAAGATGAACAGGAAGGTGGTAACGCTATACCTACAGAATGTGCCGTCAAGGTATTTAAGACAACCCTTAATGAGTTTAAGAATCGTGACAAATACATTAAAGATGATTTCAGGTTCAAAGATCGCTTCAGTAAACTAAATCCTCGTAAGATCATCCGCATGTGGGCAGAAAAAGAGATGCACAATCTTACAAGGTAAAGGAAGTCACTGTCCTGGAAGTCATCTCGGGTAATTGCCGTATTGTATTGGGACTGCTAGCCAGGCAAAAATATCCATGCTTGCTTTTAAATTCATTTACAGAAATAATGAGAAGCCTTGAAATTCTAATACTTACTGTGGAGTTTTTTGAGAAAACATTTCTATGTATTTAACTGGAATTTAGCTGAGTGGTCTCTTAATTTTAAATTGTCTTTCTTAAGAATTGAAATGTCCAGCTTCCAGTTAGGCTCAATACAAATAATGATTTTTTTTTTTTTTTTTTTTTTTTGATGGTGGTACTGGGGGTGGGACCAGGGGCTTTCTACCTCCGAGTTACACTCCCAGCCCTATTTTTTTATTTTTAATTTTTTTTACTTTATTTGGGAACAGGGTCTCACTAAGTTGCTGAGAGCCTCACTAAGTAGCTGAGGCTGGCTTCACACCTGCGCGATCCTCCTGTCTCAGCCTCCCAAGCGCGGGGATCACACGCGTGCGCCACCACACCCGGCTAATGATTTCTATTTTTATTTTGGAAGATGTTATTACTGTAATTTGCTGACTTGGTGGGGGTGGGATCTTAACCATTTAAATCGATTTTGCTTTAGCATGTTAGACTTGTTTCTCAATTCTCTAAGTCATTTGTTTTCTATCAAGGAATTTATCAACCAAGAGATTGAGCAGTAACCTTCCTCATAAATAAATCCTCCCATTATCTATAGAAGTTTTTCGTTTTTTCCTTTTCTAAAGATGTTTGCTTTCAAAAGTCATATTTATGGGCCGGGCGTGGTGGCGCACGCCTGTAATCCCCGTGCTTGGGAGGCGGAGACAGGAGGACCATGCAGGTTCACAGCCAGCCGCGCTGGCATAAGAGACCCTGTTTCCAAATAAAATATAAAAATAGGTCTGGGAGTATAGCCTGGAGGTAGAAGGGCTTCCAGGAACCCCAGTACCACCAAAAAAATTTAAAAGTAATATATTTTAAATTCATGTTTATAAAGTATTTCCATCCTATTGAATTCTGCTGAGAGTGTCCACTGAGCACATTTCCCAGGCCTTCCTGCCCTCTGGTCCTGCTCTACTACTCGCTCCTTGTCCCCTGGCTTCTTCAAGTCATCAGCAGCGCTCACGCTTTCCTGTGAACTCAGAGGCCTGGGTGGAGCTTGTCTGTGTCTTTATCCTCAGCACACACTGCGCTTCCCTCTCCACAGATCCAGCCCTGTTGACTGCTGTGCGTTCCCAGCGGGCTGTGCTCCTGGACGCCCGTGCGTTTCTTCACACTCTCTATCTGGCCTTTGTTCCCCTCCTCTTCTTCTGAAAAGCCTTGCTTGCCGGTTCCCCATAGCACCTGCTCACACCATGAGTTCCCGTGCTCGCTCCTCGCCTCCTCACATGGCTATTCCCACTGGTCCCCGGGTTGGTTATGGGCAGGGCAGCGTCTGGTTTCCATTTCCATGTTGCCAGGGTAGTGTAGCGCCAGCTCAGTGCAGACCCTGCTTATGTATTTATTGGATAATGATGTTTTCTCCATCGATCTTAACATTCTCAATCATTTCCTTCTGTGCAGAATGCAGAGAGCTGGAATTCCTTGCCCAACAGTCGTACTGCTCAAGAAACACATTTTAGTTATGTCTTTTATTGGCCATGATCAAGTTCCAGCCCCTAAATTAAAAGAAGTAAAGCTCAGTAGTGAAGAAATGAAAGAAGCCTACTACCAAACTCTTCACGTAAGTTGTGCCTTTAAAAGCACTCACACACCGACTCTTAAAAACGTCCTCTAGGCAAGTGTGCTGGTTTACGCCTGTAGGCCCAACTCCTTGAGAGACGGAGCCCGGAGGACCATTGAGTGCAGGGATTGGAGGACAACCTAGGGACAGAAGAAAGATGTCCTCTAAATTATGAAAAGCCTCCCTCACGGAGTAGTACTATTTCAAGGTGGCATAACAAGGACAGACTGACGGGTTTTTTTGTTTTGTTTTGTTTTTCTTTCTGCAGTACTGGAATTGAACCTAGAGGCATTCTACCTTCGGGCTACACCTCCTGCCCTATTTTTTTATTCTTTATTTTGAAACAGGCTCTCACTAAGTTGCAGAGGGCCTCACCAAATAGTGGAATCTGGCCACAAACCTGCGAACCTCCTCTCTCAGCCTCCCAAGTGCTGGGATTAAAAGTGTGTACCACCACACCCAGCATTGACAGTATTTGAAGCAATGTGAATATCAAAATGTGGGTAGGATTTGAGGAACAAGAGAAAGCTTTTGTTAGCATTAGTGACATAGAACATGAAGCTATTTTTCACAAAACTTCTTTGATATTGATGTTACCTCACTTAGCAGGATAGTGCCTCATTGATTTGGGTGCCCTCTGGAACGTTGTGGCTCTTTGACAGTGAAGGAAGGACCTATCAGAGGAAACCTGATTTGGTCTCGTTGTGGGAAACTGGTGGCAAAAACTGCAGGCAGCAGAGAGTAAACATAGGGAGTGCAGGTGTTAGGACTGGAGGACACGTCAGAAGTCTTGAAGTTATTCATGCTAAGGGGCAGAAATTAAATTTGAGGCCTTTGGGCGTGGTGGTGCAGGCTTGTAATCCCAGCATTCAGGAGGCTGAGACAGGAGGATCGCAGTTTGCAGACAGTCTCAGCTACTACTTAGTGAGGTCCTTTGCAACTCAGTGAGACCTGTTTCAAAATAAAAAATAGGACTGAAGCCAGGTGTGGTGGCGCACGCCTGTAATCCCAGCATTTGGAATGCCCAGACAAGAGGATCACAGTTTGAGGACAGCCTCAGCTACTGCTTAGTGAGGTCTTTTGCAACTCAGTGAGACCATATTTCAAAATAAAGAATAAAAAATAGGGCTGGAGGTGTAGGTCGGAGGTACAGTGCCCCTGGGTTCCATGCCCAGTACCGCAGAAAAAAAATAAAAATAAATAAAAATTGAGGCCTTGCTGGGTATGGGAGTACATACCTGTAATCCCTGTACTTTGGAGGCTGAGATAGAAGGATCAAAAGTTTGGGGCCAATCTCAGCAACTTAGCAAAACATTGTTTCAAAAACAAACAAACAAAAAAATAGGGCTGAGGGTGTAGCTCAGAGGTAGAATGCCTCCTGGGTTCAATCCCAGGTACCTAAAATAAAATAACTGTGGCCTTCCAGTTTAAGGAAATGCTAATACTGTTATTATTGTCGGCACTATTTCAAGTGAACTCCGGAAAGACTTCTCTGCGTTTCACACAGTCTTCATGGAACCCTCACGTCATGAAGCAGCTAATGTGAATATGAAAGCACTGTTAAAATTAAGATGGAGCCTGAGGGTCCATTCTTCTGGCTCCTTGGGAAGTGGGGTGGCCGGGGAAGCGATGAAAAAATGATGACCCTTGGCTTTTTAATTCTATTAAGGCTGGCACAAATGCATTAATGTTAATTTCTACTATATGGCTACAGACCACCATCGGTAATGAATAGCTAATGCTACTTAATTTAGAAGAACACCTTTTTTTTACATGTCTGACGGGAAATTACCTTTTACCTTAGAATTCTATGTGCCCTATAAAGGTCTTTATGGGACATTTGTCTGCTTATGTATATATGTATGATTGAATGAATAATACCGGGACTGAACCCAGAGCAGTCTACCTCCAAGCTACACTCCCAACCCTTTTTGTTTTGTTTTGTTTTGTTTTTTGAAGCAGTCTGCTAGGTTGCTGAGAGCCTCCTCCTGTCTCAGCCTCCCAAGTCCTGGGGTTCTGGGCGTGCACCTCCATGCCTGGATATATTTGTCCTTGTATAGAGAGAAGTGGCTTACCTTACCTCTCCTACAATGTAAGTAGTGTCCGTGGATTCAGCGGCAGTCCTTCCTGTGTGGGAATCCAGATCTGACCTTGGCTTCTTGATCCTTGAGGTATTAGGAATTAGAATGCCACCTGCTGATTTCCCCTATTATCTCCCTGCCCCCCCCCCACCTAAACACAACAAAGCCAGCCCTAACTTATACAAAGGAAAGAGAAAATAAGCTTTGGGAGCTGGGGTGTGGCATGTTCAAGGCTCTGGGTTCAGTTTCTAACCCCACACACAGAAAAAAAGGAAAAAAGTTTTATAAACTTGTTTTTCTGAAAAAATATTGACAAACACATTTAGATTGTATAGGTAAATATACCTTATTCCATAGAGCATTCGGAGTCCAAGACAGGAGTATCACAGTTTGCAGACAGCCTCAGCTACTTAGGCCCTTTGCAACTCAGTGAGGCCCTGTTTCAAAATAAAGAATAAAATAGGGCTGGGCATGTAGCCCAGAGGTAGAATGCCTCTGGGTTCCATCCCCAGTACCACAAAAAATAATAATAATAAATTTCCCTCGAGCACGATGGTGCATACCTGTAACTTGGGAGGCTCAGACAGGAGACAGACAGGGGAATCACAGGTTAGAGGCCCGCCTCAGCAACTTAGTGAGACCCTGTGGCAAACTAAATTGGCTTAGGGCATAGCTCACAGGTAGAATTCCTTTGGGCTCATCTCTAGTACTAAAACAGAATTGCTTCTTAGTTTCCTACATACTTGCCGTTCTTCCTTTCAGTTGATGCAGCAGCTATACCATGAGTGTACACTCGTACATGCCGACCTCAGCGAGTATAACATGCTGTGGCATGCTGGGAAGGTAAGGAGAACTCCTGTCAATGTTTAGATGAGACTCGCCCTTGCAAGTTACTGAATCTGAGTGCATCAGTGTGTGCTCTGTCTTTAAACAGGTCTGGTTGATTGACGTCAGTCAGTCCGTTGAACCAACCCATCCTCACGGCCTGGAGTTCTTGTTCCGTGACTGTAGGAATGTTTCACAGGTAGGCATGAAAACTAGTAAGTTAGGTTGTAGCCGGTTCAAGTATTTTTCTCACTCCTAAGTTAAATAAGAGAACCAAATTCTTAGAAACTGAAGGATGGGACACTGGCTACTTCAGGATAAGGAAATAACGATCAATTTGTCAGATTTCACTTTCAGCAAAAAATTGATTCCATGTCTCACATGTGAGCAAAATTTCCAAGGGAGGAAATGAGATTTTGTTTGGGCTCTTACTGCTTAAGCAGTTGAGTCGACGTCTGATGTGTGCATGGTGCTTAAGTAGCAGCTGGTGCACAGCAGGCTTGCATGCCTGCGGCCGTCATTTTACCATTAAAGAAGACGCTTTCACAGTGGACAGTGGGTGATCGCTGCCCCCGGCAGGCAGAGTAAGACAGTGCGGGGAGTTAGGCTCGGTGGCACAAAGTCGGGTCACGTTGTCTGCCATTCCTAGGGAAATGAGCTGTTGGCAAGAGATTTCGATTGGAATTTAGATAGAATAACTTCACACTGAAAGCAACCTCTGAGCCTGCCGGAGAGTTTCACCCATGGATTTAGCCGGGTGTATTATATCCAGACATTCAAAGCAGTGTCAAGCAATTAATACATACCAGTTATCTTTGTAGCTGAAGGTCAGTGTGACAAACTAAATCTAAAAGATTGTTCAGATGTGTAAGAGGAAAATCAAATAGAACCTAAGCGTGGTTAAACTTAGGTGGGAAAACCAGTGGCTAAAAAATGAGGGGAGGAATTCGGTGGAGTTTTACAAGTAGAAGAGAACCTTGCTGATTTCTTACTATCTTTCTCATGTTTTATTACCAGTTTTTCCAGAAGGGAGGAGTCAAGGAAGCCCTTAATGAACGGGAGCTCTTCAATGCTGTCTCAGGCTTAAACATCTCAGCAGATAACGAAGCCGATTTCCTAGCCGAGGTGAGTGACGAACAGCTCTTCTTCACCTTGCTGGAGACGGAAAACTGCCTGGAGGAGGTGACCGAGACCAGAGCTCACGTTATGCCCTCCTCCTCAAACCAAGTTGGGATTTTCCTTTTTCTTTTCTCCAAATGTTGGGTTTGGTCCCTTTCACACTTAGAACTCTTCTTCAAGGAATTGGTGAGCAAATTACACATTTCCAGGTTAGTTCTATTTTCCGTGAGGATGAGGAAGTTGACTGGCAAACACTTTGAGGGATAGAACAAAACATACAGTCCATGTCCTTAATAGAATACCAAAAGTGAGATGTGGCCATGCCTAGTAATACTTCTTTATTACAATATCAGAGCCACAGAAACAAGAGAACTCCCTGTAAAAGAGATCTCTTAAAATTAAGCAAAAAGCAAAACAACAGCTAATTATTCTCAGCATTTTACCAAAGTAGAGAATAATTACAGAGCCTGTTTCAGAACTCCCCAGTATGCCTTGAGTTTAGCCAAGCTCTGTTGGAACCTAAAGCCAGAGAAGCAAAAAAAAAAATGACAAATTGTACATCTAGCACAATAAAGTAGCTCAGCAAGTAGGTTTTACTATTGTACACTGGATGTTAGAATTACCTTTTTCTGTTTGTGTGTGGTGGTGCATGCTTGTAATTCCAGTACTTGGGAGGCTGATACAGGAGGATCACAGGTTCACAGCCAGCCTCAACTACTTAGTGGGGCCCTCTGCAAATTAGTAAGACCCTGTTTTAAAATAAAGAATAAAAGCCGGGCATGGTGGCACACGCTTGTAATCCCCGCGCTTGGGAGGCGGAGACAGGAGGATCGTGCAGGTTCAAAGCCAGCTTCGCAGGCTTAAGAGACCCTGTTTCCAAATAAAAAAATATTTTAAAAAAATAGGTTTCTGGGAGTGTAGCCCGGGGGTAGAAGGATTTCCAGGAACCCCAGTACCACCAAAAAATAAATAAATAATTAAAAATAGGGCCGGGGTGTGGCTGTTCCTGAAAAGCTTTACAGAATACACAGGAAGACTATCAGATTCCAGCAGCTTCATGAAGGTACTGAGTGTTGACCCTGGTGTATAATCAAGTAAAAAACATACATGTATATGTATGTATGTCTATGTATCTATATGAATACACACATACAGAATAATTTTTTTTTCAATACTAGGGATTGAACACAGAGGCATTCTACCTCCAAGCTATGCCTCCAGACATATTTTTTTCTTTATTTTGAAACAGGGTCTAAGTAAGTTGCAGAGGGTCTCACTAAGTAGCTGAGGTTGGCTGTGAATCTGTGATCCTCCATCTCTTCCTTCCAAGTACTGGGATTACAAGTATGTGCCACCATGCCCAGGATACATACAGAATAATTCTAATTCAAGGCCAGTATCATTAGGAATGACGTGGTGGTAACAGAGTAGAAATATAGGTGGGTGTGATGGTACACACTTGTAATCCCAGAACTTAGAGACTGAGACAGGAGGATTGAGGACAGCCTCAGAAAATAGTGAGACGCTCATCAACCTAGTGAGACCCTGTTTCAAAAATAAAATAGGGCTGGGGGTGTAGCTCTGAGGTAGAATGCCGCTGGGTTCAATCTGTAGTCACACACACACACAATAAAACCTAGTGAGACTCTATTTTTAAATAAAGAAATAAAATTGGGCTGGGGTTGTAGCTTGGAGGTAGAAGGGTCTCTAGGTCCAATTCCTAGTACCAAAAAAAAGTAACTACTGCCTGCCTAAATCCAAAGTATGGTTTCTGAGAGCTAGGAATCTGATAACTGAATTCAGTGTTTTTCTTTTGTAGATAGAAGCTTTGGAGAAAATGAATGAAGATCATGTTCAGAAGAACGGAAGGAAAGCCGCCTCCTTTTTGAAAGACGAGGAGGGCCCGCCGGCGCTGTCTGCTGACTAGCAGGGCGGCTCGCTCTCCTGGTCACCCAGCGGTGCTGTCCACCGCCGTAGCTGGAGAAGTGCTGGTGACTTGAAATGCGCAAGCGAGGGGAGCGAGTGTGCGGTGCTGCCTCCGCACTCTGCCCGTCGCCGTGCGCCAAATGTGTGGAATGTTTAGCATTGAGAGAATAAAATGTCACTACCTCTCATCTTATCAACAGGATGATCTAATTCTTTGACAGCTACAGGTCATCTAGTTGAAGGAGACTGAATGTCACATGACTCGAGGTATTAAGTGTTTTGAGAAGAGTTTTTGAAGCTTGGGTAGCGTTTCTCAGGCTGGGAGAAGAGGACAGATTGTTTCCAGGGAGGTGTGATGACGCTTTTGCTTTCTTCACCTCCTTGCTTTGTGTTTTTCTCAAATCTTCAATGCCATCAGCATAGAATTGGCCCTTCTCAAGTCTTCTTCAAGACTGTGACCATGATTCTAAAGGAAAATGTCCTCTCCCTGGTGGGTGTTATCAATGGAAGATTGATTTCAGAGTGGGTGCTAGAAATAGACATAGGCAATGTGTTTTTTTAATTGTACATCATGGAAATGAACAGAATCCTACTTCCATACTCACATCTAAGAAGCGGCATCATAGGTTTCTGAGAGAGATAAATATACAAGAACTTAACCAACCAAATTTAAAGATTTAACCTCCACCGTTCCTACACTTAGGTTAATTGGTTGCGATGTAACTCATGGTCTGGCTGCTCTTCATTTATAACGAAAATGTCACTTACCTGGAAGGACAGAATATAAGACTTAACCGTGTGTGACATATTTTAATGAAGTCAGGAACACAGATTTCAGTTTATATCGCACTAAAACTATCTGCTTATTGATTATTGAGTTTGAGAGAAATAGTGCAAACTAGAGTTATTAAATCAAAGGATTAAAAGTACATGTAAGACAGCCTGCCAGTTAACCAATTAATTTCAGCTATCTGGCCTCATTTTTAATAGTTTTTAGTAATGGCTGGACACTGCTTCTTAAAGCAAGCACCGTACTGGGAAAATACATTGGTTTGGATAGGGTTGAAGTTCATTGGTACAGTGTAATCATACTCCAATTACTAAAGTCAGACTGGAGCCACTAAGGATTCAAATTTTCTTTCTGGTAGTAGGAAGTTAAAATCTAGATATAATTTGCATTTGAAAGCAGAGTTCTTTTTAATTTAACAGGCCAAATATGTTCTCCCCTAGAAAATATGTAGTTTTGTTTCTGTTATATTGCCTTTAACTGCATTTCCGAAAAGTGTGACTTGGGGTAAACTCATTACATTTCTGAAATATTTATTACTCTGAAACAAAGACTTTGACTGGCATTTATTGACTTTACAGAAATTTCAGAGAACTAATTTTTAAAACAATCATTTAAAACTTTGTTTTGTTTTTTTACATACTCTGACAAAAATAAAAAACAGCAAACCATTGCTTGGAGTGTGCTGTGAACATGCCTTTTAAAAAATTAAAAATGCAGAGATCATCTTAGAATTGGTTCTTTGTCTGGTTTCTTCCTGTTCCTTGTATTAACTTACATACTGGCACCATATTACTTCTTAGGTAAAATAAGCTGTTTTAAGTGGACTTAACTCCCTCAACTTCTCATATTTAAATTTCTGTCTCAGCCGGGCGTGGTGGCGCACGCTTATAATCCCTGCTCTTGGGAGGCGGAGACAGGAGGATCGCGCAGGTTTGTAGCCAGGCTCGCTGGCTTAGGAGACCCTGTTTCCAAATAAAAATATAAAAAATAGGTCTGGGAGTGTAGCCCGGAGGTAGAAGGGTTTCCAGGAACCCCAGGACCACCATACACAAAAAAAACTTCTACTTCATATTACAAATAAGTTTTCCCTTTTCTATAGGTTAGAATTTTTCACATAGTGGAAAATATCAGTTTGCTAAAGAATCCAATCATAAATGTGTATATACATATATATTAATACATATATTTATATGTATATATATAAACATGAAAATAAGGATATTTTGCCTGGCTTTAATGAAGTGGATGTAAATAGGTATAAAATAAACTAACAATGTAAAGATGACTGGAGAGAATTTTTATATCAATAAGATAATTTATTGTCAGTTTCTTTTATATGAGAAAACTTAAAATGTTTTTGACTTGACAAAAGTAAGACATGTTCTTTTGAATTAAAATATTAGAGAAATTTAGAAGTATTAGGATCCCTATATCCCAAGAAATACAGTTTATAGTATGGCATACTCTTAGCTTTACTCAGAATGGCATACTCTTAGCTTTACCCTCAGAATGTTATTTTTTTTCCTTTTCCTTTTTCCTTTTTCTTTTTCTTTTTTTGGTGGTACTGGGGGTGGAACCCAGGGGCTTTTCAACCTCCAGGCTACACTCCCAGACCTATTTTATACTTTATTTGGAAACAGGGCCTCACTAAGTTGCTGAGAGCCTCACTAAGTAGTTGAGGCTGGCTTCGAACCTGTGCGATCCTCCTGTCTTAGCCTCCCAAGTGCGGGGATTACAAGCATGTGCCACCACACCCGGATTCAGTGTAGTTTTGATTTGCATTTCTCTGATTGCTAATAATGTTGGACATATCCATATATATAATATATAATATCTGTGTGGGAACATGAGAGAGAGAGAGAGAGAGTGTGTGTGTGTGTGTGTGTCTGTCTGTCTGTCATTGAACCCAGGGGCAGTCTACCTCCAAGCTACACCCCCAGCACTATTTTTTATTTTTGAAACAGGGTCTTGCTGGTTGATGAGTCTCACTATTTGCCGAGGCTGTCCTCAGACCTATAATCCTTCCTTCTCAGCCTCTCAAGTACTGGGATTACAAGTGTGTGCCACCACACCTGACTTTTTCATATACTTATTGGCCATTTGTATTTCTTCCTCTGAGAAGTGTCCATTTGGTTTAATTGCCTTGTTCTTTCTTTCTTTCTTTCTTTCTTTCTTTTTTTTTTTTTTTTTTTTGGTGGTACTGGTGTTCCTGGAAACTCTAATACTTCTGGGCTACACTCCTAGACCTATTTTATATTTTCATTTGGAAACAGGGTCTCTTAAACCAGCGAGGCTGGCTTTGAACCTGCGCGATCCTCCTGTCTCCGCCTCCCAAGAGCAGGGATTACAAGTGTGTGCCACCACGCCCGGGAAATTGCCCATTTTTTAATTGGGTTATTTTATTTATTTATATTTTTTGTGGTACTGAGTGTGGAACCCAGGGGCTTTTCTACCTCCGGGATATACTCCAGACCTACTTTATACTTTATTTGGAAACAGGGTCTCACTAAGTAGCTGAGGCTGGCTTCAAACTTGTGTGATCCTCCTGTCTCAGCCTCCTAAGTGCAGGGATTACAAGTGTGGGCCACCACGCCCGGCTGATTGGGTTATTTTAGTGTTGAGGGTTTTTTTTAATTCTACATTATTAGTCCTCTAGAAACAATGGATTTTACTTAGTCATAAGGAGGAACAAAATTGTCATTTGCGGACAACAGACACCTCAGGTAAGTGAGCGAGACCAGGATAAGAGTGGAAAGAGACGTAGGGTCTGAAGGAGGAGCCTTGAGGGTGCGTTAAATAATTCTTCTTAAATTAATTTTTTAAACGGTTCATTGTAAGAAACTTTTTTCTTTTTTTTTCTTTTTTTTTTTTTTGGCAGTACTGGGGATGGAACCCAGGGGCATTCTACCTCCAAGCTACACCCCCAGCCCTAGTTTTTTATTCTTTATTTTGAAACAGGGTCTAAGTTGCAGAGAGCCTCACTAAGTAGCTGAGGCTGACTACAAACCTGAGATCATCCTGTCTCATCCTCCCAAGTACTAGGATTACAAGCATGGGCCTCCATGCCTGGCTCATTACAGAAACTATGAACTTTTTTTTTTTTTTTTTTTTTTTTTGGTGGTACTGGGGTTCCTGGAAGCCCTTCTACCTCCGGGCTACACTCCCAGACCTATTTTATTTTTTTGAAACAGGGTCTCTTACGCCAGCGCGGCTGGGCTGGCTTCGAACCTGCGCGATTCTCCTGTCTCCGCCTCCCAAGCGCGGGGGATTACAAGCGTGCGCCACCACGCCCGGCTGTCTATGAACTTTAAAAAAAAAAATTCTCAGCCAGGCGTGGTGGCGCACGCTTGTAATCTCAGCATTCAGGAGGCTGAGACCGGAGGATCGCGGTTCACGGACAGCCTCAGCTACTTAGTAAGGCCCTCTGCAACTCAGACCCATTTTCAAAATAAAGAATAAAAAAATAGGGCAGGGGCTGTAGCTCGGAGGTCAAATGTCTCTGGGTTCCATCCCCAGACCCACAAAAAAAAAAAAAAAAAAAAAAAAATCTCCAATGCCTTTTTGGGATAGAACACAGTCCAATAGAATATAAAAAAATGTTTTAAACCATAAGCCAAGTGTGTGGCATGCTAGCATATTATTAACTCTTTCAACCTATCCTTTAAGAATACTTTTCAGTTCTTGAAGATAATACATACTCATTTTAAAAATTCAAACAATGCAGCTGGACATGGTGGTACACACTTAATTCCAATACTTGAAGTTATTAACTTCCCAATACTTAAGTGGTGATACACAGTTCCAATACTTATAGCTGATTTGTGGCCAGTTTCAGCAACTTGGCAAGGCCCTGTTTCAAAATAAAAAAATAAGGCTTTGGAGCCGGGCATGGTGGCTCAGGCTTGTAATCCCGGCACATGGGAGGCCGAGACAGGAGGATCGCACAGGTTCAAAGCCAGCCTCAGCTACTTAGTGAGGCTCTCAGCAACTTAGTGAGACCCTGTTTTTAAATAAAGTATAAAATAGGTCTGGGAGTATAGCCTGGAGGTAGAAAGCCTCTGGGTTCCACCCCTAGTACTACAAAAAAAAAAAAAAAAAAATGGCTGTGGGTGTAGCTTAGAGGTAGAACACCTCTGGGTTCAAACCTTAGCACCAAAAAAAAAAAAAAAAAAAAAAAACCTCTTTTTAGAATAAAAAGTATTCGTGCACATAAAACAAAAGAAATTTAGAAAGGTCAGAGTAGAACATAAAAGTCATGAACACCTACCAGGCACTGAGAGCCTCTAAAACATTTTGGCATAGCCAGGCGTGCAGTGGCAAGGGTCTGTAATCCCAGTACTTGGGAGGCTGAAATGGGAGGACACAGGCTCAAGGACAGCCTCAGCAAGTAGTGAAGTAGTGAGACTCAACACAGCAAGACCCTGCTTCAAAATAAAAGTCAGGCACAGCAGTACACGCTTGTAATCCCAGTACTTGGGAGGCTGAGACAGGATTGCAGGTTCAAGGCCAACCTCAGCACCTTAGTGAGATCCTCCACAACTTAGTGAGACACTGTTTCAAATGCTTCAAAATAAAAAATAGAAGCCCGGCATGGTGGAGCATGCTTGTAATCCCAGCATTCGGGAGTTTGAGACCTGAGGATCGCGGTTCGCGGACAGCCTCAGCTACTTAGTGAGGCCCTCCGTAACTTAGTGAGACCCTGTTTCAAAATAAAGAATAAAAAATAGGACTGTCTCTGAGGCCTCCCTGCCCCGCCAGTGGCCTGCCTCATTTCTCCCTCTCCAGCTGAGACTGTCGTCTTTGATAAGTAGCTAGTGCCAGAAAAGAAGCCCGTACATACAAAAAAGTGCTCTGAGAATCTGTAGTTACACTAAGAATATTATATGAACCGTCAACTTTAGCATCTGAAGAGATGGCACTAATCAGATGGAGTGGATAAAGTTCATACTTCATTGACCTTCAGTGGGACCTTGGCTTTAAGGCCATTTCCCTTCCCGCATTCAGACGCATGGATGTAGGTGGTCACGATTTATTTCTTTAGCCACAGCATTCACAGCTTACCTGAAGAGCATCTTCTGAGTTCCCTAAACATTTGTGTATGGCACCGAGAAGCAAAGACTTTAATCCAGCAACAGATGAGTCGTCCACTTCATGGCAAGCTGAAAGACGAGAGGGGTGAGAAGGAAGGAAAGCGGTCAATTCCTTGAGCATCGCCAAGAGCGACGCACTATCTCATGGTTCAGCCACTCAGGCAGTTCATGTTGCTACCCCCTTAAATACAAAAGGTACTCAACTCCCCAACTGTCATGCAAAGAAAAAAAATCTATCCTTAAAGCATCTGTCCTTAAAGAAAGGCAAAATATCAAACCTCAAAGAGCCAAGAAAATCCCAAACTACATCAGTTACTGAGTGAAAGAAGCCTGTCTGGAAATGAGGTAGGTATGGGTCCTAGACTATAAAGATGGCTAAAGGTCAGAGGTGTTTCTGTGCATGCCTCATTCAAGTATTTGAGAGGCTGAGACAGGAGGTTCCCAGGTTCAAGATCAGCCTCAGCACTCAGCATTCTGCCTAACACTGAGGAATGGCAGAATCTAACCCACAGATCTCAGTGTTGGGCTAATTTTTAATAAGGACATTGAAGAATTATTCATATTCACTGCAGAGACTGCACGATCTCCACCAACAAGCACACCTTTGTTGTTAGTACGTTCATTCTGAAACCTGGAAAGGAGCGCACAGAATATTCAGTCAAATTTCACTTAACTGAGACTCATTCTTTTTGTGTTTTCTGGGAGAGGCTACTGGGGATTGAACCCAGAGGCATTCTACCTCTGAGCTACGCCCCAACCCTATCTTCTACAGGGCCTCATTAAATTGCTGAGGCAGAATGGATTCTGCCCTTCCCCAAACCTGCAATCTTCCTGTCTCAGCCTCCCAAGTACTGGGATTACAGGCATGTGCTGCCATGCATACCTGAGACTCATTCTCGTGCCTGTCAGTTGCTGCTGCTTGTATTTATGGTTGTATTTTCATAATCTGTCGGGATCCAGCCCGACAGCTGGCAGGGCTTGGCGAGATGATGAGTACTGACGACTTGAACACAAACCCACGAGCCGGGAGTCAAGTCAAGCAAGATCTCATTTATTTCTCTCCAAGCAATTATATATATAGCACCAAACCACGAGGGGAATTCCCATGGGAAATAGCCTAGCCTATCGGGGATAAAGATCACTAGCACGTAGCTCACAGCCAATCCCAGGCCAGTGCATGAGCCATTCATGTGTGCAGAAAGCTCCTTTAAAGGTAGAAAGGGAAAAACCAACCGCTCAGTCTCCCCACCCATAATGAATGGGGAAACCACGCCTTCGTAGCTTCCTCCAGGCGCCATCTTTAGCCCATTTTCTGCTGAATCACTTTACTTAAAGTTTTGACTTAGGCTACAGGCCGCTCAGGCCACGGGAGGCTGCATCTCCTTAGGCGCTGTATGGACACACCCCATCAATAATCTATAATCCTGCACTTGTACATCAAAAAGACACTTAAGTCGGGCATTGGGATGTTTGTAATCCCAGTACTTGGGAGGCTGAGACAGGAGGATAACAGGTTCATGGCCAGCCTCAGCTACTTAGTGAGGCCTTCCATAACTTAGTGAGATGCTGTTTCAAAATAAAGGATTAAAAATAGGGCTGGGGTGTAGCTCGGCAGTGGAATTGCCCTGAGTTCAAAAAAATAAATCCATAAGAAGGTACTTATGATCCTTCACTGTGCCTGTAATGTAACGGTTTTGGGGAGAGTATGGTTTTGGGAAACTGTTCCCTGGGGACCCCTGCTAGGGTCCCAGACACACTTTCCCCCAACCCATAACAAAACCCAAAACAACCAAAAACAGAAAAAAAAACGTGGGTTCTTGTCCTAAGCTAAGAATAAATATGCATAGCTTGGACAGTTGCTGAAGATTTAAAGAAGTTTATTAGTAAGATAGAAATACAGAAAATAGAAATACAGCTCCATACCAGACTGGCATGGAGGGGTGACTCAAAATGAATACACCAAAGGGATCACAGGTGGACCGGACTTTTTATACCCATGACCTCCATCTTGTTTACGTGATTCTGATGTAGTGAATTCCCTGTAAGGTACCTTCCCTTACCCTGTAAGGTACCTCCCCCAACAAGGTGTGGCAAGGCAGCTCCTTTCATGAAGGTCGACCCCTCCTACCATCTTAGCTAGCTCATCCAATCATGTAGATCTGTCTTTAGATAGAGAAAGGCCAGTTCTCCTCTCCTATTGACTTGCTAATTACATGTAACTAAGTCAATCTAAGTTTCAATAGCTGTTTGCTTCCTGACCAAGGCCAAGCCTTTCTCTCTCCAGGTCTGCCACCATTTTGACACAATTATTTTTGAAATGTATTAATAATCAGAGCTTTCTCAAATCTTCCTAGGCCATTCCCAATACTGGTACATGTAAGTTAGACATTAATATCCTATAGCTATCCTTTGCAGTGATATCCCCTACTTGCCTTAACAAGGGAAGTTTTAATTTATGCAAATCCTTTCAAAATGAACACAGCAGAACTTATGTGTACCAGTATTGGGAATGGCCTAGGAAGATTTGAGAAAGCTATGATTATTAATATATTTCAAAAATGGGGTGAGGGGCAAATCTGTGCAAGGACTTGGTTTCTGCCTAAAAGCAGACAACTATTCCAATGTAAATTAACATAGCTAAAAGTAATTGACAAGTCAATAGGAGAGGAGAACTAGGCCTTTCTCTATCTAAAGACAGATCTACATGATAAGCCAGCTAAGATGGTAGGAGGGGTCGACCTTCATGAAAGGAGATACTTTGCCACACCTTGCTGGGGGAGGTACCTTACAGGGATGATCACTACTTCAGAATTATGCAAACAAGATGGAGGTCCTGGGTATAAAAATTCCGGTCCACGTGCTATATCTGGGGAGTGGTGAGTTGGCCCGGGCCACCCTCCCCCCTCATGCCATCTTGGCATGGGGCTGTAACTATTTTCTGTATTTCTATTTTCTGTATTTCTATCTTTTTAATATACTTCTTTAAATCTTCAGCAACTGTCCAAGCTATGCATATTTATTCTTAGCTTAGGACAAGAACCCGCAGTTTTTCTGTTTTTGGTCATTTTGGGTTTTGTTATGGGTTGGGGTAAAGTGTGTCTGGTACCCTCGCAGGGGTTCCCAGGGAACAGTTTCCCCAAACCATATTCTCTCAAAAACCGTAACATTTTTGGCGGCCCAATGTGGGGCATGTGGCTCTGCATTTTTCACGGGGCTTTTTGTCCAGTGGGCCAGTGGGGAACAGCAGCAGTTTTAGCTCCAGCTGGAGAGCTGTTGAGCTTTAAAACAACTATAGAGCAGCCTTTGCATCACTGCAGCTCTGATGTGACTTCCAGGGCATCTCGCCAATGGTCCTAGTACCACTGCACCCCAAAGGGTATGTACCTTCTGATAAGTAAAATAAAAAATTAATGCGAGTAAAATAAAAATAATGTGCGTACGGCGGAGTGTGAAAAACACGAGAGAGGTCCGGTACACATGGCACGTAAAGTTTTAATGGCACGGCTCTCCCGGGGATCAGGGTGAGGCACCATGGGGCCCGCGCGCCTGTCCGAAGCTTGAGGACGCGGGCTCTCCTTTTCAAGGTATGCATCTCGCGAGAGGAGGGTTTCCTCGCGGGAACGCCCAATTCTCGCGGGGGTTTCAGCCCCTCCCTTGCCCTGCAGAGGTCATGTGACACAAAGTCACATGAGTGCAGGACCCAACTTATCACCTTCCTGGAGCGATACAGAGTTCCCCCAGAATGACCGTGATCGTCCAGCATCTGGGAGTCAATTCTGGTTTCATGGGGAACCCCCAGCCAAGGAATTAGCCCACGGTCGAATCCCCTCCAGGTAGAAACTCCTTTAAATAGCATAGGCTTGATAGGCCCAATGAGTGCCCATCCATTCTACCCACATCACAGATGGGACACTTTTAAAATCCCTATACAAGTTTAAATCTAAGAGAAATGCCCATGGCCCACCTCCAGAAAAATATTCCCAAACAGGAGACACTAGCCAGGACCCATTTCTAAATAGCAGTGAGTTTTTTTTTCCCGGCAATGGGAAACAGGTTCTAGGGAAATAAGCTAAAGGAGGGTAAATGGACAGAGAAAGCTCCCCAAACAGGAGAGACAAGCCAGCAAATGGTAGTAAGTTTTTTTTCGGTGGTTAGAAACAGGTTCTAGGGAGATAAACTAGTTTGTTTTTAGCGGCAGGGTCTAGGAAGCGTGGCCATTAGCAATTGCGGCCACGTGCACCCTGTTGGTCACTATGGCAGGTCATAGTCACCGGCAACTAGTGGAAGCCATAATAGGTAAGCTTTTCCAAAAGTTCAAAAAACAAAACAAAAAAACCTGGTTAGTTTCAGCCAGGCAGGTCTGCTAGGTGATGGCCACACCCAGGAGTCCTTGTCTGGCATTCAACAGGCAAGGACAGTCCATTTGCATGAGAAAAGCCCTCAGGGAGGAGGCAGCTCAGTAGGAGGCCATGCCCTGCATGTTTTGTTTTGTGGTTTTTTTTTTGGTGGTACTGGGGTTCCATGTACTCTAAACCAGGCGCCTCACTTACTGCCTTGGGTGTTGAAAAAGTTCATCCTTATCCTTACTCCTGATTGATTTTACCATCTTGTAATTCACCAAGATGACTAAATGCACCAATAAAAAATTAAAAAGAATGCCTCCTAGTGGAAGGAATAGGAACTGAACACCCACTAGACATCCTACTTCTGTTTAGAGTTGCTAACTGCTGTAGATTGTAGCCCTTTCGCATGGTGTCATTACTCGCGTGAAGTATTATTCTACGTATGTTTTTCTCTTAAGGAGAAAAAGCACTGCTGCTTCGCGGGAGCAGCGCCTTGTGACTCAGACGGTCCCTCCTTCACTCCTGCCTTTTCTCTTTGAACAGGTGGTTCCATCAAGGTCCAAAACCCCACAACGGAGCACAGGACTGGATTTACCCCGGCAGCTACTGGGACAGAAACTACTTCAATTTGCCTGACATTTATTAAAATGCAGACAAATCAGGGTGTTTGGCTAATCTACAAATAAGTCTTAAAACCTATTGTAAAGTGGGGGCAGGGCCGAGAGCTAGGAGGTGGAGCCTGCAATTCCGGGGACCTCCCGCCCCGGAAGAGAGAGTTCAGAGAGGACCCGGAGAGGGAGGGAGGCATTCTCCCGCCGGCCACCGGCCCCCGCGGCCACGCGGGGGCTGGGGGTTGACCCCCCACGAATAAAGCCTCTCGTAATTTATTATGGATCTCGGCGTGTCTCTATGCTAGTGGGGCACCCCGCATTTTTCTACAATTTTACATTTTGGTGCCGAAATTCGTACTGGACTTTTGGGACCTGACTTGGACCTGCGCTTACTGGACTCGGACTTTCCATCCCCTCTCTGCGCGCCCGCCCGCCCGCCCGGCCCGCGGACTTCTACAAACTGCTGAAAAAAGATTCCCGGCGCCGCCTCCACCGGGATGGGCTGCGGCGCCCGCCCGCCCGCGCCCGCCGCGGCTTGAGCCGCTTCTGCTGTAATGGGCGCCCGCGCCGACCGCCCGCCCCACCCGCCGCTTCTAGGCGCCGACCCACCGAGCAGCGCGCCAGGACAAGACCGCGCCTGGGCGGGCCTCTGCCATCCCAGCCCCAGCCCAGGCTGTGCGGCGGCCCGAGCCGCGCCACGGCTGCACCCCGGCTGCGCTCGGTCCGAGCTGCCCGGCGAGCACGCCCGCGGCCCCGAGCGTCCGCGGACCCCACCGCACTGTGCCACTTGGCGCGCCTTGGCTTTCTCTGCGCCTGGCGCCGCGCCCACCGCGCCCGCGGAGGATGGGGCCGCACTGCCGGCGCGCGCGCTCCCATCACCGGGGCAGGCCCGCGGCCCCGCGGACCTCTCTCCCACCGGCCCGCCAACTCCAGCCTGTGCTGCACATTCCTTCTCTGCGCCTGGAGTGCTTAGACCCGCCCGCCCCTGCCTGCCACGCGGCGCAGGCCCCTGCGCCGGCTCTCTGCTGATTGCGCCCTTCACCCTCTGCCCGCCCACCCCGCTGCCCGGACCCGGCCATTTCGGTAAGCACCCACAGGGCATCACTGTGGGGGGAAAGCCCGCCATCTTTGGCCCACGTGTAATCACTGAGGAGCCGCCATGTTTCTTTAACCCCTCCCCCCTCATGGCCTCACTGGAGGCCCCGCCATATTTGACCCCTCCCACCTCATGGCCTCGCTGGAGGCCCCGCCATCTTTACTCCCGCCCACTTTCCATTCCTAACCAATCCTAGGAGTCGGCGGCCATTTTTAAAAAACTTTTCGCAGCCATCTTCAGGCCAAATCTCCACAGCAGCCTCTCTCGGCGGTAAGCTTCCTCTTAAGGAACTAAGTGGGTTCTGCCTAACTCGGAGGGTTCTGACTGACTGACTGCTGTAAAATCCGGTACCGGTGTCCTCCAGTTCTCCGACCGTCCAGGACGGTTGCGAGGTGTGAAAGAGACAAGAGACGTCTTTTCTCGGTCATACCTGCTCTGTACCGAACTAGGCAGGGCCCTGGGACGCTGGAGTTTCCTGCCTTTGTTCTCGCCCACTTACAACTCATGGGAGGAAGTCAGCAATCTAAGATTGAGATCGATTCTCAATCCCCGCTGGGCCGTGTGTTATCTAATCTGCAGGCTCTGGGATTCTCAGGGGAACTGTCCCCAGAGAGACTTATTTCTCTTTGTACTAAGATCTGGCCGACATATAATTTAGCCAATGACATTCGATGGCCTGCCGTGGGCACGCTAGACTCTAGGACGCTGATGGCTCTCAGTGAATATTGCACGCGTTCAGCAAAATGGTGTGACCTCGAATATTTACAGCCCTTCTGGCGGCTGCATTTTTTGTTTTCTCCCTCTACCGGCTCTACTGCTGCCCAGGGCATGCAGGCTGGAGTATCCCGCCAGTCACAGCCGACATCTTGGACACCACGTGGCAACTCACAGGCGCCACCTGGTGGCCATTCTGGGTCACAGGCTTACAATTCTGCAGACCCACAGCAGCCATCTTGCAATAAAACATGGGGGCCGGGGTCTGACCCAGCTGGGTTACAAGCCCCATCTTCCTCTCTCCTGGCCCCACTTCGCGAAGTGGCTGGAGCAGAAGGGGTGATACGGGTCCATGTTCCTTTTTCCCTTCCTGACCTCACTCAACTAGAAAAGAGATTGGGGTCCTTTTCTTCCAATCCTTCTGGTTTTATCAAGGAATTCCAGCATATTGTGCAGGCATATGATCTAACTTGGCGGGATTTGCATGTCATTCTAACCTCTTCTCTAACTCCAGACGAACGTGATCGGATCCTGAAGGCAGCCAGAGAGAGGGCTGACCAGAGTCATTTAACAGATCCAGGGCTTCCTATTGGTACGGCTGCAATTCCATCTGAGGAGCCCCACTGGAATTATAATGTAAAGGAGGGAATAGAAATGAGAAATTATATGATACAATGTCTTCTTGATGGTATGCGAGATGCTTCCCATAAGGCGGTTAATTATGATAAGCTCAGGGAAATCACCCAGGGTCCAAATGAAAACCCAGCAGTTTTTCTTAATCGGTTGCAAGAGGCCCTTACGCGCTATACCCGTCTAGATCCATCCTCTGAGGCAGGCTCGATCATATTGGCCACCCATTTCATTGGGCAAGCGGCTCCTGATATAAGAAAAAAGCTAAAGAAAGTTGAGGATGGCCCACAGACTCCTATTCGAGACTTGATGAACATGGCATTTAAAGTCTTTAATTCCAGAGAGGAACAGGCCGAAGCAGAGCGCACTCTCCATCTTCGTCAGATGGCGGACTTACAGTCCCAGGCCCTGATTGCAGCCCTGAGGCCGGAGGAGAAAGGCCAGCTCTCTGGGTGGCAAGCGCCACCCAGGAGAGGACGACAGTAAAGACAACCACCTCCAGGAGCCTGCTTCAGGTGTGGAGTATATGGCCATTGAAAGGCGAATGTCCTTTAAAAAGCGGTGGACCTCAGGTACCTCACTACAGGGGGTCTACCCTTCTGGACAAGGACCCGCCGCTGGCCCTATCTGGTCTGACCAAGGACTGACAGCTCCTGGAATTCCTCGTCCTCCTTCCTCCATCTTCCTTGCTGGCCCAGGGTAACTGCAGGTACAGGGTAAGCCAGTTTCCTCTTTGGTGGCCTGCTCGATCTTTCAGGCCTTAGTTTCCTTCTCAAGTCTCGGTTCAGGATGATGAGGCAAGCCCTCCAGCCTCTGCCCACAGCTTAGGCCATATCTAAAAGGGCTCTGTTACAACAGCTCCAGGGACAAATTCTCTTGCACGGTGTTGGGATCCACTAAACTTTATTTCTCTCGACATAACTCTCTTTGATGTTTATATTTTAGCAGGTCCACTTGTTTACATACTATGGTGCTCTCCCTCCTCGGATGCCAAATTGCCTAAGTATTAAACTTCTAAAATGGATAACTGATACCGACGCTCCTAATGCAGTAACAGGTGTTTGTTTGACCAGACAAATCCATACTCACTCAATGCTGAAAAGAGTGGTGTGGGTCTGCTTCGGGAGTTGCTGCTATTAATAACTCTGATCTAATAAAAAACTGCTAAAGGGGCGATAGACGTTCTCCTCAGGAAAATGTTGCTATTTAAGTTAGTAGATCTAGTGACTGCCTTGTGTCTAAAAGGGCTTCTGCCCAGCCTGGGTTCCGTTCTCACAATTTTCTTTTTCTGTAACAGCACCTTGCCTGTTAGTCTCCTCAAAGCAAACCGGTCACCGAGCTCTCCAGGGTAACCTCCAACTCCAACAGCCACCTGCTCCCTTCCGGTGGCTCAAATTCCGACCTCTCCCGACCTGGGGCCTTTGACTGGGGCCCTTGATTGACGTCGCCCAATATCAGCATGAAGCCGCTAGATGAGCAAAAACCACGCCCTTCTGCAACCCCTTAGTCAAAGCCCTTCTGCACCCCTGAGTCAAAGAGGTCGGAATGTAAAGTGGGGGCAGGGCCGAGAGCTAGGAGGTGGAGCCTGCAATTCCGGGGACCTCCCGCCCCGGAAGAGAGAGTTCAGAGAGGACCCGGAGAGGGAGGGAGGCATTCTCCCGCCGGCCACCGGCCCCCGCGGCCACGCGGGGGCTGGGGGTTGACCCCCCACGAATAAAGCCTCTCGTAATTTATTATGGATCTCGGCGTGTCTCTATGCTAGTGGGGCACCCCGCATTTTTCTACAATTTTACACCTATGTTTTTAAATTTTTTTCCCTTGGTTTCTACTCATCTTTTTAAAAAGGAAAAAAAAAAAAACACCCTGCTCATGAGATAACTTGCACTTCTTCCAACAGGTAGGGCATTATGGTGAGAGAATCGGTGATCAAAGTCTTGGGAAAATGCATAGTAATTTTTCTATCCAAATATACTTATTTGGAATATTCTTTTATAGAGAGGTAAGAGAAATTGCTGAAAGAGCTGCTTTTTCTGGTTGTTGCCATATTTACTGAAGGTCTATATGTAAATTAACTTTAGCTTTATGGAATTACATAGTAATCCCAAATCAAGTTATTTTGACTATTTTTATTGTCATGCTTGGGTGTTTTAGACATAACTCTTGACATGTTTAGAATTCTCCTATACCCTGTTTATGTGCTCAAATGTAGAGGCTGTGATTCTGTAAAGACTAAATTGAAAAATGGCTTTTATTCATATTAATCTTAATTGTATCCCTTCTCACCAAAAAAGAAAAAAAAGCCTCAATATTCAGAATAGGTATTCCCAATTTGAAAATTCTACAGAATTACACCAATAAAAATATTTCGTTTACTTTAGTGCTCAGAATTTACTTTTCTGTAATTGTCATTAGAGATAAAAGGCTTAAATCATGTTTGAATTGAAAATGTGTAAGATCTAGCCATTCACAAAAGTTCCCGAGAAATAGATTTTAATATCCAACCTCACATGATGACAGACTTCTTTAAGTGCTTTAACTTCCAGTGGCAGATGCCACCAGAGAATTTAAGCTGCACTTGTGTATGTATCATAGTATCACACTCTATGAAAGGAGGTCTTGTGCATTTCAGGTTTGCAAGGTACCTGTGTACTTAAAATATGTAAGGAGACCGACTGTACAGTAGCTCTGCCCCTTTATTGGGGCACATTAATCTTATTTATCCACCAGGCCCCAGACTGACATCCTGCTCAAGGGCCTTAGGTAGCTACCAGTGAATTATTTTAATTGCTGTCTTGAAGTTGACAAGTGTTATAATGAAATAATCTACCTGATGCTGAATAAAGGCTTTAGAATGTTCAAAAGGTGTGCTTCATTTTAAATTTTAACCGCTACACTGAATACGCTCTTGCTACGAAACGTGTCCTTTCGAAGGAGGCCTAGGGAGCTGCCGTCACCTCACGGGGCCGCAGTGCTGAGCGGCTCCCAGCAGCGCAGCGGGCAGCGGGCGCTGCCACTCACCCTGGGGCTGCTGAACCATAGGCCGGTTCTGCTGCTGTCACTGAATTATCAAGTGGGACCCCTGACTAGAGGACCTGTGGCTCCATCTGTGAAAAGTGGGAGTGGCTTCAGGAGACAAACCTGTTCCTGCCTCACAAGCCTCAAATATTTAAAATATTTGTGCACCTCCTAAATTGCAAAAATAATACAAGGTTCAATGCTTGCAGGAAGTTTATTGACATATTACACTTGGTGGCAGAGTCCACCCTGAGTGTTGACTCAGAACAGCGTCATTTTCGGCATCTGTTAGGAATAACAAACACTAAATATAAATTCAATCATGGAAATGAGTGGAAGATGAGAAACGCAACCATCTACTTGTGTCATTAAAGTCATATCAGTTACTCCGCTGGAAGTCGTACTGAAGTAGACTGGCACCTCGCTTACTGTGTAATAGTGGCTCAGAGCTGGGGCTGCGTAGGCCCTGTCTGAATGCTCACATACTGCGTGTCTTGTCTGTCTCCGCCACTACAGCATGGGGACTATGCTCTGCTCACCCCACTGTCCACACTTCAGGGAGGACAGGATCATATGGAGCTTGACACTGAATGAAAACTAAGAAGTAGCTGGGTTTGGTAGGCACATGCCTGTAATCCCAGTACATGGGCGGTGACGACAGGAGGATCACGGGTTGAGGACAGCCTCAGCAAGTGGTGAGACTCTCAACCCAGCAGGACCCTGTTTGAAAATAAAAAAATAGGGCTGGGGGTGTAGCTTGGGGTAGAATGCCCCTGGGTTCAATTCCCAGTATCACCAAAAAAAAAAAAAAAAAAAAAAAAAAAAGGGACTTGAGTCATCAGTTGTCTTGGTTAAGCACAGCTTAACCTTTAGCCGCCGGGCTCGGGGGCTGCTCCTCTTAGCCAAGGCGGAGTGCTCCATTACCACCCGCACCTGGCTCTCATCCAGTCTCTCCCTTCTCGTCTCTGTGCCCTCTGCATTCTGTAAACAAGCCAGTGAGATTACCTAGGGTCCGCTCGTATTCAGAGGTGACTGGGTTGCCTGGCATGTCTTGGTTCTAACAGTGGTTATGCAGTTAGAGACAATAACCACATCAAAGTAATTAAACTCCAGCTTTTTTTTCAGTATTGGAGATAGAACACAGGTTCTGGGACATTCTAGGCAAGCCCTCCACCGCTGAGTTATAATCCCTGTTCCTTTGAAAACTTTACCTTGAGGCAGGGTCTAAAAATTGCAACCCTCCTGCTTCAGCCTCCTGTACCTGGGATTACAGACATGCCAACTCACTATATGCGTAATTTTTAGTAAGATTTCAATATCTGGGTCAACAAAGTGCTGAAAGCTAAAATGCATTAAGGCCGTATATTATGGTAGGGACATTTACCTACCCATTTTTAGTTTCTGCTCTGTGAGCCTGGGCAGTAGTCACAGTAATCTCTCCAGCAATACCGTAACTTCCAAAGGGATTACATTTGTCACCAGATCCTGAAACTTTTTTAGCTACATCTTGTACTGGGAAAGCAACAGAAAGGAAAACTGGGCTTTGTGGTCTGGGGACCTCTTTTCCACTTGCAGGAGGACTCGTATTCTGGGGACTTAAGGTGGGTTTCTGGAATTGCTGGTCTGCAGGGACAGCAATGGGCACTTGCACTGCAGCATATCTCTTCAGGGCATCTGACTGCGAGACCACAGCATGTCCAGGGAGAGGTTTCCAGTCCTGCGCTTCCTGAACATTGGGGCCTACTAAAATGAAAGGCGGGGCACTGGTCTTCTTGCTGTCGTTCATCATCACGTAAGCTGGAGAAGTAACCTTCGGTGGACTCTGCAGAAACTGTGCATCCTGAGCATTAGGTAAATAGAGGGCTGCTTGGGGGAAAGGCCCAGGTGGCGGTGACGGGTGACTTTGTTGATTCATATCAGTTAGACAATAAAGGGTCCACATGTTAGAATGTGGTGGTGGTTGTCCTGCTTCGCTTGTTGCTAGTGCTACAAAAAAAAAAAAATGCAGGCATTAAAGGTTTGGTCTCTGTATCAGGCACTATGCATAGCAATGTCTTTGTAAACAATCTGATTAAAAAAAAATAAAAGCCAAATAGCTGTAATAATATGTGCCATAAAGCAACAGAGCTTAATAAATTGTGTCTGGTAATGTGAAAGGAGAGAGCAGTTCTGTACAGCTGCGAAGGAGAGCAGTGAGGTTAGGAAAGCAAGTGGCAGACACCAGTGCTACGGCTAAAGAGGCAGAGCAGACCTTGCTGTTTCCAGGTTGCTGACACTTTAGGCCTGGCTCCTACAGGCTTCAGGCCACTGGAAAAGGTGTTACTGCTCTGCATAGTGATTTTTTCCTCCCCTAAAGTCAGGCACTAGATATCATAATCTTGGTCACTTAATCAAATTTCTCCAGAAGCCGGGCATGGTGGCACACACTTGTAATCCCAGCATTTGGGAGGCGGTTCGAGGACAGCCTCAGCTACTTATGCCATTTGCAACTCAGTGAGACCCTGTTTCAAAATAAAGAATAAAAAATAGGGCTGGGATATAGCTCAGAGGTAGAATGCCCCTGGGTTCCACCCCCAGTACAAAAAAAAAAAAAAAATCCCCAGCCCTTCACAGGATCTGTCATCTCCTACCTCACCTAAAACATCACATAATCTAGGACTCAGAACCCCAGAGAGCACCTTTGTAGCCAAGGCTTGAAAGCATAGGCCTTGGGTGGCAGTGAAAGACTGGTTGGGCCCACAGGGTTCTTAAGAACAGAGGCCTAGGAGCGCAATCCACTGGCTTACGAAAGGAATCTATAATGCCCACTGTCACTTGCCTGAGTCAGTACTGTCTTGGCAAGCCGAGGCCCAGATGGGAGCGCAGGGGAAAGGCTTCCAGTGGAGGAAGTTCACTCTGCCCAAGTATACTGAGTTCACCCTTTGAACACGGGCCATCTCTCCCTGGTGCAACCTTTTCTTCTTCCCCAGAAAAGAACACTGCATGATTAAGCTGCTAGTTTTCGATAGCTTCAGATACTTTCGATTGCTCTTTCTTCAAGCTGATTTAAAAATACATACAAGCCGAGCCATCAGTTTTTTCATATGGGGGAGTTTAAGAACTCCAGCTGGTTTTCTTAGTGCTGAGGACAATGGTTTGGCTTTAGGACAGCTGCACACTGAGAGCAGTGGCTCGGCCTGAGGTGCTCCTTCAGCCACAGGGTGACGCCGCCCGCAGGCTGCCCTGCCCGGCCAGCCGGGAGCTGTGCTCAGTCCCTGTCACACTGCCAGACAGAATTTGGCCTTTGCCAAACACCTGCTTTGGTAACACTATTCTGGCTCGAGTCAGAGTTGAGAGTTTCTGCAAAAGGGATGGGGGGCTGGCTCCTGCACCCCCATCTCTAAAGAGAAGTGTCCACATGGGGCAGGAGGGCGGGCAGACCAAACGCCATAGAGGGAGGTGGAGACTATGTCATGTCTGTGTCACAGGGAAACATGGGTGGCAGAGCTCAGCAGCCAAGAAAGCAGGCTGAATTTGGCACTTTTCTAGGGGGCCGGACCGAGGAGGCCAGTCACCTGCTGCCGCTGCCTCCCTGCTCTCCTGTGTGACAGAAGACCCCGGACCTCTCCCTCTCCCTCTGTGCGGGAAGCCAGCCCCAGCCCTCAGGCCTGTTGCAGAGCTCTCCTGACTCGGTGCGAGAGCAGTCAAACACACCACCATTCCTTCCACTTTTAAATGCCAGAGCCCGTGTAAATACAATGCCGTAGGTTGATTTTACATTCTCAAGTGAAAATTTCAAACCAGTCCCCCTAAGTACGGTTTTGCAACAGAATTATTCAGGTCACACAAACACTGTCCCTGATAACAGGTTCCAGTGTTGGTCACTGTGTGTCCAAAAGAATAACACGGAAGTGCTAGGGACCGGACTCTGAGGCGGCCACATGAAAATCACTCGTCTCGTAACAGGGAAGCCTCAAAGACAGCAAAGCCTTTAAATAGGCTTGGCCTTTAAAAAGCTACAGAAACAATGACCTTGACCAATCTACAGGGATCCTACCTAGATGGTTTTCTAAAACACGATGTCGCCTGAAAGGGAATGTGTAAGTGCGTAAGCAGCTGGTTTTCTTACCTGGCCTCATCAAACCTGTTCAGGTGCTGCTTCCCCTTCAGGGCCGTTCTCTTCCCCTGGGCTACGAGGGAAGGGGCCACTAGATGATTTTACGGGTGCAGCTGAGGGCACGAGTGTGCCCCCGGTCTCCTGGGGTGCAGAGTTCTACTGTGACTCCTGCCCCATATCGTCAGGGTCTGTGGGAATGATCTCCACTTCAAGGTGCAGAGATTGTTTGGAGTCTATTTGGAGAAAGCCCTCTGCATCCAGGGGTTCTGCAGGCACCTCCTGCTGACCTTCCATACGGGTGTCAGAGAGCAGAATAGTAGCTTCTGCCTCGAATTCTGCGTTCTCCAACTGTACAGGTTTGGGACTAACTGATGGTGACTGCCCGTTTCCTGTCAGACAAGCAACTTGATCATCAAAAGGGATTACTATTTGTTCTGGTATTTGCTCAATATAGATAACCCCTTCATTGACAGGCTCATTGTTATATATGGATGATATATGAAGGACTGATGTAAACTGAGTATCATCCTGCAAAGGGGTCTTAGAAGCTTGATCATGAGCAGGAGGTTCTTGTTCGGCCTGCAAGGGGTCTGGGGAAGCCGTTGCTGGTCCAGCCTTAGGGTACTGAGGCCCCACATCTACCTGCACAGATGCTTTGCTCATCACCTGCACCACGACCGCCTCTCCAGGACACACCGGTGGAGCGGCCACCACGATTTCTTCAGCTATGTCTGAGCTCAGTACCTCTTTGATAGCAGCAGGCATACTTGTTGCCACGTCCACCATTAAAACCTCAGATTGATCAGAATGAATAGATGGAACATTACCTAACATCTGAGTGGCAAACTGAGCTGGGTCTGCCGGGACATAGGCATACTCTGCTGGGACAGCTCCTGGAGATGGTGACGCGGGCGGGCTGACAGTCTTCGGGGTGGCTGGCTTAGAAGGAGGACCACGAACTGCTTCAGTCACCTCCTCAGGCTGCTGGCACTCAGCATACACTGATGGGAATTGGGTGGTCTTGTCGTTAAACTCCTGTCCGGTTACTTTGTCCTCCTCTGTGTCTGTGGATTTTTCCATCCGTGAAGGCTCTTTGGAAACTGCAGATGTTCCTACTGGTTCTTTTGTACATTCTTCTTTCCTCTCCTGTGCCATTCCATCTGACCATTTCTCTACTAAAACAACAGCCAGATGGGCGAGTCAGCATATATTCCTCCAACAAAGTATTATAAAGAAATGACAGGTTGCCGGGCGTGGTGGCACACGCTTGTAATCCCCGCGCTTGGGAGGCGGAGACAGGAGGATCGCGCAGGTTCGAAGCCAGCCGCGCGCGCTGGCTTAGGAGACCCTGTTTCTAAATAAAAATATAAAAATAGGTCTGGGAGTGTAGCCCAGAGGTAGAAGGGCTTCCAGGAACCCCAGTACCACCAAAAAAAAAAAAAAAAAAAAAAAAAAAAAGAAATGACAGGTTAAGCAATGTGAATTCAGTACACACAGATTTGTGCTTTATCATGACATTGGTGATTTAGTGTAGGTGATGACCTTTTCCTGTCCTTACCCACTTAAGACCTTCAGTTCAATTCCTTAGGAATAAGTGGCCATAAATAGCACAATAGCAAAACTATAATCATACTAGCCTAAGCTGGTTAGCACCAGGGGAAAGATCATAATTTTTTCCAAGAAAAAAAAGAAGCTTCTTGAAAACCTGCATGGAAAAAGCTCCTGATCCAAAGTTCCACATAATGTGGAAAGGAAAAAACAGACTCACTTGAGAAAAATTACCTAAATCTGTCATAACTCAGTGGTGACACACAAGTCATGATATTAATAGATGTTCCTCAGTTTGAGAAAAGTAGTGTACCAAGTTTAACAATGAATTAGTACACTGGGGAACTACAGAAATTTTACATTATGAAACATCACATATTTTAACCTAAAAATCAGTAGCACATGCTGGTAAGATGTGATCATGAAGCCAAAACCATACTGACCCAGATAATAGGAAGAGAGAAAACTCTGAATGGACTCAGAATCCTCAGGCCTGAGGAAAATTCCCATGGTTTGGAAGGTCCCAATGGCTGGTGACATACGGGAAGTCAGAGCTGGAAGAACACTATAACATTATTTATGTTTATCCCTCACACACCTGTCTACCCACCTGTTGTTACTAAAAGTTTTCACGTCTGTTTACTGAGGATTTTCTCTGGAGGAAGCATTTCTCTAATATAATGGAATTTGCAAGAAAAGTAGAATGTGCTTATTTCAAGTCAAAACTGCTTAGAGGGACATTTTCATAGGTTCAGCAACTTCCTAGAGAACAGTGTCCTGCGGTGTCTCTCTACACCTTGGCTGCTAGTTTCTCTACTGAATTAAGGTATCTAATTCAGGGCAGAAACACCACACCAAATGCTCACATGTATCTACTCTTGCCTACCTTGCTTAGAATAAACCTCATTTTTCTAACCATTCATCTCTTTAGAATTTTTTTGGTGGTGCTGGATATTGGAGGCATTCTACCTCCAAGCTGCACCCCCAGCCCTGTTTTAATTTTATTTCAAAACAAGGTCTCACTCAGTTGCAGAATTCCATAGATTCCTCAACAAGTTGAAGAAGACCATACATTCCTACTGGTCATGAACCTGCAATTCTCCTGTCTCAGCCTCCAAAGTGATGGGATTACAGGTATGCGCCACCTCGCCCTGTTTTCCTATCCCCCCCCCATCTCTCTCTCTCCATCTTTTTTTTTTTTGTGTGTGTGTGTGTGGCACTGGAGATTGAATCCAGAGACATTTACCTCTGAGCTAAACTCCCAGCCTGATTTTTATTTCTTATTTGGAAACAGGGTCTCATTAAGTTGCAGAGGGCCTTGCTAAGTTGTCAACCCTGGTTCAAACCCGCGATCTTCCTGTCTCAGCCTCCCAAATACTGGGATTACAAGCATGCGCCACCATGCCCATCTGCCTTCCTATCTTTTTTTTTTTTTTTAATGGTACTTGTGTTCCTGGAAACCCTACTACCTCCGGGCTACACTCCCAGACCTATTTTTATACTTCTTTATTTGGAAACAGGGTCTCTTAAGCCAGTGCGCGCAGCTGGCTTCGAACCAGTGCGATCCTCCTGTCTCTGCCTCCCAAGCGCGGGGATTACAAGCGTGCGGCACCATGCCTGGCCCTGCCTATCCTTTTTGTACTAGTATTGGGAAGAGGCTTAAAAATGTATTAATGTACCAGTAATGGGAAATATTTCCAATTTTCAAAATATATCTATCATAGTAAAAGAAGCCAGGAGCTTCGAGGAAAGGGCCGCAGATGTCCAGGGCCAAGGGTGATAAGAAAGAAGCCTAGGGCCTTTTGACATTTCTAAAGAGAAGCAGACTTCCTCAAGGATGTGGGGGAATCCCGGACTCAAGGGATAAGCGACTTAACACATTCTGGAGTGTAACAAAAGGCATGAGGTCTGGGATGAAGACAGAGCAGGTCGTCTACATATCAAACAACCTGCCAGAGGAGCTCTAGTCGGGTCAGAAGACTGGTTATAAAGATACTCTGTGTTCAGGGATACCTCCTCACTTTGGAATATTCATCACATGCGGAATCTTATGTCACTTTGTGGCATAGTGCTTTACTCTAAGCTCTATCTTTCTGTGTTTCTACTGGTGTTGAGGAGATAGAAAGGAAGTAGGCAGATAGGGAAGAGGCCTCAGTAGAAAAAAGTCAATTTCCTGAGGGGCGAGGAATTCTAATTAACTTCCAAGGCTTTTGAGATCAGCTCTTCCAAGGCTCAGAGATAAGAAAAACCAAAGCTTCACAAAACCATCAACAAACCCAGGAGACATCACTGGAGCAAGTCTGACACTTCTACTGAGGAGATCCTTCAAAGGACATGCAAATTCTGAGAGCTGTTTCCCAGAATTCCCAGGATCTCAAACTCACCACAACCAACAGAGGACATGCAGACATCTATAATCCCTTAGACCGGCCACCAGGACGGTTTTTCCCTCTCGGGGAACCCTCCCCTATGGGGAGCTTTTCTCTCTCTCGCAGATCACGTTAGCCTTGAGAGAAGGTGGAGTGCAACTGACTGTCACGTGGCCCAGGCTACACTCAGGTAGTGACCTGAAGGCCTCTGCTGGACATCAAAGCCAACCAGGGCCCCTAGGGGTGACCTGCACCTCTTTTCTGGCAGATCGCATGGACTCTGGGAGAAAGCAGTTTGCAACTGAAGGCATTCGGCTTGGACTACTCTCAAGTATTGTCCTGAAGGCAGCTGCTAGACTCCAGAGTTCCGACAGCCCCTTTGGGGTGTTCGGCCACCTTTCCCCATTCCCTGCTGCTTCCAATAAACCATTTACTCCTCTTCCTGCAGTCTGTGGGTGTCATTCTTCACTCACTGCAGACAAGAACCCAGTAAGGAAACGCCAAGTTTCTTCTCAAGAAACTCTGTTTCATCTTTGATGAAACTTGGGGTGAAGAAACTCCCCACTTCATCTTGGGGGCTCAGAAGACACCCCCCGTTTCAGTGCCATAACAGTTACAACCAGTATTTTATCGTTGTAATAATAAACTCTTTAAATCTTCAGCAAGAGTTCGGACTAGTGCACATCCATCCTACGTCCAGGACAAGGACCCACGGTTACGGGAATAATCCTAGGGAGCCTAACAGAGGTCCCCAGGACAGTCCCCAAATCAGAACAGGTCAAACTAACACTTTTCTTAATACAGACCATTACATTTGACTGAGCCAGATGGGTTCACTTGTGTTATGTTTAAGACACTGTGATAAGACCTCATAGAATGTACATTCCCTGGGGGAGATAACACAGACCATTATAGGGGAAAGTACAGGTATCTAACAATGCCACTATCATAAAGATCTTGGGAATTCAGAAGAAAAAGAAAATTATATTCAAATAAGCCTGATCCTGGGAGAGTTACTCTTATGCTTAGGAAAAAGCCAGGTTACTAACAAAATCCTAACTTTTCTTAAGTTGTAAGATAACCAGTTAATCTGATTTCCAAAGAGCAAGTTGTCCCTCTCCAAGAAGAGAAGGGACATATGAACTGTCTCGGCTTTGCAGGGCCCAGACACAAGACCATCATACTAGTTGGTAAGAAAGTATCCACAAGAATCCTAACATTGGTAAAGGCCAAATCTGGCCTAGGATGTCAGTCTAGAGTAGCTCAGGACTGCAAACTCCAGGAGAGGTCATGCTCACTCAGAAGCACTTTTCCTCAGGCTCACAGGAAAGATAGAGGCAGAGTAGAAGGCCAGAGAAAAAAGCATTCCTACTCACCACAGTAAAATGTTATCTGTAAGGTTGTTTTGTATACACATTACCAGATTTAGGCAGTTTCTTCCTATTCACTTCTTTAAAAGTTACTGTTTTTTAAAGGCATGGAGGTGCACTCATGTAATCCAAGTCTTTGGGAGGTTGAAACAGGATGATCACAGGTTCAAAGCTAGCCTTGAAAATTTGATTCAGCAACTTGGCGAGACCATTTCAGAATTAAAAAATAAGAAGGGCTGAGGGTATAGCTCAGAGGTAGAATGTCCTTGGGTTCAATACTCAGTGCCATAAAAAATTATTGTTCAGTAAGTTTAATGGCAATGGATTTTTTCTAAGTTTTTGTCTGCCTTAAGGATGTATTTTATAAGCCGGGCGTGGTGGCGCACGCTTGTAATCCCTGTGCTTGGGAGGCAGAGAGAGGAGGATCGTGCAGGTTCAAGCCAGCTTCGCTGGCTTAGGAGACCCTGTTTCCAAATTAAAAAAAATATAAAAAAAATAGGTCTGGGAGTGTAGCCCGGAGGTAGAAAGGTTCCTAGGAACCTCAGTACCACCAAGAAAAAAAGTGTATTTTATTTAATTATTTTTATTTTTGGTAGTGCTGGGCGTTGAACCGAGGAGGCATTCTGCCTCCCACTTACAACCTCGGCCCCATTTTTTATTTTTTATTTGGAAACAGTATCTCAGTGAGTTGCAGAGGGCCTCACTAAATAGCTGAGGCGGGCCACAAACCTGAGATCCTCTTGTCTCAGCCTCCCAAATACTGGGATTACAAACATGCACCACCACGCTCAGCTTTATTTTCATTTCTTAAAGGAACTCTCTACTGGGAATAGATTAATTCTATTTTAGCACTTTTTTGCTTGTAGCCTTTAGAGATGTCATTCTATTGTCTTTTGGCCGCCACCATTTCCATTCAGAAATAAACTGTCCCGTTGTTCCCTTGCATGTATGCCCTTTACCCTGCCTGCTCTCATGACTTCATCTTTACTGTTTTACCAATTTGACTAATTGTGGTTTTCTTTGTATTTATTCTGCTGTGCATTGACCATATCTGGAAGCTTATGTCTTTAAGTCAGACTTCTCAGATGAGATGCTTCTTTTCCATTTATTCTTTCCTCCTCCTCCAATCCAGTTACACAGCTTAGACCTTTAACAGTAGCCTCTACTCCTCTGTCCTATGATGTTTCCCTTTTTTGAATTGGTTCTTTTCTACTGGCCGATTTTTGAGTTTCGTAATTTGTCTTCTGTTAGTAAATATATCCAATAAGTTTCTGGTTTACAGTTATGGAATAATCATTTGTTTCTTATTTTATAGATTCTAACTGTTGAAATTCTCCATCTTTTCATCTATTTTTTTTACCTTCTCAAAACACTACTCACAGTTCTTTTCAATCCTCACACTGTAATTTCAATATCTGTCTGTTCTATGGGTTATATTTTTATGTTTTATCCCTTGATTATTAGTCACTTCCTCTTTCCTTTTTAACGTCTAGTAATTTGTAATTGTATACTATAAACCACAAATGACACATAGAAGGTCTGATTATTTTCTTCTAAATGGTATTGACTGCTCTAATAATGGCGAGTCAGTCTGATACTCTGGTGACTCGGTTCTCGAGTCTGTTAAGGTGAGCATGTTTGGACTTGTTGTTATAATTCCTACACACTGACCTTTCTGGGGTCGGAGGTGAACTGCCAGTGCTTCACACAAGTCTCTTCCCTTTTGCTAAGCCTAAAGCACGGAGTCTCTCAGAACACTGCACTGCTTCTGAAATCTCTGCCTGGTCTTTAGTCTCCAACAACCCTTCTGCCAAACTTCAAGCCTTGCTCCATCCATGAACAGTTTAGGAGTTGGAGAAAATCCCCGGGGTTTCCTACAGGCTCTGGGGTCCTTCTTTGCAAATGCTTCTCCTTTGGCACCTTGTCACTCGAATCCCCAGCACACTGACAACCTCCAACTCTGCCTTTCTCTTTTCAGACTTTTACCCACTGCTTAGGCTCCCTTTTCCTTGCACAAGAATTCAAAATACGGGGGAAAGCCAGGTGAATAGGGGCTCCATTTCTACGAGTCCTGTCTCCCAAGAGCACAGGCATTGGCCTTTGTTTCATAAGACTTATCTAGTCTTCACGGTTGTTTTTCCTAGGAAGGAAAGTCCAACAGCTACTCCATCAGAGCTGAAATGAAATCTCTTTTCCTCAGATGAATTTCACCTAACGTAACATGTGGTAATTGCTAGGAATTCAAGTATTTGTTAAATGAAATAATGAATTGGATTTTAAGAATACATAGGATTTGAAAATTAGGAAAGAGGAGGAAAAAGAACTGGAGAAACCACATAAACCCAAATCAAACGACTTGAAATGGTTTTGCATTTTCAGGAGAGGACAAATAGTGTCAGTGTCTGGTGCATAAGGTCAACGAAGATGTGCGACAGGACAGATGCGAAGGCAGCGGATGCAGGTCGTGGGAAGTGCTGCATGCCATGCTCTTGTAGAGAAATCAGGACTTAACATACCCAGAAAGCACTCCTTTACTTTCTGTGACTGATCCTATCTTACATTAAAATGCTCATTTGCTAGTGGCAGAATTTGCTTGATTTAAAAAATATCTGTCCCTTTTTATTTAAAAGTCTCTTTTGACGAATTACTGAGTCTTCTGGGAGTACTATCGTTATCAAGTGTTCCCTGAGCGCTGGCCTAAGCTCTGCTCTGATCTGTCTTTCCTTTCTGCTGGCTCTCTACCTCTGTAGAGCTGTAACTCTTGTTTCTGGGTATGGGTCTTTGTCTTCATAGTTTCTGCTCAAATGTTTACAACTTTCAGGAAAGGATGCCTCACTCAAGGACTGGTAACCCCCGTGCTGATTGGTTGTCTGTAACATCTGAGGTCTAGCTGCCCGTTTTTACCTTGGATATTAGTCTCTGCTCTCTGGCCGTGAATAGTCCTGATTCCATGCTAGTCAGCGGACAGTCCAGAAACACCTGGACCCACTAAAAGCCATACCCGGGACACAGGAAGCCGAGAGTACCACCTCAGGCCCTCTGAGAAATGACCATTATTTCTGTGCTATTGCTTCAGTGCAATGAATATTTGAGATACATGAAAATTACCAAGTAGGTGGCTGGGTACAGCATATGCCATGCTAAGTGCAGTACCATGCTAACCGCACAGCTTCTCTAAGAGCCATGCATCCTTTTAGACAACACAGGGAACATAAAAACACTTCTTGTTTTTCTTTTAGGGACTCTGATCAGAGATTCTCCCTCCTCCCTTATATGCACTTCCTACCTCAGCCAGGAGTCTGGAGGCTCTACCCACAGCTAGGACCACACGTCCACTGCCCAGAGGGTTTCCAATTCCCTTTCCTTTACAGCAGGAACCAACCTCATTTAACCAATCTCTTTTCCTCTCTATGGCATCTATAAAAATTGGGCTCTGGTAGCTTTGGCTCTTAAAACCCAGCTCCAGAAATTTTAAGAAAATCATCTCTCAACAAAAACAGGCTCCTGCACAATTCCAAAGTTTGAGTTTGCTTTACTATGAGCTTTGGAAGCTCCACAATGAGTAAAGACCCCCCATTCCACGTTGTGTTTACCTCTCCTTTAAAGCAAGTGAATGCTTCAGTGGGTCAAGATCAACACAACAGGCCTTAGGAAGGACCTGAAATCAAAGTGTGTGAATGCTTTGTGTGTGTGTGTGTGGGGGGGGTCTGGGGATGGAACCCAGAGGCATTTGACCTCCGAGCTATACCCCCTGCCCAATTTTTTTATTCTTTATTTTGAAACAGGATCTCAATTGAGTTGCATAGGGCCTCACTAAGTAGCTGAGGCCGTCTGTGAACCGCCATCCTCCAGTCTCAGCCTCCCCAATGCTGGGATTACAAGCGTGCACCACCACACCAGCTCTTTTTTTTTTTTTTTTTTTTTTTTTTGCGGTACTGGGGATGGAACCCAGGGGCATTTTACCTCCAAGTAATACCCCCAGCCCTATTTTTTATTCTTTATTTTGAAACAGGATTTTACTGAGTTGCAAAGGGCCTCACTAGGTAGCTGAGGCTGTCCTTGAACCACGATCCTCCTGTCTCAGCCTCCCAAGTGCTAGGATTACAAGCTTGTGCCACCACACCCAGCTATATGAATACTTTTGAAAAGTGTTCTTATCATGCTGAAGAGTAGGGATAACAGGGAGCCCTCCAAGTCTCTGGATTGTGGAACTGTATATCAAGCCTGTAAAGCTAAAAACTACGACATTCTTCTCTTGTGTCCTGACTCTGGCGTTGGTACTCCCAGCCTCACCTCAGCAACCTGGTTTCCTGTCCCAGCTTCCCTGACTGGCTAGATCTGCTTCCTAACCCAGGGCACACCGTATTTTTAGTCCCCAGTCTGACACTCAATTCTTGACTCATTTGCTCAATAATGTACTTGGTCTTATCCTCAGCTGATTATTTTTACCTCAGTGGACAAGCATAAAGGACCCATGCACTATCATCATTGAGTGATAGGACTTTTTCTAAGCTTAATGAAACACTTATCTTGGTACAATGATCACCATCCTGCCTAGGCAAATACCAGACTCTAGAAAAAAAGGGTAATTTTGGCACAGTACCATTTCTGTTTAGGGACTTAGCGTAGCGATGCTTGTGGGGAAGTGCCTGGGCATTCAGGTGCAGTGGCACACTCCTATGATCCCAGCACTTGGGAGGCGGAGACGGGAGGATGGGAGGTTTGAGATTAGCCTCAGCAACTTATGAGACTCTGTTTCAAAATAAAAAATAAATAGAGCCAGGGATGTAGCTCAAAAGTAGAATGCTCCTGGGTTTGAGCACCAGTACAAAAAAAAAAAAAAAAAAAAAAAAAAAAGCCTAGGAAAGTTGCAGAATAGTGCCAAAGCTTTATGAACTTCAGTAGGGATTTGCCTAAAATGTATTATTTGTTTAGCTATGAATGGATAGTTGCCAATATGTATAAGCCTCTATAAAAATAAGACATAGAGCTGGGTTCAGTGGCACAGCCTATAATCCCAGTACTTGGGAGGCTAAGACAATAGAATCACAGGTTCAAGGCCCAGCTCTGAGTTTTAAGTCTCAGCAAGTAATGTTTGGATTAATGAAGAAACTCTCCTGAGAAGACTGAGAAATTGGGGATCTTACATTGATTCAGATAGGATAAGTATCTGTTTAATCAAATTGCACAAGAGCCAAAAACAAGAGGATCCAAGGAAGAATTTCCTAGAATGGGCAGAGGTGAGTGGACTGGCACAGTGATATCAGGCCTGGAAGGTTAGCACCACCCTAAAGACACCAGGCTCTGCGAGGCGGGGGATGTAAAAGACACAGAGACAATGATGACTTGAGCACTGGGAAGCCAGGCTGGGGAGAGGAAGGGTGGTGGAGGTCGTCTGTGTGTGCTGCCGATGGCAGGCAAGGCCCCATCCCAGGGTGAGCTGCGCATGCGACCAGGGAAGCAGCGGGAGGTCCAGAGTGCTCCTCAACAGGCTCTGCATCCTCCACCCTTAACATGCCAACCTGTGCTGTTCTCAGTCTTGCTTTCTGTTCTGGGCTCTTTCAATGCAGATTCAAACCCTATGCTCTTTGCAATTTTCTAAGCCTTACTCCTCACTTCTCTGGGCTATGGCTGTTAACTATTTCATCACAAAAGTGACAGAGTTATGAAAATTTCTGGCAACTCATGGAATCATTGTTTTTAATTCTCCATGATCATTCTGCACAACTTTAATAAAATATCTCACTGTGTTTCATGGATTCATTTCTATAAAATGCTATTGTCTTAAATTTCACTACAGTTCCCTAAGGAAGGGCATATTGACAGGGGTCTCAGTCATAACTTACATACACTGTTTTAGGCATTCAGGTACATTCATTGTGCCAAATGGTTTGCAAAAGACATATCTCTAAGATTTATAACTCTCTAAAATGTCAGAACCAAGATAAAAAAAATGATTTATAAAAAACAAAGCACTAGCCAGTGTGGTGGTACACACCTGTAATCCCAGTATTTGGGAGGCTGAGACAAGAAGATCGCAGGTTCAAGGACAGCCACAGCAAGTAGTGAGACTCATCAACCTAGCAAGATCCTGTTTCCAAAAATAAAAATAAGGCCGGGCGTGGTGGCGCACGCTTGTAATCCCCGCGCTTGGGAGGCAGAGACAGGAGGATCTCGCAGGTTCGAAGCTAGCCCCGCGCTCTGGCTTAGGAGACCCTGTTTCCAAATAAAAATGTATAAAAAATAGGTCTGGGAGTGTAGCCCGGAGGTAGAAGGGCTTCCAGGAACCCCAGTACCACCACCACAAAAAAAATAAAAATAAAATAAAATAAAAATAAAAATAAGCCGGGCGTGGCTGGCGCATGCTTGTAATCCCGGAGCTTGAGAGGCGGAGACAGGAGGATGGCCAGGTTTGAAGCCAGACTCGCTGGCTTAAGAGACCCTGTTTCCAAATAAAAAAAAATATAAAATAGGTCTGGGAGTGTAGCCCAGCCCAGAGGTAGAAGGGCTTCCAGGCACCCCAGTACCACAAAAATAAGTAAATAAATAAATAAATAATAAAAATAAAATAGGGCTGGGGGTATAGCTCAGAGAGTGACCTCTGGGTTAAATTCCCCTTACCTCACACACACACATACACACACACACACACACTCACACAGCATCAGTGTGATTATTTATACATAAAACATACCAGAAATACCAGATGACACCATTCTTAAAGTAAATGTGTGCTAGCAACTGTGCAGTGACTTATAACCAACATTATTAAAACTATCACTATTTGTGGCACTTACCTTTATTCTGATGAAACTGTTTAACCAGATCTTTTATATCCAGACACATATTCCCTGGAGGAATAAACACAGAAAGTCAAACATCGGTACATAAAACTCTAATCAGACCTTTTATATCCAGAGACTTATTCCCTTGAGGTATAAATACAGGAAATCAAATATCGGTACATAAAACTCCCAACTTAAAATGCTTTTTCAAAGCAAAAATATGTGATCAAAAGCATGAACAAACCTTCTCTAAACACAATAAGTTCTTTGAAATAAACTGCTGCAAACTGGGTGATGTTTGACGGTCTGGTTTTGAGCACGGCTCTGCTAACTCCTTCAAGAAGTGTCTTGAGGCCATAGGGCACGACAAGTCTGGGCTTTGAAGAAATCATTTTGGCAGGATGTCTGTAATCGCAGCTATAATGAAGAAAAACAAAGTCGTACACATAGCATATTAGCTTTTATTTCAGTTAACTATGGTTTCCAAGAACAAATACATCTCCTATTAAAATTATTAGCTTTATTTTGGATAAATTGCTATAATACTAGATGTCAACCACTAAGCCAAGCATGGGAAGGAGGGATGGGGAGGGAATGGGGTGGGGATTGGGTGGGGGTTGACTGGTGATGTGTGCATGTATGTCTACAAAAGTTTTCTTTGTATCCCACTATGATGTATGAATACAGTGCACCAATAAAAAATTTAAAAAAATTATTAGCTTTAGTTCTAGTTTCCATGTATACTTGTAAAATGTGTGTGGTTGTTTGTGATCATGGAGATTGAACCCAGGGCCATTCTATCACTGATCTACATACCCAGCCCTTTTTATTCTGAAACAGTCTTGCTAAGCCATCCAGGCTGGCCTTGAACTTGAGATCCTCCTACTTCAGCCTCCTTGAGTTGCTGGAATTACAGGCATGTGCCACACTCTTCATAGGCTAAATCTTGATAGTGAAAAAACCCTAAAACCCCACTACCAATATCTTACTATATGCCTATGAGTTATCTAATACTATTAGAAAAATCCATAGGAAAAGCTTTGCCGAGACTCCCAGAGTGATATTAAAACCAATAAAAACCAAGCAAAACCTACTTCTTTAAAACCTAGTGAATATTTTGCAAGTTAATATTCACAAAAGATAAATTAGGCTCATGTATCTGTTTCCAAACAATGCTCACACAGGCACTGGTTTTTCTGGATATTTAAAGAGTATTACAAAACAGTGTTGCTATAAGAAAATGACTTTTTCGCTTTTCTAAATATATCCCCAAACACACTGCTCATCTTTGAGTACGGTTTTTTTTTTTTTTTTTTTTTTTTTGCTTTAATTTTAATCTTGCTTCTAACAGTGAGAATAGGTACAGGTATCTGTGGCGTTATTCCACACACCCTTCTCTCACACCTCCCTCACCTTCTACCCTACTTTCTTCATCTTCCCTTCTCCTGCCTTTCTGGCTTCTAAATACCAAGGGTATTGCATGGTCTAATCTATAATCCTCAAAGGTGGCAGAGATTGTCAATCCTAGACTGTGTATCAGTGTGTGTGTTTTCTGTCTTATTCTAAAAATATATTTTTGAAAGCATATAAATACTCAAAGTGGAAAATCTGTTCAGTGGTTAAGGGGAAATGTATGATAGGAAAAGCAGGATGAAGTTTCGAGTGAGGTTAGCACCCGAATGCAAGCCATACATACATCCTTCACTTTGAGAGAGGTGGGTATTGGATGTTTTTGAGGGACCAAGCAGCGTACACAAAATAGGGAGTGAATAAATTATTTAGGTTTCCTAAAGCTGAAAAAGAAATCAGCTTCTTGGGGGAGATCACAGCTCTTCTGGACACCGAGACCCAGGAGAATTATCTCCCACGGGTCCCAGTAAAGAGCATAATGAACCATGTCCTTCACAACACCCCTCAGTGCAGAGTAACAGGTTTCATGAGGCTACGTGGTGCGGTTTAGTTGCCAACGTTATACAAGGGACCAACTTGTAATAAAAGGCAACTGATGTGTCAGAAAAAAGCTGAGTATTTAAAAGCACATTTCAGCTCCTCACAGGTCAGGATAAAATGAGTCTGTACAGCCAACGTGAACCATTTGAGAATATAACCAAGTGTGTTCAGTCACTTAATGAAAACACTCCCCAGGAGCTTTGCTGAACTAAATCATCTTTGAAAACAGTGCAGCTTGGCAAGCCTCCATGCTAAATGATAAAGCCCAAAGGCAGTGGTAGTGTGTGTATGACACATGGAACATTCACATACATGTTCTACACATAACTTTAAAACAGAGCCTCAGGTGGGGAGATCGTTTTCAAAGGGCCTACCAGCAGGCAGATGGAGGGACAAAACACTTTCTTTGGGTATTAGCAGCCCGACCAACTGGGCACATGGGCCCAGGTGCTGCTAGTTCTCACCTTGGGCGGGACACACCCCACCCTCTTTTGGGAACATGTGGAGACAGAGCACCTCAACTTCCTACAAGGCAGTTCTGTATAAAACACCCGAGTAACTTGAGAAATTTACAGTCAAAAATACAAATATTGGGCAGGGTGTGGTGGCCCATGCCTGCAATCCTAGTACTTGGGAGGCTGTGACAGGAGGATCACAGGTTTGCAGCCAGCTTCAACAACCCTGCGAGACTCTGTTTCAAAACAAAAAATAAAGCCAGTCTTGTAATCCCAGCATTCGGGAGGCAGAGACCAGAGTATCGCGGTTCGTGGACAGCCTCAGCTACTTAGGGAGGCTCTTTGCAACTCAGTGAGACCCTGTTTCAAAAAATTAAAAGACTAAAAAATAGGGCTGGGGGTGTAACTCAGAAGTACAATATCCCTGGGTTCCATCCCCAGTGCCGCAAAAATTTTAAAAATGTTGTGAGTGTAAGTCAGAGGTTGAAAGCCCCTGGGTTCGATCTCCAGTACCACAAAAGAAAAAGAAAAATAGATACTGAGGCAGGAGGATTGCAAATTTGGGGCCAGCCTGGGCAATTCAAACCGTTTCAGGAGAAAAAAGGGGGTGGCGGGCCTGGGGATGAAGTGCAGTGATAGACCGCCTGAGTCTGGGGAAGAGGCCGATGAACCGACCTTGGGGCTCGGGACACTAGGCCAGGAGCAGCAGGCTGCCGCCCGCCTAGGCCCCAGCGCGGCCCCCAGGGGCTGGCCGAGTAGCTGCCCTGCCCCGGGGGACCGAACCCTCTTCCCCAATACTTGAGACTTGGTTTGTCTCCCCCGTTGTGCGAGATGCCCCGACCGCCTGTGTCCAGGGCGCAGAGTCGCCCCACCTGCCGGCTAAAAAGGCTAAAAAAAGCCTCCTCGTTGCCCCCTTGCAGGCGGCTCCTGTAAGAAATCGGGACCTGGGCAGGCCTTTTATAACCCCGGTGACGTCAAGGAGGCATCACAATGCTCCGCCCCCTCAAGGGAGGCTCCCAGCACCATGTAAGGAGGCGGGGCCAGGGCGGCCCCAGCCAATGGGGAGCCGAGAGGAACAAAGGCCGGAACTCAAGGGGCGGGCTTTGCGTTTTCAGAAGGAACACAAAGTACCAGGGAAACGCATTTCCAAACCACTGGGAGTGGGGGTGGGTGGGGGCTGTGCCTCTATCTTTGGTCGCTAGATCTGAAGAGTCGGTTTAAAAGGAAAGAGGTACATTTATGGCAGATCTTGCCCTCATTACCTCTCCTGTCCACACACGACTCCTTACGCCTGTGTAACTCTCTTGGGTCACCTTTACTAACCAATAATTTCTGCCAGGATGCACACTAAAGAGAATGATTATATGTAACAGCACTCGGTATTAAGAAGCTTGCCTGTAGAATAAATTTGGCATTAGCTCTGAAGCTTTGTTTTTCAATAATTCGATTCAGGCACAATGTATTCCTCCAGATCAGTTGAGCATGGGGGTGCTAGTAATCCCAGTCCTTGGGAGACTGTGACAGGAGGATCACAGATTCGCAGCCAGCTTCAGCAACCCTGCGAGACTTTCAAAACAAAAAATAAAGCCAGGCTTATAATCCCAGCATTCGGGAGGCAGAGACCAGAGTATCGCGGTTCATGGACAGCCTCAGCTGCTTAGCGAGGCTCTTTACAACTCAGTGAGACCCTGTTTCTAAAAAGAGTAAGACTAGCCTGGCCTGGTGGTGCATGCTTGTAAACCCCACCCTTGGGAGGCGGAGACAGGAGGATTGCTCAGGTTCAAAGCCAGCCTTGCTGGCTTAAGAGACCCTGTTTCCAAATAAAAAAGTATAAAATAGGTCTGGGAGTGTAGCCCTAAGGTAGAAGGGCTTCCAGGAACCCCAGTACCACAATAATAATAATAATAATAATAATAATAATAATAATAGGGCTGGGGGTATAACTCGGAAGTACAATGTCCCTGGGTTCCACCCCCAGTGCCGCAAAACTTAAAAATCGTGTGAGTGTAGGTCAGACGTTGAAAGCCTCTGGGTTCCATCTCCAGTACCACAAAAGAAAAAGAAAAATAGATACTGAGGCTGAGGCAGGAGGATCGCAAATTTGGGGCCAGCCTGGGCAATTCATACCGTTTTGGGAGAAAAAAAGGGGGTGGCGGGCCTGGGGATGAGGTGCAGTGGTAGACCGCCTGAGTTCAACCCCGTACTTCAAGAAGAAAAGGGGGGGAAGCTCAACAACTCCCAAAGTCCTCTTCCAAAAGCTGCCCAAAGCGGACATTTGTGAGCTTCCGTTCACCCACTAAGTTAACTCTCTGAGTAAGTAAAGGATGACCCTCTGGCTGAGGACGGCGGCAGTGAGGACTCGGGGCTACAGAAGACAAGGGGCGCACACTCCCCCCGAGCCCTCGGCGCCGGCTCCTCCGCCTTTGCTTTGCGTCTGGGGAAGAGGACGGTGAGCCGACCCTGGGCTCGACACTAGGCCCGGAGTGGCAGCGGCCGCCGCCTAGGCCCCAGCGCTGGGGGCCGGCCAGGTCACCGCCCTGCCGGGTGGGCCGGCCCCTCCCTCTCCGGGAACCCTCTTCCCCAATACTTGAGACTTGGTGACCCGACCACTAACTGCCTCCGGGGCGCAGAGTCGCCCCACCTTCCTCTTTCCGGCTAAAAAAAGGCTTCCTCGTTGCCCCCTTGCAGGCGGCTCCTGTAAGAAATCGCGACCTGGGCAGGCCTTTTATAACCCCGGTGACGTCAAGGAGGCATCACAATGCTCCGCCCCCTCAAGGGAAGCTCCCAGCACCATGTAAGGAGGCGGGGCCAGGGCGGCCCCAGCCAATAGGGAGCCGAGAGGAACAAAGGCCGGAACTCAAGGGGCGGGCTTTGCGTTTTCAGTCCTTGGGAGGCTGAGACCTGAGGAATCTAGATCAAGACTCAGCCACTAAGAACCTGTTTTAAAAAAAAAAAAATAGTGCTGGGGATATAGCTCAGTGGTAGGACACCCTTGGGCTCAGTTCCCAGCAGCCTCCTCTCCTCCCCACATGCACAAAACTAGAATTCCCCTAGGTCAAACCTCAGCAACAGGTTGCAAATCAAGGAGTAACTTCTACTGTTTTCCCAGTGAATGAAACGTTGCTTCATTTATAAATTTACCCTTGGCTCCTTCAACTCAGGCTCGCATATTTGTGCTGGGCATTAAATAATTCCACAATGACTTAAGGACTCCAAGGAGTCTTCTCTGTAATGTGAAGAAGACTTAGGCAGAACAAAATCCTTCCGTCTCTAAAGCTATCAGCCAAAGAGCTGCAGCCAGGATTGACCTTGGGCAGCCAAGAATTGGTTGTTAGCCCAGCTCAATGCTGTTAAGACCCCAAAACCTGAGCTTAAAAAGGTTAAGCTGATGTGGCCAGTATGGACCAATCCCCTTGCGCCAGACCAACCTTGCTCAGATGTAGCTAGCTCCTCACCCTACCCTAAGCACCATAAAAGCTTCGTCTCTACTGCTGAAGGGGCTCTCAGTATGGATCTGCTGTGTCGGTAAAGTCTGAGAGTACGAGCTTAAGCCCGAATAAAGGCTGTTTTTGCATGCAGTATTGGTCTCCTGGTGGTCTTTGGGGACTCCTGGAACTGTACATACCATAATCCATTTTCAAATGTTCAAAAGCAATTAAGACCCATTAATCAACAGGAAATAGCATCACAGGAGACTTACATCTAACCAAAGAAAAGTTTTAACTCATAAAGGCTTCCAGAACACTGCAATGAGGCAATGTTGAGGCCCCTGTGTATATACAGGCTACAGATAATTTTTTCTGTTAATTCATTCATCCATTTAATGATAGTGAATCCACTATAATCTCCCTCTTGTGAAGATACATATTGGGTAAGTCTACAGATGTTACATTTTCTATATATCATCTGCTTCCAGTCCCATTGTAGTAGTGTAATTAAAAGATGATGGAGGGGCTGGGGATGTTACTCAGGGGTAGAGCACTTGACTAGCATGCCTAAGGTCCCAATCGCAATCTCCAGCACTGTCCAAAAAAAAAAAAAGTGGATGAAAGTTCCCTTGCCGGGTGTGGTGGCACGTGCTTATAATCCCAGCACTCGGGAGGCTGGGACAGAGGATCACACAGGTCCAAAGCCAGCCTCAGCTACTGAGTGAGCTCTCAGCAACTTAGACCCCGTTTCCAAATAAAATATAAAATAGGTCTGGGAGTATAGCCCGGGGGGTAGAAAAGCCCCTAGATTCCACCCAGTAACACACACACACACACACACACACGCAAGATGGAGTAGCTTATATTCAACTGTCAAAGGTTTAAAGAGCAGGGCATGGTGGTGAATGCCCATTTTGCCAGACAGAGGAAGCTGAGACAGAAAGATTGCAGGTTCAAGGCCAGCAACTTAGTGAGGCTGTCAGCAACCTAAGGAGACCATTTCAAAACAAAAAACAAAATAGGGCTGGGGATGTAGCTGAGAGGTAGAATGCCCTGGGTTTAATCCTAAGTACTACACACACACACACACACACACACACACACACACACACACACACACGGCGTGGTGAACAAAGTTACAGGAACCCTAAGTACAAGCATTAGAGACCCACTCATGATGTCTTTTAGGACTGGAGGCAGTGATGGCTGTGCAGCCTGACCTTTGCAGGTCATCTGGAACACCTCTGGGGTGTTGATACTACACAGAAATACCCAGAAGGGAAGCTTCCACTCTTTCTTCAGTGCCTTTTCTGAGTCACTCTGAAATGCGTATTGTGACAGTGAAAACTAACCCATTCAAAACAAACCACAGCCCATTCGCTGCTCTGATTTTTTGAACTGCTTAAAATTCAATGTGGTTTCACAATCTTCTTAGCCTTGTGTTAAGTTTCTTCTTGGTCACTAGTCATCTAGGTAAAATGCAAATCGGCCTTGTTTTCCCGCATTCTCCTCCCCACAGCCCAATCCACCCTTACCTCTAGAAGTCCAGAGTCCTTGCTGTGGCACTGCACCTCTCTTACCCCCCTCTTACTGTCTTGTTCCCGCTTGACTCCCAGATTTTTGAATGATTCTGCTATTTGACTCCTCTAGGCATCGTTTTCACCTGACTGAATCCTACTTCTCCTTTAAAACTCAGCTCAGAAGCCTACTTTGGCAGCCAATGGGCTAAAAGCATGTCTTTAGTGGTCTCATGAAAATATATCCTATGACCTGCCTGAACCTTACTCTACAATTCTTTTCATGTTGAGCTTTTCTTCCTGATTACTAAATAGATAACAAAAAGATGGTGGCCTCCAGCATTATTTCTCTAATCCTGATGACCAGGATCTTGTTAAAAATGCCTTCCCAGACTCTACCTAGAATCTGCTGAGCCGGAACCCTAGAGGAGTCATGTCACATAGGAAAACTGGGAGCCACTGGTCTTGAAAAGATCAATTCAATGTTACCCAGAAGTCATCTGGAGGCAGGGTGTAGTGATGCCTGCTTCTACTCCCAGTGCTTGAGAGGCTGAGACAGGAGGGTCGAGGCGTGCAGCCAGCCTCAGGAATTTAGTGAGGTCCGCTGCAGCTTACTGAGACCCTGTTTCACAATAACAAATAAGGCTGGAGTGGTAGGTTCAATCCCCAGGACACACACCCAAGTCATCTGGATCACAAGTGTTTGTACAACACACCTGAGTCCACAGAGAGCTCAGCCCTACACTGTGCTCCTGACAGTTCTGCTTTTTCACTCACAACAGGCTGCATCTGCTCTGAGACGACTGTTTGCTGTCTTGCGCCTGCTGTCGTCGTGTCTTTCTGAATTTCTTTTTTTTTTTTTTCCTTCTAAGTCAACTGCCTCTAATATATATTTTCTTACACATATATGGATTTGACAGTTTCTTTCCTACAAAATATACCACCCAACGTCACCAAGACAGGCATGAATGTATATATTCATAGGTATAAAGTCACATGAATACACATCACCACGATTTGCTTAAAGGAAGAAATCAACTATGAAGGGCTACACAGAGAGGAAGCGTGTGGGCGTGTGTGCACGTGCACGTATTTTAAAAATCAAGTGTGCATTGTCCTTTAATTTTAGTTGGTAGAAACAAAAGTGAAAATTTAGCAAATAATTAGCTTATACGATACGTGACAATAAATATGCTAATTTTCTGTAACACCTGAAAGTTCAAATTCTTTACTCAGTAGAAGACATAACTATCATGCAGTAAAATAAGATACCTAACCCAATAAAGGTAAAATCTTAAATAGATTAACCAGCAAGGTACATAGCACATTATTACTAGACCATGCCTTCAGTCTGTCAAATTAGAAAAATGTGTTTAACATACATAAAATATACATTAGAGATTGGTCATCATAGGCACAATCTAATACAAAAATATATCTGACACTTATACATTAGAATATCCATTTGATAGCCTCTGAAACAGGAAAGGGGAGTGATGACGACATAAAAGCAGCAGCTCACATAGATGCAAGTCGTTCTCTATATGATTGTTTTCTTCATCAGCAACGGGTAAAGAGTTTACGTCAAACCAGTCCCGGGCCGAGTCGCAGTCTGTTCCCAGCTGGGTGGGTCACAGCGCACGGGCCAGTCACTGTTGCGAGTTACTCGACTCAGAGTGTACTTGGATTTCAGACGCACACGGCGCTTTTGTCATTTGGACTCTTGAGAATCTCATCTGTACCCCAGGAGCTGCCTGATCTAAGGCTGGGGAAGACCCACGCTTTGACTAGTGGAGAAAACCTCCTGGATGGTGTCAGAGCGTTGTCTGTCTAGTTACCTGTGAGCTAGACAAACCCTTTTTGAAATCCTGAAATCCTTATGGGGAAGGAAAAAGAACTTTTTAACTCAACTCATGCACACACAAAATTAAATTGGAAAGCATAGCCCAGAGGAATTCTACCACTGAGCTTTACCTCCAGCCTTATTTCAAAACAGGGGCTTGCCGGGTTGCTGAGAGCCTTGCTCCTTGCTCAGGCCGTCCTCAGGATTAGAGGTGTGCACCACCAGACCCCGCTAATTGCTCATTTCCACTTTGATTTTAATGGCTAAATAAACCAAATAGTGGTCCCTATATGTTTGTGAGTAGGTGCCAAGCTCACTGCAAATGATCACTGGAGGGTGTGTACAAAAATTCAAATTCCTGAGCCAGCTGTCAGGAATAAGATCCAGGAATCTGAATTTTAAGACAACAGCACAACCAACACGGAGATGCAATGGGTGGGGGTGGGGGGAGCCCACTAGTAAACAGAGGTCATTGATAGGGGTTTCTAGGAAAGCTCTTAAAAGAGGATCATAGCCCTCTGCCCTCCCCATCCCTCCCCACGTGAGTGTCGCCCTCTCCCTCTCCCTCTCGCTCCCGCTCTCTCCCTCACTCTCTCTTTTGTGAGTTATAGCAACTGTTGCCTTGTGAATCAAGCAGTCACCGTAGTCCTTGCGACTGTTACCCATCAACAATAACTACTCCTCTCCTCCTCTTCCTCTTCCTCCTCCTCCTCCTCCTCCTCCCCACCACCACCATCTCCATCACCCACCAACAACACCACAATAATCCACAGCCAAGAACACAGAAAGGGTTTCCAAGATGGCAATGAAGAGACGCAGCGTCCCTCACTAGCTGAAGCAAACTAAGTTCAACTACTGAGACAGAAGTGTCTTAATAAAGAAAAAATTAAACGTATGATCCAAAACAGACTTGGGGAGTGTGCCAGTATGGGGAATGACCTAGGAAGATTTGGGGAAGCTCTGATTATTAATATATTTCAAAAGAAAAGAATTGGTATATTTCAAAATAGTTGTGTCAAAATGGAGGCAGATATGGATAAAGAAAGGAGTTGGTTTCGGCCTAACAACAGGCAGCTATTCCAGTGTAAATCAACCTAGCTCAAAGTACTTAACAGGTCAATAGAGGAGAGCTAGGGCTTCCTCTTTCTAAAGACAGATCTACACGATCTAGGGGGGATGGGGCAGGGTTTGACCTTGCGCTTTATGAAAGGAGACACCTTGCTAGGGGAGGTACCTTACAGGGACATTCACGTCAGAGTCACGCAAACAAGATGGAGGTCATGGGTATAAAAAAGTCTGGTCCACGTGTAAGCCCTTTGGTGTACTCATTCGAGTCATCCCCTCATGCCATCTTGGTATGGGGCTATATTTCTATTTTCTGTATTTCTATCTTTCTAATAAACTTCTTTAAATCTTCAGCAGCTGTCCAAGCGATGAATACTTATTCTTAGCTTAGGACAAGAATCCACGGTTTTTCTGTTTTTCTGTTTGTGTGTCTGGTGGTGGTGGGGGATTACTTCACACACACCACGCACCTTCCCCCCCGACCCCCCCACAACCTATTCCCGCAACAGGGAGTACGGCAGAAAAAATCCAGCAACTGAACTCCAAGATTCACCACAACACAAAAAGAAAGCAGAGAGTGAGCTGAAGACTTGGCGGCCGGCAGAGTGCAGGCGCAGGTGCAGGCGCAGTGGCCTCAGGGCCACTGGCCCAAACGGGACTTTTGGGTCTTTAACTTTCCCAGAGAAGCTCTAAAGTCTGAAAGTGACCAGAGAGTTCCAACACCTGAAGTTGCTAGCTAACTGGAGCTCCTGAGCAGCACCAACAAAGGCGGCCCTGCAGACACGCCTGGAGATCGGCAGGGACTGGAAAGTGGACCTGCTTACCGTGGGAGCGAAAAGTCAGCAGGATACGGGAGAGCTGCCAGAGCTTCAGAGCCACAGATTGGACTGCCAGCGTGAATTCAGAGGAGCCACAGACCCGGCGAGCACACAGTGAGTACGATATATGTGAGTGCCAGTGTGCACAAAATGGGCCAATTCAACTCCGGGACCAAAGAAGAGCACTTAAGGCGCGATACCTGCACGGGGCCACAAGGGGACACTCCAAGCAAATACAAGATTCACCATATATCAACAATATAGTAGGACTGTTATCTCTTTTATTATTATTATTATTATTATTATTATTATTATTTTTACTATTTTTCTATCCTTTTATATTTTATTTTTTACTATTGTGGTTTGGTATTGTTTGTTTTACTTTTTGGGTCTTTGGGTTTGTTTTGGTTTTTGGTTTTCTGGGGGGATAGGTTTTTTTTCAGGGGGGATAAGTCTTTTCTAAAGTCCTAATACAAAGACTGGGCTAAAAATAATACCCACTAACGATGGGAAGACAGCAGAAAACCAGACCTGAGAACTCTGAAAATATGATAACTAGGAACACTGGAGAAATGACAGAAATCATGAATACTGACCTATAAGAAATGCAGGAAGGGGAGTTCCGAATCTTGATCTACAATTTGATGAAAGAATTTAAAACAAGTTTAGAGGAGATGAAAGATGAGTTAGAAAGACTAAAAAAGAATCAGAAGGAGGCTTGGAATGAAATGCAAGAGTCAATAAATGAAATGAAGTCAGCAATAGAAAGAAATTCTGGAAGATTAGAGGAAACGGAAAGTAGAATATCACTGTTAGAAGACAGTTCATCCAACTCTGAAAACACAGTCAATAGTATGCAGAAGTCATTACAGCAACAAAACCTAAACATACAGCAAATTTGGAACAACATGAAACGCCCTAACTTACGGATAAAAGGCATTGAAGAAGGGAAAGAGGTACAGACCGGGGGCATCCGTAATGTCTTCACAGAAATAATTTTGGAGAACTTCCCAAACATGGAACGAGAGATAGATCTTCACGTTCAAGAGACATACAGAACACCATTAAGACAAGATAAAAAAAAGAACCTCCCCACACAACATAATAGTGAAAATGACTAACATAGAGGCCAAGGAAAAGATCTTAAAAGCAGTGAGAACAAAAGGTCGGGTGACATACAGAGGCAAAACAATAAGAATCACCCCAGACTATACAACCCAGGTCATGAGTGCCAGGAGAGACTGATATGACGTGATCCAGACCTTGGAAGAAAATAACTTCCAACCGAAGCTGCTCTATCCAGCAAAACTACTATTCAAAGTCGACGGCGAAATAAAAGTGTTTCAAGATAAACAAAATCTCAAAAAATTTATGAATTCAAAGCCAACACTAGCGAAAATACTTAAAGAAATAAACCATAAAGAAGAAAAAAGAAGCAGACTTCAGAATCAGAGAAGAGAGGATAGTGATCAGAGGGGCTTCTAAGTAAGGAAGAAAGAAAAAGCTACCAAACAGATGACAGAACACAAAATGACAGAAAACAAAAATCATATTTCAATAATAACTCTTAACGTCAGAGGACTTAACTCACCAATCAAAAGACATAGATTGGCAATGTGGATCAAAAAACATAACCCAAATATATGCTGTTTGCAAGAAACTCACCTAACAGCCAAAGACACTCAGACTGAAAGTGAAAGGATGGAAAAAGATATACCATGCTACTGGAGAACAAAAAAGGGCAGGGGTAGCAATCCTGATATCCAACAAAATAGACTTTAAACTAAGACACATCAGAAGAGACAAGTCAGGGCACTTCCTTTTATTAAAAGGAACAATACACCAAGATGATATAATGATAGTAAACGTTGATGCTCCAAATGTGAATGCAACCATGGTTGTAAAACAAACCCTTCAGGACATCAGATCTCAAATAGACCCAAATACAATAATTCTGGGAGACTTCAATATGCCTCTCACACCACTGGATCGATCTTCAAGGCAAAAGTTGACTAAAGACTCTTTAGAACTAAAGAAAACTATAAACCAAATGGACCTAATAGACATATACAGAACATTTCATCCAGAAACTACAGAATACACATTCTTCTCATCATCCCATGGAACATTCCCCAAAATAGATCACATCCTGGTACACAAAGAAAGCACCAGCAAATTCAAAAGATATAATATAATTCCTTGCATCTTTTCAGACCATAATGGAATTAAAGTAGAAATCAACAACAGGAAACTCAAAAGAAACTATGCAAATACTTGGAGACTGAATGATACACTATTGAATGATGAATGGGTAAGAGCAGAAATTAGGGAAGAAGTAAAGAAATTTTTGGAAATAAATGAAAACAGAGACACAACTTACCAAAATCTCTGGGACACTATGAAGGCAGTATTAAGAGGAAAGTTTATTGCATTGAGTGCTCACATAAGAAGGACTCAAAATCACCAAGTTCAGACCCTATTGGCACAACTCAAGGATCTAGAAAGACTGCAACAGTCCAAGCCCAAAGCCAGCAGAAGACAGGAAATTATTAAAATCTGAGCAGAAATAAATGAAATAGAGAACAAAAAAACAATTCAAAGAATCAACAAAACAAAAAGCTGGTTCTTTGAAAAGGTTAATAGAATTGATAAACCCCTGGCCAACCTAAACAAAAGAAAAAGAGAATAAATGCAAATTACTAAAATCAGAAATGAAAAAGGAGACATCACCACAGATAGTGAAGAAATTCAAAGGATTATCAGAAACTACTTTAAAAATTTATACTCCAATAGATAAGAAAACATGGAAGAAATCGATAGATTCCTAAACACAGTTAACCTACCTAAACTGAACCAAGAGAACATAGCAAGCCTAAACCAACCAATAGCAAACAATGAAATAGAAATGGCAATAAAAATTCTTCCATCAAAGAAAAGCCCAGGCCCAGATGGGTTTCCAGCTGAATTCTACAAAGCCTTCAGTAAAGAACTAATACCAATACTTCATAACTTATTCCAGGAAATTGAAAGAGATGGAACTCTCCCAAATTCCTTCTATGAGGTGAGTATCACATTAATCCCCAAACCAAATAAAGATACCTCAAGAAGGGAAAACTACAGACCAATACCTTTAATGAACATAGATGCAAAAATTCTAAACAAAATACTAGCCATACGCATTCAAAACCATATCAAGAGAATAATACACCATGACCAAGTTGGTTTCATCCCAGAAAAACAAGGTTGGTTCAACATACGCAAATCAATACATGTCATCCACCACATAAATAGAATTAAGAATAAAAACCACATCATCATAGCAATAGATGCTGAAAAAGCCTTCGACAAAATCCCACACCCATTCATGTTAAAAACACTACAGAAAATTGGAATAAAAGGAACATACATCAACATCATTAAGACAATATACAACAAACCCAAAGCCAACAGTATACTGAATGGGGAAAAACTGCACGAATTCCCCCTAAAATTGGGAACAAGACAAGGATGTCCACTATCACCACTCGTCTTCAATATAGTCCTTGAGACTCTTGCCACAGCAATAAGACAAGAGAAGGAAATCAAAGGAATTCAAATAGGAAGAGAGGAATTAAAATTATCCTTATTTGCAGATGACATGATCCTTTACCTAGAAGACCCTAAGAACTCAACCAAAAGACTTCTGGAGTTAATTAACAAATTCAGCAAAGTTGCAGGATACAAAATCAACCTAAAGAAATCAGAGGCTTTTCTTTATACCAACAATGAATCCACAATGAAAGAAATAAAACAATCAATTCCATTCACTATAACCTCTAAACCAATAAAATACCTAGGAATAAACCTAACCAAAGATGTAAAAGACCTCTACAACAAAAACTATAAAACATTAAAGAAAGAAATTGAAGAAGACCTTGGAAGATGGAAAGACCTCCCGTGCTCGTGGATAGGCAGAATAAATATCATCAAAATGGCCATTCTGCCAAAAATGATTTATAGATTCAATGAAATTCCCATCAAAATACCAACTACATTCTTCACAGACCTAGAAAAAGCAATCAGAATAGAAAAAGAAAGGACCCAGAATAGCCAAAGCAATTCTCAGCAACAAGAATCACGCAGGAGGCATCACAATCCCAGACTTCAAAATATACTATAGATCAATAGTAGTAAAAACAGTATGGTACTGGCCCAATAACAGGTACACTGACCAGTGGAACAGAATAGAAGACACAGAAACAAATCCACACAGCTACAGTCAATCTTTGACAAAGGGGCCAAACTCATACGCTGGAGAAAAGACAGCCTTTTCAACAAATGGTGCTGGGAGAACTGGCTATCCATTTGTAGAAATATGGAACTAAACCCTTATATCTCACCATGCACAGGAATCAACTCGAGATGGATCAAAGACTTAGAAATCAGACCAGAGACTGTGAAGTTATTAGAGGAGAACATAGGCTCATCACTACAACATATAGGCACAGGCAGTAACTTTCTCAACAAAACCTCCAAAGCTCAGGAAATTAAAGCAAGAATCAACAAGTGGGATGGCATCAAACTAAAAAGTTTCTTCTCATCAAAGGAAACCATCAAGAACCTAAAGAGGAAGCCTACAGAATGGGAGAAGATCTTTACCAGTCACCACTCCGATAGGGGGCTAATATTCAGAATATACAAAGAGCTCAAAAGACTCTGCACTAGCAAAACAAACAACCCAATCAAGAAATGGGCAACTGAAATGAATAGACACTTTACAAAAGAGGAGATACAAATGGCCAATAGATTCATGAAAAGATGTTCTTCATCATTAGCCATCAGGGAGATACAAATCAAAACTACACTGAGATTCCATCTAACCCCAGTCAGATTGGCAAGCATAAAGAAACCAAACAATAATAAATGCTGGTGAGGATGTGGGGAAAGAGGAACTCTTTTACATTGTTGGTGGGAGTGCAAACTAGTTCAGCCACTATGGAGATCTGTGTGGAGATTCCTTAGAAAACTGGGAATAGATCCACCATATGATCCAGCTTAACCACTCCTGGGTATTTTTCCAAAGGGGTTGAAAACAGAGAACTACAGCAACATATGCATACCTATGTTCATAGCAGCACAATTTTTAATAGCCAAAATTTTGGAAACAACCCCATCAACAGATGAATGGTTTGCAAAGTTATGGGAAATACACACTATTCAGCTATAAAGAAGAACAAAATCACGTCATTTGTAAGAAGATGGAAAGGTCTGGAAAGCATTATGTTAAGTGAGATCAGCCAAACACAGAAAGAGAAGGGACATATGTTTCCTCTAATATGCCCAAACGAGTGAGCATTGGGGATACCAGAGGGACTCCAGATAATGGAAGGGAAATCTCAGCAAAGTTTGAATGGAAAACTAAGAAAGGAAGGAGGCTGAACTTGACTGATGAGCAGCTATTTCCAAATAGGTGTAAAAGTACGAATACAGCAAGGTTAGCCTGGGTGGGGGTAAGGGAAACAGGGGGGGGGCACCAAATACAGATTAAATGTATAACATTTACTTTCAATAAAATAAATTAAAAAAAGAAATAAAAAAAAGAAAAAAATTAACTGTTTTAAAAAAAGAGGATCATAGCCGGGCGTGGTGGCGCACGCTTGTAATCCCCGCGCTTGGGAGGCAGAGACAGGAGGATCGCGCAGGTTCGAAGCCAGCCACGCGCGCTGGCTTAGGAGACCCTGTTTCTAAATAAAAATATAAAATAGGTCTGGGAGTGTAGCCCGGAGGTAGAAGGGCTTCCAGGAACCCCAGTACCACATACTAGCTAGGTGTGGTGGTGCATGCCTATATCCCCAGTACTTGGGAGGCTGAGACAAGAGGAGGATTGCAGGTTTGATAGGGCTAAGGGGTGTAACTTGGAGGTAGAATGCCCCTGAGTTCAATCCCCAATACCTATAAAAATATAAAAAAATAAAAAAGAGGATCACACTCAACCATGAGGGGCATTGTGCCTTCGCTTTTTCCTGCCATGGACGCTGGACCCCATGTTAAAAGCAAACATCTTGCAACTACAAGGTGAGGAGCAGGAGGGTGGAATCACACGCTGAGGGTGGATGGCTGAGTGGAGAAGAGAAGAGGTGTGTTCACCTGAGACATCCCGGAGCCTCCGCATGAGGCTGGATGGATTGCCCCTGCTTCTCAGTCCTTGAGAAAAATTAACGCTCTATTTCTTTGGTGCTGTAACTTGGGTTTTCATTGCCTGTAGCCAAATGAAAAAAAATATATTTTTTTTTTGTGGTACTGGGGTTCCTGGAAGCCCTTCTACCTCCGGGCTATACTCCCAGACCTATTTTTATATTTTTATTTGGAAACAGGGTCTCTTAAGGCAGCGCATCTGGCTTCGAACCTGCTTGATCCTCCTGTCTCCACCTCCCAAGTGCGGGGATTACAAGCGTGCACCACCACGACCGGCCATATGAAATTCTGATACAGCAGATGGACAATCAAAACACACAGTAAGAAACAATGGGGCTCAGGGCTCTGTGGAGAACATCTGTAAGAACGATGAGTCCATTACCAAAACTGGACAGTTAATGGACAGTTAATTAATGGAAACCGGAAAGAACTTAAAGGCCAGCCATGGTGGCACACACCTGTAATCCCAGGGACTCAGGAGGCTAAGGCAGGAGGATTGTGAATTCAAGGCCATCCTGGGCAACTTGGTGAGACCCTGTCTTAAAAAGTAAAAAGGAGCCAGTTGTGGTGGTACACACTTGTGATCCCAGTATTCAGGAGGATGAGACCAGGGGGTTGCAGTCCGTGGACAGCCTCAGCTACTTAGTGAGGCCCTTTGCAACCAGGGAGACCCTATTTCAAAATAAAGAATAAAAAATAGGGCTGGGTTGTAGTTCAGAGATAGAATGCCCCCGGATTCCATCCCCAGTACCACACGCACACACACACACACACACAGAGTAAAAAGGAGGATATAGTTCAGTGTTAAACTACCCTTGGGTTCCACCCTCAGTACATAATATAATAACAAAGTCATAGTCTCTCCTGTCATAAACAACAAAAAAAGGTAATTAAAAAACCCCAATCCAAGCATGATGGCACGTGCTTATAATCTTAGCATTTGGGCGGCTGAGACAGGAGGATCGTGGCTTGAGTACAGCCTCAGCTACTTAGTGAGGCCCTTTGCAACTCAATGAGACCCTGTTTCAAAAAATAATGATTGATGTTCACTGTTGACCACCACATTATTTTAAATAGAGATGACCATGTATACTATCTTGCTTGAAGAAGTCTTTGACAAAAAGCAATACCTGTCATTTATAAAGTTCTAAAGAAAGCAGCTATGTTTTACAGATATAAATTATGTAAATAAAAGTTATTTTATATATAAAAAATAAAGAATGGAGAACTGGGCCATGGTGGTGCACGCTTGTTAATCCCAGCATTTGGGAGGATTGCGGTTCCCGGTCAGCCTCAGCTATTTAGTGAGGCCCTCTGCAACTTAGTGAGACTCTGGTTCAAAATAAAGGATAAAAAAATAGGGCTGAGGGTGTAGCTCAGACATAGAATGCCCCTGGGTTCCATCACCAGTACTGCCAATAAATTAATTAATTAATAATGAGAGAAAGGGCTGGGGATGCAGCTCAAAGATAGAATGCCCCGGGTTCCATCCCCAGTACTGCAAACAATAACATCAACAAAACTCCAGAAAGCCAGGTGTGGTGGCCAACAGTATTGGGGAGGCGAAACAAGAGGATCATGGTTGATAGTCAGCCTCTGCTACTTAGTGAGACCTGTTTGAAAAATAAAGAATAAAAAATAGGGCTGGGGGTATAGCTTGGAGGTAGAATGCCCCTGGGTTCTATCCCCAGTTCTGCAAAATAAATAAATAAATAAATAAATAATAAAAATTAAGGCTGGGGGTGTAGCTCAGAGGTAAAATGACCCCAGTACCACACATACACACACAGAGGCACACACACAAAAAACAACTCCAGAAAAACAAAAAATGTATAACAAAGTCAGCTTTTAGAAGTAAATAAAAATGTGGCACTATTTTGAACAACAACAACAAAAAATGATGAAGAAGTCGGGTGTGGTGGTGCACATGTGTAATCCCAGCATTTGGAAAGCTGAGACTGGAGGATTGCCATTCTCAGACAGCCTCAGGTACTTAGTGAGGTCCTCTGCAACTTAGGCCTTGTTTCAAAATAAAGTATAAAAAAATAGCGAGGCTGGTTCTGGGCCAGCAAGGCTGGGATTGGAGCCTGCTGAGCGGTGAGGCCAGGACCAGAGCCTGCTGCACAGCAAAGGGCCAGCAGGTCCCTGCAATTGTGCAGTCAGGAAGCACTTGAAGCTGCCACTGCCTCACCCCATGTCTCGGCAGATCTCCAAATCCAGGTGACCTCTATTAAAAAATTGAGTCTCAGCCGGGCGTGGTGGCTCACGCTTGTAATCCCTGTGCTTGGGAGGCAGAGACAGGAGGATTGCACTGGTTCAAAGTCAGCCTTGCTGGCTTAAGAGACCCTGTTTCCAAAAATAAAAAAGTATAAAATAGGTCTGGGAGTAGAAGGTAGAAGGGCTTCCAGGAACCCCAGTACCACCCAAAAAAAAAAAATTGAGTGTGAGTGGATCATCTCATCAAAGTCACTCACTTTCTGGCTGTCATTTCAGCAAATGGGAAATAGTGTGGAAAATAAAAGTAGGGCTGGGCGTGGTGGCGCACACTTGTAATCCCAGCATTCGGGAGGCTGAAACCTGGAGGATCGCGGTTCGTGGACAGCCTCAGCTACTCAGTAAGGCCCTCTGCAACTCAGTGAGACCCAGTTTCAAAATAAAGACTAAAAACTAGGGCAGGGGGGTGTAGCTCGGAGGTCGAATGCCTCTGGGTTCCATCCCCAGACCCGCAAAAAAAAAAAAAAAAAAAAAAAAAAAAAAGAAAAAAGAAAGAAAAAGAAAATAAAATAAAAGTAGGACTTCCAAGGAAGAGATAAACTGTAATTGATCAGGTGTGGAGAAGTAGAAACTCTAATACATTATTGGTGGGATTGCAAATTAATGCAACCACTTTGAAAAACAGCATGGAAGGTCCTCAGAAGAATGAAACGAACTTACCATATGACCCAGCAATACCACCTATGGGTACCTACCCAAAAAAATGAAAACCAAACTACCAAACCAACACAAGAGTATCTATGTTCATAGATGCACAATTCATCATTTGCAAACTATGGAACCAGCCAAGATGTTCATCAACAGATGAGTGGATTACAAAACTATGGGATATGTACACAGTGGAATTTAACCCAGCCATAAAAAAGAACAAAATTATGGCATCTACAGGAAAATGTCACAAAAAAATTAGAAATTAGATGCTTTCCCTAGTATGCAAAAATTAGGGAGAAATGGGTAATAGGAGGAGCTCTAGTTGAAGAAGGGGCCCTATAGAGGAGGAATTAAGGTGACCTATCTGAGGGAATGGGAGGGGAGAAGATGGAAACTCTTTAAAGCACATGATGTATCTAAACATATCAAAGTCAATCATTAAATCAAGTATGGGAACGAGGGAGGGAGGAGTGGGATGGGGACTGGATAAGGGCTAACTGGGTGATGTGTGCATGTCTATCTCCACAAGTTTGTTATTCCAGTAAGATGTGGTGACCGTGACCACAGCAACAATAGTTGACAGTGGCCAAATAGGACAGGTGTTCCTCTGAGAAACCCCGGACATCAGCTTTTGGTTTACTATTTGATCGGGACAATAAAGAGAGACATTTATAGCCATGACTTCCTAACTAAAATATAAAAAACAAGAGATGGACCAAGATGGTGGAGATGGTGGCGGCAGCGGCGGCCAGTATTCAGGAGAGCTAGATAAATCCAATCCAACCATCTTGAACTGTTGGAGAAATCTCCTCCCCCCTCAAAAAAAAGAAGACTGCTCCTGCCCCACATACTCAGGAATTCTGGACAACATACTATGTAAGAAAAATGCTCGGGAGGAGGGCAAGATGGTGGTGGCAGCAATGGTCAGTACTGGGGAGAGGCAGGTAGATTCATTCTAATCTACCCTGAATTTTTGAGGAAATCTCCCCGAAAGTAGACTGCACCTGCCCCACATGCTCAGGAACTCTGAACAACATACTGTGTAAGAAAAATGTTCAAGGTGTGTGAGATGGAGTCCCACATAGTCGGGTTGAACGGCAATACGTGTCCCAGGAGCCAAGGGCACTCCTGGCTGCCACACTCCTCCTCGTAGCACTGGGGCTAGGTGCGTTCAAAGCAGCAGAACCCACTCTCCATGGTGAAGCTGTGGGCCTCCACTCTTGGCGGGGAGATAAAACATTGTTACTAAGTACTTGGGCCCCCGACTCCTGCAAAAGACTGTTTTTTTTTTTTTTTTGCCGGGTCTGGGGATGGAACCAAGAGGCATTCAACCTCCGAACAACATCCCCTGTGCCGGAGCCAGCTGGCAAAAGTACGGGTTCTAAAGAGAGGTGTGAAGATGAAGAATTTTTAATTCTAATGTGGGGGAGCCGCCAGCCTACTATCTCTACCGGCTGACCCGTTCTTGGGTCAGTATTTCCTACGGGTCGACGACTATGCCTGGGTCAGTATCCTCTATTGCGCCGACACTCCTGCCCGACACCTACTTCTGGGTCATTCTCATCTTTATTGCGCTGACACTGGGGTTGTTTTTCCAGAGGTATTTATACAGTCTCAGGTCAATCAACATTCTCGTGCTACCACCACCAGAATACAATAAAGACTAATACAAAACACATGTATTACAGATAGGCCGATCAGTACCCTCGTGTCATCACCACCTGATCCTCTCTCAGACCTCTTTGAACTTTCCATAACCCCAAACCTTGTTCTGGGTGAAGGACAGTCAGCTGAGTCAGAGACACCAATCTAGGGAAAAGTCTTAATGGCTCCCCACAATTCCCCCTTTTTTACTATATTCAAAGAAGACTATGCCTGTCTTAGGTTGTTTCCTTCATGTATCAAGGATTACCCATCTTTGGATAATACAGAGCTAAGCTGTCTATCCTGTCTTAGGTTTCCTTGTCCCAGAGAAATCTTACCATCATTGACTACCAGCCTCTTAAATGGGGGTACCCTTCAAAGGTAAATTGTGCACTTCTGCTGAAAAAATGTTCTCACTTTGTCCTGAGACCACACTTTGTCCTGAGTCTCTAATAAAAAAGGTGTTGGGAGTATCATGTAACATAGTTATTTCAGCAAGACATATTCTCCAATTAACACAATAATTTTTACATGTTGAATCAGTTTTACAGAGTAAACAAGTTATTAGTGGACTAACATTTTTATCTTTTTTCCCTGGGTAACAAGGGCCCCACAAGACCAAACCTTCAATAGCACAATTACTTATCAGTCTTTGTCCAAAATAATCAAAAGTACCAATTTTTTGTCCAAAATAATACCATCAGTCTTTGTACTATCAATTCTCTGTCCAAAATATCAGTCTCTGTACTTGTCTGCAATACCACGGGTGTCAACTGCAGACATCCCATCTTCCCGACATTTTTACCAGTTCTTTGTCCAGCATAACCAAAAGTTTCCGCAATGGGTGCAAAATTCAAAGCAAGAAGTCCCAGCAATTGCGAGTTGTTACTGAAGACAGCGATCTCCCGCTGCTCCCACACAGCTGGATGAAGTATGGGATGATCTGGAACGTAAGTCCATGTTTCAGTCATCAGCATCAATCCGAGAGTCTTCTATTCTTGCTTGATCCATATGCCGCACAAGCCGCTCAGGTATCCACCGTGCATTATCTTCATCCTGTGAAAAAACGCAAACATGCCTTCTTCCCCATATTAGTACGGGGTCTTTCCAAGTTCCTGTGCAAGGATCTTTCCATTTTACTAAAGCAAAAACTGTGTTTGGAGGATGGATGACAGTATCTATCTGCTGCTGTGCGACCAGTTTTGTCAGCATTCAAGAAATTAATAACACCTCCCTGACCCAGTTTTGTTGGCATTTAAGAAATTAATAACACCTCCCTGACCCAGTTTTGTCGGCATTTAAGAACTCTAATAACACTTCCTTAACCATCAGGGTCTTCAGTATCCAGAAAAACTCTGAATCCCCTAGTATCTTCTCCGTTTTTTGCAGCCCGATTTATCACTGCTTGAAGTGGTGAAATTAAAGAAAACAACCCATCTCTATGGTACCGAGCAGCAGATTCTTCCTTAGGAAGCTTAACACAAAGCATATCTTCTAATATATATGCAAAAAACCAAAAAACTAATTTTTTGACCCATTGTATATTACAATATTTTTTGACCCATTGGATTTTTACAACTCTTACAATAGGAACTAATCTTCTGACCTATTGTCTATTACTATTTACACGTTAGGCGCCTTCATTTTCTATCTTAGTTTCTTTCTTCATTTTCTGTCTTAGTTTCTTTTGCGCAAAGCTTTACTTTAGTGACTGATTATATATTACAAAATTCCCACGTTTCACCGCTACCAAAAATCTTTGAGCGCGCTCTTTTTCTATTCAGTGGTGTCCTTCACAGGATCCTCAGTTTCAGAATTTCCCCATAGGGGCCACCACCTGCCGGAGCCAGCCAGCAAGAGTACAGGTTCTGAAGAGAGGCGTGAGGATGAAGAATTTTTAGTTATAACGTGGGGGAGCCGCCAGCCTACTATCTCTACTGGTCGACCCCTGTTCCTGGGTCAATATTTCCTATGGTCGATGACTACATCTGGGTCAGTATTCTCTATTGCACCGACGCTCCTGGCTGACACATACTTCTGGGTCAATCTCATCTTTATTGCGCCGATGCTGGGTTTGTTTTTCCAGAGGTATTTATACAGGACCACTGCGCTCCTCTGGGCTCCACTGAGGGTCAGGGTGTGGTGAGGCTGTGAGCCTCCTCTTTCAGTGGGGAGATAAAATCCATTGCTGCTAGAGAATTGGGCTCTCAGCTTCTGCAAATGACATGTGCTGTTTTCTCCTAATAAAATATATGTGGAGGGAAAAATGGGAACCTCTGTAAACTTCATGCCCACAGTGACAGGAACCAGAGCCTGCCAGGGGGTGAGGCTGGGTCTGGAGCCAGCAAGGCCGGGGGGCCTGGAGCCTGTTGTGTGGCAGGCCTGGAACTGGGGCCTGCTTCACAGGAAAGGGTCAGCAGGTTTCTTCAACTGTGTGGCCAGGAAGCAATAGAAGCTGCCGCTGCCTCACCTAATCTCTCAGCAGATTTCCAGATCCAAGTGACCACTATTTAAAAAAAAAAATTGGTTGTGAGTGGATCATCCAGTCAAAGTTACTCACCTCTGGCTTTCAGGTTTTCAGTAAGTGGGAATAAGTGTGGAGAAATAGAAGCGCTAATACATTGTTGGTGGGATTGCAAGTTGGTGCAACCACTTTGGAGAACTGTGTAGAAGATCCTCAGAAGAAGGAAAATGAACTTAGCATATGATCCAGCAAGACCACCTCTGGGTGTCTACCAAGAAGAATGAAAACCAAATACCAAACTAATGCATGACAACCGTGTTCATAGCTGCACAGTTCACCATTGCCAAACTGTGGGACCAGCCAAGATGTCCTTCAACAGATGAGTGGATTTCAAAACTATGGGATATGTACACAATGGAATTTTGCCCAGCCATAAGGGAGAACAAAATTATGGCATTTACAGTGAAATGTCACAAAAATATAAGAAATCAGATGCTTTTCTTTCTTCTTTTTTTTTTCTTGTGGTACTGGGGTTCCTGGAAACCCTTCTGCTTCTGGGCTACACTCCCAGACCTATTTTTTATATTTTTTAAATTTGGAAACAGGGTCTCTTAAGCCAGAGAGGCTGGCTTCAAACCTGCACAATCCTCCTGTCTCCACCTCCCAAGCGCGGGGATTACAAGCTGTGCCACCACGCCTGGCTAGATGCTTTTCTTAATGTGCAAAATATTAGGGAGAAATGGGTAACAGGAGGAACCCTAGATGAAGAAGGGACCTCATAGAGGAGCAATTAAGGTGACCTATCTGAGGGGATGGGAGGGGGAAGAGGGAAACTCTTTAAAGCACATGATGTACTTAAACATATCAAAGTCAATCGGGAAGCCAAGCATGGGTAGGAGGGAGGGGGAGGGGAGGGGTTAGGGATTGGGTAGAGGCTGATTGGGTGATGTGTGCATGTATATCTCCACAAGTTTTTTATCCCATTGAGATGTATGACTACAATGCACCAATAAAAATATATTAAAGAGAATAAAAAAAATAGGACAGGGGATGTAGCTCAGAGGTCTAATGCCCCAGGATTCCATCCCTAGTATCGCAAAAGAAAAAAAAAATCCTGCCATACGAAACCCAACAGTGCCAGTGTGTGTGTGTGTGTGTGTGTGTGTGTGTGTGTGTGGTACTGGGGTTGGAACCCAGGGGCTTTTCTACCTCCAGGCTATACTCCCAGTCCTATTTTATACTTTATTTGGAAACAGGGTCTCACTAAGTTGCTTAGATTGTCACTAAGTAGCTGAGGCTGGCTTCGAACCTGTGTGATCCTCCTGTCTCAGCCTCCCAAGCACTGGGATTAAAAGCGTGCGCCACCATGCCAGGTGATGATGAAGAATTTTGACCTTAACACTTGAAACATATTGTTTTTTTTTTGTTTGTTTGTTTTTTTTGGTGGTATTGGGGATGGAACCTAGGGGGCTACAGTCCCAGACCTATTTTTTATTTTATTTGGAAACAGGGTCTCACTAAATCGCTGAGAGCCTCACTAAGTTGTTGAGGCTAGCTGCAAAACTGTGTGGTTCTCCTGTCTCAGCCTCCCAAGTGCTGAGATTACAAGTGTGCGCCACACATTTTTTTCAAATGGTCTAGTGACTAAAGATCCCATTTATTCTTGTATAGACTCAATTATCTTACATGGTTTTATAATGAATATTTATAATATTCTTTAAAATAAGCAATAGGTAGCTAGGCATGGTGATGCATACTTGTAATCCCAGTTCTTGGGAGGCTGAGACAGAAGGATTGCAGACTCTCAGCCAGCCTCAGCTATTTGTGAGGCCCTCTGCAACTCAGTGAGACCCGGTTTCAAAATAAAGAATAAAGCCGGGCGTGGTAGCACACGCTTGTAATCCCCGCGCTTGGGAGGCGGAGATAAGGATCGCGCAGGTTCATAGCTGGCCAGGCTGGCTTAAGAGGCCCTGTTTCCAAATAAAAAAGAAGTATAAAATAGGTCTGGGAGTGTAGCCCGGAGGTATAAGGGTTTCCAGGAACCACAGTACCACCACCAAAAAAAAAAAAAAAAAAAAAAAGAATAAAAAATAGGGCAGGGGGTATAGCTCGGAGGTCGAATACCTGCAAAAAAAAAAAAAAAAAAAAAAAGAATGGCCACTTTGATAATATTTATTCTGCTTATCCGAGGGCACGAGGGCAAGGGAGATTTTTCCATCTTCTAAGATCTTCTTGAATTTTTTCTTTAGTGTTTTATAATTTTCACTGTACCTCTACCTCCTTGGTTAGGCTTATTCCTAGGTATTTTATTGGTTTTGAGGTTATTGTGAATGAAACTGTTTTCTGGACTTCTTTCTCAGTGGATTCATGGTTGGCATAAAGAAAGGCTATTGATTTTTGGGGGTTGATTTTGTAACCCACTACTCTGTTAAATTTGTTAATCAGCTCTAGTAGTCTGTTGGTTGAGTTTTTGGGGTCTTCTAAATATAGAATCATGTCATCTGCAAATAGAAATAATTTTAATTCTTCTTTTCCTATTTGAATTCTTTTTATATCCTTAACTTGTCTTATTGCCCTGGCAAGAGTCACAAGGACTATAGTGAAAAGGAGTAGTGATAGTGAGCATTCTTGTTTCTGATTTTAAAGAGAATTCCTGCAATTTTTCCCCAGTCGGAATGATGTTGGTTTGGGGTTTATTGTATATTGCCTTAATGATGTTGAAGTACATTCCTTCTATTCCGATTTTCTGCAGTTTTAATTAACATAAATGGGTGTTGGACTTTGTCAAATGCATTCTCAGCATCTATTGAGATGATTATGTGATTTTTGTTATCAGTTCTATTTATGTGGTGAATAACACATATTGATTTATATTGAACCAGCCTTGCATTCCTGAGATGAAACCAACTTGGTTATGGTGTACAATTTTCTTGATGTGGTTTTGAACGTGCATGGCTAGTATTTTGTTTAGAATTTTTGCATCTATGTTAGTCAATAATATTGGTCTATAATTTTATTTTCTCAAGGGATCCTTTTTCGGTTTTGTTATTAAGATGATACTGGCTTCATAGAAAGAGTTTGGAAGAATTCAATCTCTTTCAATTTCATGGACTAACTTTGGTTTAGTTTTTCTGTAAAGGTTTTGTAGATTCAGCTGGGAATTCATCTGGAACTTGGCTTTCTGTAGTCACTGGCTTCACAAGATTCTGCTGCTCCTTTGCTGGAGTTGGTCTCTGGGAGCTGTGGTCCCAGCAGCCACAACTGCTCTCCGCTCCTAATCTCTTTATACAAAGATACTAAGCAGGGCACAGTGGTGCACACCTGTAATTCCTGTACTTGGGAGGCTGAGACAGAAAGATCACTCATTATCAGCCAGCCTCATTCATCAAGTCAGCAGGGCCCTTAGCAACTTAGACCCTATTCCAAACTAAAACTAAAATATATTATATATGTGTATATATTATTTATATATAATATATAATATATAATATATAATATATATATTAGAGCTGGGGGGCATAGCTCAAGGTAGAATACCCCTAGGTTCAATCCCCAGTAACACACACACACACACACACACACACACACACACACACACAAACACGCATGCACACATACACATCAGTAATATTTGATTAGGGTTCATTTGATAAGGACTTTACCTGTGTGTGTGTGTGGGGTAAAATAAAGTGGGGCCCTTTGCAACTCAGTGAGACCCTGTTTCAAAATAAATAATAAAAAATAGGTCTGGGGTATAGCCCGGAGGTAGAAGGCCCCTGGGTTCCACCCCCAGTACCATAAATAAATAAATAAATAGCTGAGGCTAATCTCCTTTTTCAGCCTCCCAAGTATTGGGATTACAGGCATGCACCAATACACTTGGCTCTCCTTTCAACTTAACTTTCTATTTGATGACCCTGTCCCCACAGTCTGAAATACTGGGGGTTAGGACTCCAACATATGAATTTGGAGGAGTCACATTTCAGTTTGTCCTACCCAAGCAGACGACTTTGCTGTTGTTCATTCAAGGCAAGCTGTACAAAGCTCAAGCCTGGCTCTTAGGAATCAAAAACCCTGCCAAAACCAACCAAACCTCGTTCTCTGGGAAGGATAAGATGCCTAGCACTTAAAGGAGGCAATAAGCTTTTCTGGGCTAAGTGCTGATGTGCACACACACCTGCACACTCATACACAACAGACTGGGGTCATGTTCAAAATATGCTCGTGGTGAAGTGGGTTCTCCTGGGAGCCTCCTCTGTCCACGGACTTTTATCCTCACCTGTCTTTTTTTTTATTTTTTATTTTTGCGGGTCTTGGGCTGAAAGCCAGGGGGGCATTGGACCTCCGAGTTACCCCCCTGCCCAATTTTTTATTCTTTATTTTGAAACAGGGTCTTACTAAGTTACAGAGTGCTTCACTAAGTAGCTGAGGCTGTCCGTGAACCGCGATCCTCGGGTCTCAGCCTCCCGAGTGCTGGGATTACAAGCGTGTGCCACCACGCCCAGTTTATCCTCAACTGTCTTGGGCACCGAGGCCGAGTGAGGGGACACATCCTGCCTGACTTCTTTTCACTCTGAAGGAGAGGAAGGGGCAGTGCTGGACAGGGCTGTTTGTGGGGAAGTTCTTGGTGTTTGTTTTTAATCCATTTCCTGTTTGCCTAGAGATCCTCACTAGAGGTACTAGCTGCAGCATTTACCCTAAGAGAACTCTTGGATAACAGTACTACAGATTCCCAAAAATGAATAAATGAAAAGACAATGAGGAACTGAAAGGTGTGTGTGTGTGTGTGTGTGTGTGTGTGTGTGTGTGTGTGCGTGTGTGTGTAGTAGTTACTACAAGGTATTATGCTGAGACCTGCGCTAGAGATGCTTTGGTCCACAAGGCCCCTTCGGATGTACTTGATCTTAGGTAATTTATGGCTGGTGAAAGAGTTTTACTTTTGCATATGTGCCTGCATTTTGTCAATGATGAGTTTATATCCGCTGGTCAAGCAAAAGCCCAGATTTCCTCGCAAAGGATAAAATATAATTTTTTGATTTCAGTCCTTTGAAAGTGCTGAGCCTGCCAGGCGTGGTGGCGCACGCTTGTAATCCCCGTGCTTGGGAGGCGGAGACAGGAGGATCACGCAGGTTCGAAGCCAATCTCGCTGCTTAAGAGATCCTGTTTCCAAATAAAAATATAAAAAATAGGTGTCTGGGGGTGTAGCCAGGAGGTTGAAGGGTTTCTAGGAACCCCAGTACCACCAACAAAACAAAACAAAACAAAACAGTGCTGAGCCTTTTAAGTACTTTGACTATTCTAGATACTAGTCCTCTAATACAGGCAGACTCATGTTTATGGCAGTGCAATGCACAATACCAAATTTTGGAGCCAACCTAGGTGTCCATCAACAGATGAATGGATTACAAAATTATGGGATACTCTCACAATAGAATTGTACTCAGCAATCAACAATAGCAAAATTATGTCACTTTCAGGAAAACAGAAGGCCTGGAGAACGTCATGTTAAATGAGATTAGCCGGTCACAGAAAGTCATGTGCTTTCTCTCATGTGTGGAAGCTCGGGAGGAATTGGGATACCCGAGGGACCCCACATAATGGAGGATACACCCCAGTGGAGCCAGGGAGCTGGTCCAGGGGAAGGAGGGCGGGAGAGGGAGGATCAATGAAGGAACCACTTCCATCGGCATTATGTACATATGTGAGAACACCTAAACCCATCTCAGTCCCCTGTATGGGGACGGGGAGTGAGGCCAGGGCCGGGAGAAGCCCAAGTGCTGTGCACCTGGAGGTCACCATCACTATGAATTACAGTGATATGTGAGGCTATAAGCTGTGCGTGGTGGCCCACACTTATAATCCCAGTACTTGGGAGGCTGAGACAGGAGGATTGCAGGTTCGTGGCCAGCCTTAGCTACTTAGTGAGGCCCTCTGAAACTTAGTGAGACCCTGTTTCAAAATAAAGAATAAAAACTAGGACTGGGGTGTAGCTCGGAGGTAGAAGGCCCCTGGGTTCAATACCCAGTACCGCAAAAAAAAAAAAAAAAAAGGGGGAGACTACCATTCACTAACAAAAATATTAAAAATTCAAAGCTGTGTTTGACTCTCTCATAAATAAGTTTTCAACTGTATATACTCCACATAGAAAAGCTGCAGCCAAATGACGGTCACATTTGCTTTAGCCTCAAAGAGCACATTATGTGAAATTAAATAAAGCTTCACTTTGTGTGTGTGTGTGTGTGTGTGTGTGTGTGTGTGTGTGTGGTACTGGGGGTAGAACCCAGGGGCTTTTCTACCTCTGGGCTAAACTCCCAGACCTATTTTATGTTTTATTTGGAAACAGGGTCTCACTAAGTTGCTGAGAGCCTCACTAAGTAGCCGAGGCTGGCTTTGAACCTGTGCGATCCTCCTGTCCCAGCCTCCCAAGCGCGGAGATTACAAGCCTGTGCCACCACGCCCAGCTCTATGAAGCTTCACTTTTTTTTTCTAAATGGGAAATGAATTAAGAAAAAAGAGATAAGTGAGTTGAAGAACCCTTGCTAGGATCCAGGATTTGAGGCAAGGTAGAGATAGAAAGAGGATAATTATTACCAATACCATAAATTCCCTGAGAAGAGGAGAGAAGGATTCAGCGAGGAGCTGGATTTAGTCTCAGGCAGGACAAGTGGTTTTTCTCTTGCAGTGGGAGGGTCAGGGGAGCGAAGCACGGCCATGGTGGGCTTCAATATTGGTGTGAAGACCTGTTTCCATGGGATGGCTTTATGTTCTCCAAAAAGAGAGGCGAGGTGAGCTGTGATGGGCCTGGAGGCAGCCTAGAGAGGATGGAGGAGGCCTGGAATGTCACACGCAGAATGGGGACAGTAGTAGACAAGCAGAGCCAGGCAGGACTGAGGCCCCTGTGCGTGTCTAACAGGTGCCCTCCCTCCAGCAGCATCAAGGAGAGAGAGTTGGTGAGGCTCTGCCAGACAACGGTGACAAGAACACAAGGGCAGGGACACTCAGAACAATGGCAAGCCGGGCATGGTGGCACAGGCCTGGAATCGAGTACTTGGGAGACTGAGACTGAAGGATCGCAGGTTCTAGATCAGCTTAACCCAGCAAGATCCTGTTTCAAAACAAAAAAATTAAAAGGGCTGAGGACATAGCTTGGAGCTAGAGTGCCCCCTGGGTTTAATCTCCAGTACCAAACAAACAAAACCCAGCAAAAACAGTACTGGAATAAAGGAAAATAGACTGGAGCTGATGACTGATGACAGGGAGGGAAGAGAGGAGAGGCTGGGTGGATTGGGGCTGAGGAGACAGGCCGAGGGCCTGAGGGTCCCAGCATGTTGAAGGAAGGGCCCTGGGAGTCTCTGGCTATGCACACAGGAGGGTGTGGACGGAGGGCAGCCTACTGGAGCTAATGATTTTTCAAAGTGTGGGATGAATCCCTGGGTGGTGAGCCTGAGGCCCAGGGAAGGAGTCTTACATTCATTTCTGCATTAGTCAGGGTTGGCTAGAGTAACAAAGCATAGGATGCGGAGATGGTAGAAGGGGAGTTATCAGGCAGCTTCCATTCCGAAGCAGTGTAGTCCCGAATGGCTGCCTGCACTCAGAGAGCCGCGGGAACCCACAGCTGCTCAAGTGGGCCAAGAGCTGGAGTCTCAGACTTGGAGAAGGAAGGCCAGGAAAGTCTCCGGAGAAACGATGGGGAAGTCCAGTCCAAAAAGCAAAGGGCTGAGGCCGACAGCTCAGGTGAGAGCACACAGTCTCATTTTAGAAAGCCACACTGTCTTCAGGAAGAAACATGCATGCCTTTACATACTTTGTGGTACTGAGGATGGAAACCAGAGGAAACTTTAGCATTATACCCCAGCCTGATTTTATTTATTATTTGAAAACAAGGTCTCACTAGGTTGATAGGAGTCTCATTACTTGCTGAGGCTGTTCTTGAACCTGCGATCATCCTTTCTCTGCCCCCCAAGTACTGGGATTACAAGTGTGCACCACCACGCCTGGCCAGAGCTTTGCATTTATTTATTTATTTATTTATTTATTTATTTATTTATTAATTATTTGTGGCACTAGGGATCAAACCCAAATAGCATTCTACCTTTGACCTATGCCCCCAACCCTATTTTTATTTTTTATTTTGAAACAGGCTCTTGCTAGGCAGCAGACAGCCCCACTAAGTGACTGAGAACTTGCCATCATCCTATCTCAGCCTCCCAAGTACTGGGATTGCAGGCATGCCTATCCCCCTGGCTTTTTCCTTTTTTTCAGGTTTGGGGCCTATCAGAACAATCCTGACCACATTTAGGGGTCTTTTTTTGATCTGCCCTTAAAGAAGCTAATCATCTCATGGACACCCTCTAAGTCACAGAATTTTAGGTGTTCCACAATCCAGTCCAGTTGACAAATCAGATCAACCACCCTGATTTCTATTCCTGTGGAGTGTCTGCCCCACAGATCCATCCGTCTCCTCTCCTATTTCCTGAATGAAGCACTTGGTTCCCACCCCTTCCCCAAAGTCACTCACCAATGGCTTTCTGAACAACAGAACTACCACACGAGCCAGTAATTTCACTTCTTGGCATATTCTCAAAAGAAATTAAGTTAAGTCGGGTGTGGTGGCGCGTGCTTGTGATCCCCGTGCTTGGGGGGCTGAGACAGGAGGATTGCACAGGTTCAAAGCCAGCCTCAGCGACTTAGTGAGGCTCTCAGCAACCTAGTGAGACCCTCTTTCCAAATAAAATATAAAAAACAGGTATGGGAGTATAGCCTGGAGGTAGAAAGCCTCTGGGTTCCACCTCCAGTACCACCAAAAAAAAAAAAAAAAAAAAGAAAGAAAGGAATTAGAGGTATTTGCACACCCATGTTCAAAGCAGCAGCATTTGCAACAGCAACAGGTGGAGGTAACCCAAATGTCCACCAACAGGTAAGTGGATAAAGTGTGGTGCATACACACAGCATAAATATTAGTCAATGTAGATTCTTATTTCGTGCCCATATAAAAAAGGCACAACCTTTGAGTTTCCATATTCAAATTCTGCTTGGGGCAGGATATGGTGATGCACTCCTGTAATCTCAGTACCTAAGGAGGCTGAGATAGGAGGATCACAGTTTTAAGGCCAGCTCCAGCAACTTAGCAAAACCCCGTTTCAAAATAAAAACTAAAAGGGCTGGGGGTATGGCTCGGAGGTAGAATGCCCCTGGATTCAATCCTTAGTACGAAAACAAACAAACAAACAACTTGGTATATATATATATATATATATATATATATATATATATATATATATATATATATGTCTCTTTTTTCCATTAGAATAAGAAGACGATATATAAATATATAAATATATAAATAAATAATCCATATCAAAATTTATAAGATAAATTTACCCTGATAGAAATCAGGGTGGTTGATCTGGTTTGTCAACTGGACTGGATTGTGGAACACCTAAAATTCTGTGACTTAGAGGGTGTCGATGAGATGATTAGCTTATTTAAGGGCAGATCAAAAAAAGACCCCTAAATGTGGTCAGGATTGTTCTGATAGGCCCCAGACCTGGAAAAAAAGGTCAAACATAAAAGGACAAATACTGTAACACTCCAATTACACGCGGTACCTGGAGTAACCAAATTCAGAGACAGAAAGCCAAGGGGGAAAATTGTATAATGGATACAGCAATTTCATATTTGTAAGATTAAAAAGTATCTTTGATAACGTTGTGAATATGATGGTAAGCTTTATGCTCTGTGTCTCTTACTGTACACAAACACATCCATAAGCCCGCGGAGGCCCAGCACTCTAAGATGCCTCCGGGCTGCAGATCACGGCCGCCTGGGCTCCCGCTGACCTCGCAGTAAACCCCGGCCAAGCTGGAGGAGCGGCGTCGCGGGTCTCCACCCTCAGGCGGGGAGGAGCCGCGCCGGGCCCCACCGCGGGCCTGGCCCCTTTAAGAGCCAGGGCCGCGGTCACGTGGTGGGCGGCGGGGGCGTGGCACCAGGAAGCGGCCTGGGCGCCGGGCGCGATCGCGCCGTCTCACCCCGCCGCCCGCGACCCCGCGCCGGCGCCGCTCGCCCGGCCCCACGCTGGCGGCCGCCCCCGGAGCCCCCGCCGCCGGCGCGGCGCCGGCCATGGGCGAGGAGGACTACTACCTGGAGCTGTGCGAGCGGCCGGTGCAGTTCGAGAAGGCGAACCCGGTCAACTGCGTCTTCTTCGACGAGGCTAACAAGCAGGTCGGCTGCGCCCGGGTGTGGCCGGCCCCGGGGCCGAGGCCGAGGCCCAGGCCGCTCTGCAGCCCGCCCCGCCCGGCTGCCGGCTGCCTCCGGGCCGCAGGGGTGGACCCCGGCCGGGGCCACCGACCCGAGCCCCCGCGGCCGCTGCCGTGAGCTGTAGCACCGCCACCTTTCCAGACGCGTATTGTCTTCACCGCTACGCTTGCAGTCAAGGATTTAGATGTTTAGATTTAGGTTTTTCTCCAAGTCTTGTAAAGGGGGACAAAATGGTACTGAAATGCATCCGCGGTGCTTGTGCACGAACTTGGAGCCTTAGGGACCCCACCGGTCTCGGGTCTTGCATAGTCTTGCAAGCGCCTTTTTGGGTTCTGATTTTTGGTTCTTAAAATTCCTGTGCCCAGACAAGCCTCTGTACCTTGATCTGTGCCCTGTTCCTTTAGTTGAACCCAGGGTGGGGCGGAGCAGAAGTGATCGCCGGGAGGTTGGTATTATACGTCTAGGTTTCTTCGAAGTTTAGTTCGGAACATTAACGTTGCTTCTTTTCCTTCTCAGGTTTTTGCTGTTCGATCCGGTGGTGCAACTGGGGTGGTGGTTAAAGGCCCAGATGATAGGAATCCTATCTCATTTAGGTAACCGTGTTGACATATTTTAGAGTAATTTCCAGGCGTAAACAAAATGCTGTTTATCTGATTCGGAAGTTGTTAGATAATTTTGTCTCTGCCTCCCTAAGAGGCCTGAAGTGTGTGTCTGTGGATAGGAGAGGGAAGCAGACACCTGCTGTGTAGTCTTGGCACGTAGTAGGGCTCCCCTCTGTGAAGTGTATTCAGTTATGTGGGCACAAAATACTCTAAAAATAGGGCACCTACTTCCTGGCACTTGGAATTCTCTAGTTAGCGCATTTCCTGTTTGTTGAGGTGTGGGGCCTTCAGTTCCTCATTTAGCCCAGGTCTTTTTAGAGTGTTTGATGGCTGGAGGAGAGTCAGTAAAGTTTGTAATGTAAGAAAAGCATGGCCTCCACTATACGTAAGGTGACTGCATGTCCCAGGTTGCTGTGATTAACAACAGCCCTCAGTTTGTCTTAACTCCTGTGATTACAGAAGGAGGGAATACAACACAGGCTCTCAAGTCAGTGGTGACTTTAAAAGGAGATTATGCTGTTGATCTGTGTTCATGGGAGGCTGTTTTTGAAGTAGAAAATAGTGGACCTTTTTTTTTTTTTTGTGGTCATCTGTTCAACAAACACTGATGGCAGCCCCCGCGCTAGGCACCATGCAAGTGACGACTTTGAATTAGCCTGGTCCCCTTTGGAGAACTCACAGAAAAATGTAGACGAATACTGTGTGCCCTGATAGGCACTATAATTTCTGTTCAGAATGTGGGAGCACAAAAGGGATGTGGCCTTGATTTGGGTGGGCTAGGGGCACCAAGGTTTGAAGGCATGGCTGGGAGGCCCAGGTAGAGAGCACCAGGGGCAGAGGCTGGTGTCAGGGCCTCCAGGGCTGTGTGGCTGGAAGTCAGGGGATCTGGGTGAGGAAGGGGGAAATGGTGCCATGACCAGCTCCAACCTTCTGAATTACCCTGCGGAATTGGGCTTTATCTTGTTACGCAAAACCTGTTAGATTTAGTGCGGCATGATTCCACAGTGTTTGGAAACACTGGATGTTTGTGTCCCTGAAGCTGGATTGTGGGAGTGCACACAGGCAGAGGTACCTTGATAGCTGAGGCTATCCGTGAACCCTCGATCCTCTTGTGTCAGCCTCCCAAGTACTGGAAGTTTGTATCACCATGCCCAGTTTTTTCTTTTACTTTTTCAGTACTGGGGATTGAACCTAGGGGCATTCTACCTCCGAGCTACATCCCAGCCCTAGTCTTTATTCTTTATTTTGTAACAGGATCTACTAAGTTGTGGAGGGCCTCAGTAGCTGAGGCTGTTCATGAACCGTGATCCTCCTGTCTCAGCCTCCCAAGTACTGAGATTAAAAGTGTGCGTCATCATGCCTGGCCTCTTTTACATTTTTTAAAAACTTTATTAAGGTATAACTGACCCTTGATAAACTATACATATTTAATGTATGTAATATGATGACATGTGTACATCCAAAAATTAAATGTGGCAGACAAGAGAGTAGACAAATCTGATGTGCTCTGATAAGTACTATAACAGTCCTATAATATGGTTCTGTTTTGCGGTTTTATCATGAAACCATCACCACAGTCAAGATAATGATCATAGATAAACCATATCTCCCAAGTTTCCTTCTACCTATAAGTATTCCATCTCTTGAGTCCTCCCCTTACATTTTGGTACTGTGGATACAGCCCAGGGGCAGTCTACTTCTGAGCTGTACCCTCAGTATTATTTTATTTTATCGGTACTGGGGATGGAACCCGGGGCAGTCTACCTCTGAGTTCCACCCATCACCCTGTTTTTTTTGGGGGGTACCCAGGGGCTTTTCTACCTCCGGGCTATACTTCCAGACCTATTTTATATTTTATTTGGAAACAGGCTCTCACTAAGTTGCTGAGAGCCTCACTAAACAGCTGAGGCTGGCTTTGAACCTGCATGATCCTCCTGTCTCAGCCTCTCAATTTCTGGGATTACAAGTGTGTGCCACCAAGCCTGGCTTTTAATTCTTTGTTTTGAAACAGGGTCTCACTGAGTTGCAAAAGGTCTCACTAAGTAGCTGATGCTGTCTGCAAACCATGATCCTTTTATCTCAGCCTCCAAAATGCTGGGATTATAAGTGTGTGCCACTATGCCCAGCTGCATTATTTTATTATGAAATAGGGTTTTGCTAAGTTGCTGAGGCTGGCCTTGAATCTGTGAGCCTCCTGTTTCATCCTCCCAAGTACTAGGATTAAGGTACTGCTACATTGAACTGTCCTAATTAAGTTCCTTAATTTTTTTTTTTGTGTGTGTGTGATACTGGGCTGGAACCCCGGGGCATTCTACCTCTGAGCTACACCCCTCACCCTATGTTTTTTATTCCTTATTTTGAAACAGGGTCTCACTGAGTTGTAAAGGGCCTCACTAAGTAGCTGAGGCTGTCGGCAAACCGTGATCCTCCTGTCTCAGCCTCCCAAATGCTGGGATTACAAGTGTGCACCACCATGCCCGGCTTTCCTTAATTCATTCATTCATTCATTCATTCATTCTTTCTTTCTTTCTTTCTTTCTTTTTTTTTTTTTTTTTGCGGGTCTGGGGGTGGAACCCAGGGACATTTGACCTCTGAGCTACACCCCCTGCCCTATTTTTTATTCTTTATTTTGAAACAGGGTCTCACTGAGTTGCAGGGGGCCTCACTAAGTAGCTGAGGCTGTCCACGAACTGCGATCCTCCGGTCTCAGCCTCCTGAATGCTGGGATCACAAGCGTGCGCCACCACACCTGGCTTTCCTTAATTCTTAAATTTCTTCTTTTTTTTTTTGTGGTACTGGAGATGGAACCTAGGGGTCATCCTTCCTCTGATCTATACTCTTAGTCCTATGTGATTTTTTATTTTGAACAGGATTTCACTGTTACTGAGGGCCTTGCTGAGTTGCCAAGGCTGGCCTTGAACCTGCAATTGTGTCTCAGCTTCCCAAGCACTGCAGTTGCAGGTGAGGGCCATCGTGCGTGGTTTAACTCCCCCGTTATAGGTGGTTCGAGCTGGGTATGGCGGCACACACTTGTAGTCTGAGTATGTGGGAGGCTTAGGGGGTCACAGGCTTGAGGCCAGTCAGCTCGGGCACCCTGAGGCGGAGCCATCCAGGGCGCCATGAGGTTGTGTAGTGAATGGTTCTTGAGGCACGGGTGGAAGCTTCGCGATGAGAAGGCTGGGAGGAGCGTATCGGTGGCAAAGCTTACTATGTATGAAATGTTATGTATGTATTTATTAATGTCTAGTTCTCGGGTGAAAAGTCCTTGTGACCCAGCTCTTCCATCGCTTGGCATCCATTGTACTGTCAGTTTCTCCAGCAAGTTGTCACTAGTTGGATTTTGTTCTTTGACAAAAGGTCCCTCTTGACAGCTTCAGAAACACTTCTAATGTTAAACTAGGATTTGCTGCCTCTCTAGTATTTATCTTTTGTCTTCTCAGTAAACGATAGTTGTCAGAATTCGGTTGTTTAGTTTAACTCTTAACATATTCTTTCTTAAAGAATGAACGACAAAGGAGAAGTGAAATGCATTAAGTTTTCCTTAGAAAATAAGATATTGGCTGTCCAGAGGACTTCCAAGACTGTGGTAAGACAGATGTTTACAAATAGCTCACTCTGTCTGTCTGTCTGTCTGTCTGTCTCTCTCTCTCTCATTCACTTTTTCATTTTCTTTTTTTCTGTGGTACTAGGGATTGAACTCAGGGGCATTCTACCTCTGAGCTACACCCCAGCCTTATTTTTTTTTTTAAATAGTCTTGCTAGTTGCAGAGGGCTTCACTAAATTGCAGAGGTTGGCCATGAACCTGCAGTCCACCTCTCTCAGTCCTCCCAAGTACTGGAATTGCCAACGTGCACCGCCACCCTGGACTTACAAGTAGTTTAAAAAGAGAACATCAGGAGTGCATTAGGGGCCGGGCGTGGTGGCACATGCTTGTAGTCTCAGTGCTTGGGAGGCTGAGACAGGAGGATCACAGGTTCGTGGCTAGTCTCAGCTACTTAGTGAGACCCTGTTTGAAAATAAAGAATAAAAAAAAAAAAAGAAAAGGAAAAAAATAGGGCTGGGATGTAGCTTGGAGGTAGAATGCCCCCGAGTTCAATCCCCAGCACCACACACACACACACACACACACACACACACACACACACACACACATTAATTAGGGGCTGGAGGTGCAGCTTAGTGGTAGAGTGCAGGTCTAACATGCTAGGTTTCTTTTAGTTGAATGATAAACCTGAGCAAGCTCTTAGGGCCGCTAGTTATCCGTACTGGCTTCTGTGTCTTTCTTGTCATTGGATGCCAGTTCTTTTCTGAACACTTTTTACATTGATTTGTCCTTTTAATCTTGTAATATGCCCGGGTAGGTTGTCAGTATACTGCCCAATCTAAAGTTTTCCTTGTGTTTTTTTTTTTTCTTTCAGGATTTTTGTAACTTTATCCCTGATAATTCTCAGCTGGAATACACACAAGAATGCAAGGTACAGGCTGCTCCTTCTCACTGGCGGCCTTTGCCGTGGGCGGCGTGGGGAGCAGGAGGCTGGAGGCGCCATCTTGGAGTCTGGAAATCCTGGGCTCAGCCAGGGGCCAGCTCCAGGGACCTGGGCAATTTTCTCAGTTGTGAAAGTCAGTCTCTTCATCTGTGAAGTGGGGTTGGGAGGAGGGGTGGGTTGTTATCCCCAGTGGTACTGGTCCCCAGCCCTGGGCTACCTCACTGGGCTGGCGGATCTGCCTCCTGGAGGTTTGTGCTGAGTTTTTCCTTTTTTTTTTTTTTTTGCAGTACTGGGGATGGAACCCAGGGCCATCTCATGCCTCTGAGCTATACCCCCAGCCCTATTTTTTATTCTTTATTTTGAAATAAAGTTGCAAAGTACCTCACTAAGTACCTGAGGCTGTGCATGAACTGTGACCCTCTGGTCTCAGCTCGTCAATTCTGGGAATACAAGGGATTACAAGCGTGTGCCGCCATGCCGGCTTCTCAATTTGTTTGCCTTCTCACTTTCCTTATATTTTCTTTCTCTAGATACAGATTTTTTTCCTCCCCAGTACTGGGGATGGAACCCAGGGTTGTTCTACCTCCGAACTACACCCCCAGCCCTATTTTTTATTCTTTATTTTGAAACGGAGTCTCACTGAGTTGCAGAGGGCCTCACTAAGTAGCTGAGGCTGGCCATGAGCCTGCCATCTCCTGACTCAGCCTCCTGAGTACTGGGATTACAAGTGTGCACCACCATGCCCGGCTTAAATTTGAGATTTTGAAGAGAATTATAAGTACCTTTCTTGTTAACTAAAAGCAATCTTTCTATAATTCTTTTCAGACCAAGAATGCCAACATACTAGGATTCTGCTGGACTAGTTCTACTGAAATCGTCTTTATAACCGATCAAGGAATTGAGTTCTACCAGGTATTAATTGTATCATTTGTATTTGCTGGAGAAAGTTACAGTAGCAGTTCCACAGCCTTTTGAATTCAGTACTCAGAAGAAATTTTGAGATTCTAGAGTGTTAGCGTCTAGCTTGACTTTTTATTCTCTTCCCCCCAGCTATAAGTAACATCTTTATTTTTAAATTATGATCATCACCATTATTATTTTGTTGTACAGAGGACTGAACCCAGGGTCATTCTACCTCTGAGCTACACCCCCAGCCCAATTTTTTATTCTTTCTTTCTTTTTTTTCTTTTTTGGTGGTACTGGGGGTGGAACCCAGAGGCTTTCTACCTCCGGGCTATACTCCCAGACCCATTTTCTATTTTATTTGGAAACAGGGTCTCACTAAGTTGCTGAGAGCCTCACTAAGTAGCTGAGGCTGGCTTCGAACCTGCGTGATTCTCCTGTCTCTGCCTCCCAAGCGCGGGGATTACAAGCGTGCGCCACCACACCCGGCCTCCCAGCCCTTTTTTAAAATGTTGTTTTGAAACAGGACTCCAGAGGTGTTGCTGTACTGCTCAGGTGGTTCGTGAGCCTGTGATCCTCCTGTCTCAGTTGCCCAAGTACTAGGATTACAGGTGTGTGCCACCATGCCCGGCTAGAACACCCTTAAAAAAATAAAATGTTCAGGCATTATCAAAATATGTTACATGGAAAGTTAAAGTCCCTATTAACCCCTAAAAATATCTATTATGAATAGTTCACTCCTTTATTTTTTTCCTATACAAACCTTGTTTTTATACAGAAAGGAATATTGTACGTAAACTTTTGCATCGTGTTTTTATTTTTGGGTGTGTATGTGTGTTTTGGCACTGGGGGCTGTATCCAGAGACGGTCTACCTTTGGATGTAGTACACCCCCAGCCCCGTTTTATTTTCTATTTTGAAACATGGCCTTGCTGGGTTGCTTAGGCTTTCGCCCAAATGTTGAGGCTGGCTTCAAATCTTGGCTCTTCCTGTTTCAGCCTGTTCTATCCCAAGTACTGGGAGTGCAGGTTCGTACCCCTATGCCTGGCTTTTTTTTTTTTTTTTTTTTTTTTTGAATAGCAGTATATCTTGTACATCTCTATTTATTTTGTTTTTTGTCGGACTTGTTACTGAACCTAGGGCCTCGGGCATGCTAAGCAAGCATCTACCACTGGAGCCGCATGCCTAACGCCTCTGTCTTTTATTCCGACTGGACGGTGTTCTGCTTTGCAGATACGCTACAGTTTATTTCGGTGAACATGCTCAGACAGACTATATTCTTGGTCGAGGCAGTTCTAGATCTGTAGATACAGATACTGCTAAATTTCTTCCAGAAGTTTGCACTTTCAGTAATAGCACAGGACTCTTATTTGCCACGCCCTTGCTAGAACTGGGTGTTCTGTCTGTGGACATTTGCTAATCTGAGCAGTAGAAAGACTGTAGCTGGGCGTGGTGCTGGCCTGTACTCCTAGTATGTGGGGGGAATAGGACACAGGAGAATCACAGGTTCGAGGTATTTTGAAAATTTTAACTTTTTTTTTTTTGCAGTGCTGGGGATTGAACCCAGGGGCATTCTACTTCTGAGCTACATCCCTTTTTATTTTTTATTTTGAAACAGGGTCTCACTGAGTTACTGAGGGTCTCACTTATTTGCTGAAGCTGGTCTTAAACTTGTGACCCTCCTGTTACAGCCTCCCACATCCTGGGATTTGCAGTTGTGTGCCACCGTGTTCACAGAGCATATTGTCCTCGGGGCTGCTCCGAATTGGAGCGTGTGCCAGGATTTCCTTCTGAGACTGAACGATACTGTGTTGTGTGAATGTACCTCATCTGCTAACCCACGTACCTTTAGTGGACATTCGGGTGCTTGTTCCTCTTGGCTGCTGTGCATTTAAACCATGTTAGAATCCTGCCGCAGTGCACGGGGCTCTAGTGTTTCCGCATCTCACCGGTACTTTTTTTTTTTTTGGGTGGTACTGGGGGTGGAACCCAGGGGCTTTCTACCTCCAGGCTATACTCCCAGACCTATTTTTATATTTTATTTGGAAACAGGGTCTCACTAAGTTACTGAGAGCCTCACTAAGTAGTTGAGGCTGGCTTCGAACCTGTGCGATCCTCCTGTCCCAGCCTCCCAAGCGCGGGGATTACACGCGTGCACCACCACGCCCGGCTCCGGCTCTGGCTCCGTTTGCTCACCTGTTACGTAGGGCCGAAGGCGCCCATCTGTCAGGGTTGTGTGAAGAGTGAGTTAAGTGTGGAAAGCACTGGCCGGCATGGTGGTGCACGCCTGCAATAATACTTGGGAGGCCGAGACGGGAGGATTGCAGGTTTGAAGCCAGCTTTAACAACTTGGTGAGACCTTGTTTCAAAATAAAAATTGCTCACAGGTAGACTGCCCCAGTGTTCAGTCTCCAGTACACACACACACACACACACACACACACACACACACACACACACACGGAAAGCACAAGGACGTAGCATCATAAACAGTAGCTGTAATAAGTATAGGAAACAATTTTTTGTTTAACTCTGGGCTTTTTATGCTTCTTCATTTATTTTTTATTTTAATTTTTTTGCTGGTTTGGGGATGGAACTCAAGGACATTCTACCTTTGAGCTACACCTCCTGCCCTATTTTTTATTCTTTATTTTGAAACAGGGTCTCTGAGTTGCCGAGGACCTCACTAAGTAGCTGAGGCTGGCCTTGAACCTGTGATCCTCCTGTCTCAGCCTCCCAAATGCTGGGATTACAAGTGCGCCCCACCATGCCCAGCTTTCTTATTTTTTTGACTTACTGACATCTTTTGACATTTTGCTGCTTTAAAATGAAGATTCTGAATCTGGGCGTTGTGGCACATGCTTGTCATCCCAGCATTCGGGAGGCTGAGACAGGCGGATCGCGGTTCGCAGACTCAGCTACTTCGTGAGGCCCTCCGCCACTTAGACCCTGTTTCAAATTAAAGAACAAAATATAGGGCAGGGGGTATAGCTCGGAGGTCGAATGCCTCTGGGTTCCATCCTCAGACCCGCAAAAAATGAAATAAAATAAGATAAAATGAAAATTCTGTGCCTTGAACTTTGCCTCAGGTTCTACCCGAGAAGCGGAGCCTGAAACTCCTGAAGAGCCACAACATTAACGTGAATTGGTACATGTACTGCCCCGAGAGCGCCGTGATCCTGCTGTCCACCACCGTCCTGGAGAACGTGCTGCAGCCCTTTCACTTCAGGGTATGTTCAAGTGTCCCTTTAAGAATTCCTTTCTCCCCTCCTACCTGGGGTCATTTTAAAGGGACAAGCACCTGGAACATTAACTCACGGCTCTGACCACTAGAGGGCGCCGGACACTGTCCCATCCACTCCAAGATTGGCTAATCCTGTGGAGCCTGGGGGCTGAGAGTGCAGAAGTAGTGGACTTTGGGCAGGATGGAAAGACAGTGTGTTTATCTTTTTACTTAATACAGGGAAAGCTAAAACCTTGAAGGAGTTTAATAAACTTTTCCTAAAACTCCCCTGCCTAACAGGCTGGCACTATGTCGAAGCTGCCCAAATTTGAGATTGAATTACCAGCTACACCGAAGTCAACCAAGCCCAGCCTTTCCGAAAGAGACATTGCAATGGCGACCATGTATGTCTGACTTTGTGCGAGTCCTTCTGCTAGTCGCTTCTGGTGACATAAGTGTTAGGCGTGTGTGCTCAGCACGACTAGCACCCAGGTTTCATGGATACAGAAACTGGGGGTATTCTTTTTTGATTTTACTTGCTTACTGATCCTAGGAAAGCTTTTTAAGTTTTAGAATGAAAATTTCAGAGGCAAAAATGTAAATGGATGCAAAGCAAACTTTTTTTTGTGTGTGTGGTACTAGGAATTCTTCCTCTGAGCTATACACCCAGACTGACTTGGAAGTGGGGTCTTCACTAGATTGCTGAGAGCCTCAATCAGTTGCTGAGGCTGTCCTCGAACCTGCAATCTTCCTGCCTCAGCTTCCCAAGTACTGGGATTACAGGTGTGCGCCACCACTCTGAGCCACTATCTGCAGTTTCTTTGTACACATCGCTGTTGGCTGCAGAAGTGAATTCTCATGATCTTCTTAGCTGTGACCTTATCATTCAGCATTTAGAGGGAAGGGTTTTAAGTGGCCAAGTGTGATTTGTGTCTCTGTCCTGATTAGATACGGGCAGCTTTACGTTCTCTTCCTAAGACACCATTCTCGGACCTCCAACAGCACGGGCGCAGAGGTGGTCCTGTATCATCTGCCACGGTACATTTCATTGTGCTCTCTCCTCTTTAATTTTAAAATAGGAAGTCAAGCTTTTTGACCTGAAATTTTGACTATTTTTTTGTCCTACAGAGAGGGTGCCTGTAAAAAGATGCACATATTAAAGTTAAACAGGACGGGAAAATTTGCCCTAAATGTAGTGGACAACCTGGTAGTTGTTCATCATCAGGATACAGAGGTAAGAGTTACGTGTGGAAAGCACAACTGTTTTGTACAAATTGAGATTGCTCAAAAAGCATTGTGAAATCGGCAAAACTTTCTGAACGATGCCTAAGAGGTGCCCTTCATGCTCAAAGGTTTGGTCTTCCAGGTGGAAGGGGGTCTTTTAAGTGGCTTAGAAGAAAGTGAGTACCTGGAAATTGTTGAAGAATAATTCAAAACTTTTTCAGAAAATAATACAAGAGATTTGACCTTTGGAGCAATTATTTGGTTGAGCCAGCTGGGCTGGGAGTCCACTGCCGACCACGGTGTTGCGAGAGTCCATGGCCTCTGTACTCCTGCGTGGGCCTAAGGCTGCTGCCAGACGGTCGCGGTATGAGGCGCGGGGCCAGCAATCTGAAGCAGGTTCTGCTTTTTCTAGGCTAGGTGTCTGATGGTAAACAAGCCACTTCCCTCCCATGCCTTCCTGCTACATGAGCTGTGTGTGTGTGTGTGTGTGTGTGTGTGTGTGTGTGTGTGTGTGTGTTTCTGTGTGAGAACCATACCCCTAGCCCTTTTCATTTTTGAAACAGGGTCTTGCTAGGTTGTTGAGAGTCTCATTACGTTGCTGAGACTAGTCTTGGGCCTGCAATCCTCCTGTTTTAGCTTCCCAAGTACTGGGATTATAGGCAGGTCCACAGCACTCTGTGTGACCGGCTGCACTGTATCTTTGACTAAAGAAGATGTTTCAAGTAAAATGGAAAAGAGTTGCTTAAGTTTTGAACTGATCATGGTAGTGCACAAGTGGAATCACAGCTATTTAGGGGCTGAGGGCGGAGGCCCTCAAGTTGGAGGCCATCCTGGGCAACTTAGTCAAACCTTGTCTTAAAAACAGAAAAGGGCTGGGATGTAGCCAATTGGGAGAGTGCTTCTCTAGCATATATGAGGCTTTGGGTTCACCCCAGTACTTCCAAAAAAGAAAAAGAAAAGCACTTTGAGTTCTTAAAAGGAAGCATGTGAAAGTGCCAACGTGAGCTGCATGCGGTGGTGCACGTGGTGGTGCACGCGTGTGATCCCAACACGGGGGCGGGGGGAGACAGGAGGATTGCCGATTGTGGCCGGCCTCAGCTACTTAGTGAGGGCCTCTAAAGCTTAGGTTAGACCCTGCTTCAAAATGAAGAATAAAATAGGGCTGAGGTAGAAGGCCCCTGAGTGCAGTTCCCAGTACTGGAAAAAAAAAAAAAGTAAAATAAAAATGGAAAAGATGATTGTGTTGTTTGGCAAATTCCTTCTCGAACAAGAACAAGGCTACAGGGATGCAATGCAGACGCGCTTCAGAGCTGACCTGGAGTGCTGAGATGGGGTGTGGTGTTTTCTGTCTCCACCAGACGTCGGTAATATTTGACATCAAGCTGCGGGGGGAGTTTGACGGCTCAGTGACCTTCCATCACCCGGTGCTTCCAGCGCGGTCGATACAGCCCTATCAGATCCCCATGGCAGGTAACGGGGAGTTGGGTGGAGAGGACGTGCTGCCGTTTCCCCACGTAGCCGTGTTCCCGCCGCCATCCCTGGGAATCGTGTTCAGACGAGACGAGGGCGGGAAGTGGTGGCGTGTGCTTGTGTTTGCAGTCAGTCAGGAGGCTGAGGCAGGAGGATTGTGAGTTTGAGGCCAGCCTAGACAAGTGAAGGAAATCATGTCTCCAGAACGAACACACACACACACACACACACACACACACACACACACGTGCATGCGGAGTATCCATGGAGATCCCTGTGTACAGGGATTCCCAGATCAGTGTGATTTTCAGGAGGGCTTTTGTTTTAATTGCTCTCCTGCTTGTTCCTGCGATGGAACTGCAGGATCTGGTGCGGGCCAGGCGGGTGTTCAGAAGCCACTGAGCTGGACACGCAGCCCGTTTGTTCTTTTTTAATGCAGCCAGGCATGGTGGCACATGCCTGTAATCCAGGTACTCAGGAGGCCGATATAGGAGGGTCTCAAGTTTGAGGCCAGAGCGAAGTAATTTAGCAAGACCCTGTTTCAAAGAGGTCTAGCTCAGAGTAGAATGCCCTTGCGTTCAGTCCCTAGCAGAGAGAGAGAGAGACAGACAGACACACATGACAACTCCTGCTATTTGTGTGTGTGTGTGTGTGTGTGTGTGTGAGACACACACACACACACACACACACACACACACACACACACACACACACACACACACACACTAGGGATTGAACCCAGAGGCATTCTTTCTCCAAGCTATACCTCCAGCTCTGTTAAGAGGCCATTAGTGGCTCCTAATAAAAATAAGTGCCAGGTGTGGGCAGGGTGACGGCCCAGCGAGGGCCAGCGGGGATCCGGGAGCGCAGAGCCTCGGGCTGGCAGCGTGTAGGCCGCTTTGCGGTTGGCGCCTCTCATATTTCTGGCGGGGTTGTGAGCCCCTTGCTCCTCTGCCGCCATCGGGGGTGTGCCCCCCACATTTTAAAAGATGTAACCAGCGATTTGGAGAAGAGTCAGCTATCCTTTCTTCCTTCTGGTTTTGGCCTGTTAAACCAGTGGTTCTCAGTTTGCCTACACATTAGAATCGCCTGTGGGGATTTTAGAACTAAAGGGGGCTTCTCCTGAGGCCGCAGGTCAGCGTGTGGTGGGTGGTTGGAGAACTCTTGGTTTGGGTCAGCCCTTCACCCAGGGCCAGTGAGTGCTTGCACGCGAGCTTTCCAGCGGGGCCCATGCAGGGCATGGTCTGCTCAAAACCATATTTTCTGACCATCTGATTTTGATTTTCTGATTGTATCTGAGTAGTTGGTAAATTGTGTGTGTGTGTGTGTGTGTGTGTGTGTGTGTGTGTGTGTGTGTGTTGCTGGGGATTAAATCCAGGGGCCTTCTACCTCTAAGCCATACTCCTACCCCTATTTTTAAATTTTGAAAGAGTTTCACTAAGTTGCAGAGGGCCTGATCCTCCTGTCTCAGTCTCCCAAGTACAGACATGCGCCACCATGCCCAGCTCAGACTGAGAATCTCGTTTATCTTGTAGGGTTGCTGGAGACACGAGAGCCGTGTAACTGGTCCTTCCAGGTCCCTGGCATGTGAGGTTTGGGGCTCTGCTGCCCAGTAAGCTTTCCTTGGCTGTATCTGCTCTGCAGTGGATATGCAAACTGGTTTAGATAATTAAACCACCACCATCTTCATTTGAACCATTCTCAGTGAATCTGGGTGTTTGATTTTGAATCGTCCAGGCCAGGTTCTCGGTTCTTTAATGTGCGTGTGTAAAGGAGGACACGTCACCCTTGGGCATTTAAAAAGACACTGTGAATGAAGCCCCGACCTGCGCGTCCTTCCTCAAGGAGGAGGAGGCATTTGCTGGCGCCTTTCCCTTCCCCCAGGGAGACGGCAGCCCACTTCTTAATTACTTAACTACGGGCAAATGAATATTTTCTGACCGGGCGCTGTGGCACATGCTTGTAATCCCAGTACTTGGGAGGCTGAGACAGAAGGATCACAGGTTGAGGCCAGTCTCTGCAATTTAGCGAGACCCTTAGCAAAAATAATAAATAAATAAAAAGCAGCAGCCTCCCATCTGAAGAGCTGGTTCAGCCCTGGCAGCATCTCTGATCTGTTTGTCTCACTTGTTTTCCCCATTCACAGGTCCTGCTGCTGTGACCAGCCAGTCTCCTGTTCCATGCAAACTCTGTATCCTTTACAAGGATGCTGTGCACAGGGCCAGCGGCTCCCCCGCCCCAGCTGTGGAGCTGTGCACAGGCGCTGCCCCCCCCCCCCCCAGGAGCTTTCCTGACCTGGGGCTCCTTAGGCGCAGCCGCAGCAGAGGGGATGGGCCAGTGCTGATTGAAACTGGGCTTGCCCTTTCTCTCTTCCTGATTTGGGATTTCCTATAACATGTAGATTCTTCCTCCTGGATTGTCTTTCAGCCTGACATCATCATCAGTGCAAGCCAAGGTAGGTGTGAGGGGCGCTCATCACCCCTTGCCGCCTTTAGACCAGTCATAGCCAGTGACATTTTCCACATGAATCTCTGTGATGACCTTTCCTTTTGACCTTGGGATCGGGATACTTTTTTACCTTGACTCTGCTTTCTACTGTGCATTCATTTCATCATGAGATATATTAATTTTTATAAGCAGGGCAGCAGGCCATCCCCGCCGTAAGCACATTCCGAAAGGCCAGACTCCATGGTGTGGGCCAGCATCCCACATGCGTGTGTGTCTGATGTCCTGAGTGTGCCTAGGAAGCCCATCCCTTCCACACCTTGTTTGTCCTGGGCATCCCCTTGGGTCTTGCTGTCAGAGAACTTCCTAAAGTCTCGAGTCGTCTGTGTTTCCGTCTTGTGCTCTGGGTTTCTCAAGGATGAGCCTTAATGCCCTGGCATCCAGTGCGCGTTAATGAACCTGGGTCTCCTGTGCGCGTAGGTCGGTGCTAGTTCCGGCCCGCCGAGGGGGAGCCGAGATCGTTCGCTGCCGTCATTTTTGATGTGGCGCTTTGTTCTGCAGAACCTCAGCGGCTGCACCAGCCTGCTGTGCGCGTGTTCAGTGCACCCCTTGTTGACTGGACATTATGGAATCCTCCTGGCGGCCTGTAGTTACCTGTAGGACCAATGAGCCAACGCAGGAGAAGTGAACGTAGAGGGCTGATGGCAGTGCTCTAAGTGAGCCTCCTTCTACATGTAGCAGTGAAAGGCGGCTAGGCTCCATGGGCAGATGGTGCCATTTGTAACTAAGAGCCTCTCGCCCTCCTTATCTGGGAGGTGCACCACTGATGTGCTTGTGACATTGAGCTGTGTGTCATAGGAATCAGCCATGTAGAAAGTGTGTCGGTCCTCCTGTGGTCGGGCATGTTCCCAAGTGTCCTGCCCTCAGCTGCACCTGCAGTTGCCTTCTCCCCACAAGTGTTTAGGGGAACCACTTGTTAGGCTTTCATTCGGCTTTGCACCATATTCATAAATTTGCTGCTTCTTAAAATCCAGGTTATCTGTGGAACCTTCAGGTGAAACTTCAGCCCATAGTAAATCTCTTGCCAGACAAAGGAAGATTAATGGACTTTCTCCTCCAGAGGAAGGAGTGCAAGATGGTCATCCTGTCTGTCTGTTCACAGAGTAAGTTGCAGAATTCTTCCCCCATAGTCCGGTCCCAGTAATTGGCCTGTGCCGCCCACCACCTTTTGTTGAGGTGAGCCAATTGTCATGCCCTGTCTGTAACTCAGAGCCTAATTCTTTACTTGAAGGGTGGATTATTTACCCCTCAAAAGGCTGAGAAATACAAACAAGGCTTGCAGAGACTTTAGTAGAAAAGTAGGTATTTCCAGGTGAAAGCAGGCTTAAATGCAGGCAGACATGAAGAGTGGTGCCCTATCCCTAACTTTAAAATCTTTCAGAGCCGGGCGTGGTGGCACACGCTTGTAATCCCCGCGCTTGGGAGGCTGAGACAGGAGGATCATGTGGGTTCAGAGCCAGCCTCAGCTACTTAGTGAGGCTCTCAGCAACTTAGTGAGACCCTGTTTCCAAATAAAATATAAAATGGGTCTGGGAATATAGCCCGGAGGTAGAAAGCCTCTGGGTTCCACCCCCAGCACCACCAAAAAAAATCTTTCAGAATCTAAGTCATGAATTGTGAATTTAGTACTTTAAGAATCTTCTACTAGCCGGGCATGGTGGCACGCTCATGATCCCAGCATTTGAGAGGCGGAGACAGGAGGATTGCGGTTCGCGAACATCCTCAGCTACCTAGTGAGGCCCTTTGCAACTAAGTGAGACCCTGTTTCAAAATAAAGAATAAAGGCCGGGCGTGGTGGCGCACGCTTGTAATCCCCGCGCTTGGGAGGAGGAGACAGGAGGATCGCGCAGGTTCAAAGCCAGCCGTGCTGGCGTAAGAGACCCTGTTTCAAAAATATAAAATAGGTCTGGGAGTGTAGCCCGGAGGAAGAAGGGCTTCCAGGAACCCCAGTACCACCAAAAAAAAAAAAAAAAAGAATAAAAAATAGGGCTGGGGGTGTAGCTTGCTGGTCGAATGCCCCTGGGTTCCATCCCCAGTACCGCAACACAAAACAAACTCCTGTGCCAAGCATGGCGGTGTGCACCTAATAGTCCCTGATAGCTCGGGATGGTAAGGCTAGAGGACTGCTGGAGACCATGAGTTTGAGACCAGCCCGGGCCACATAGTGAGGCCCCGTCTCAAGATCAAGAGCATCTCCCCACCGCCCTTTGAACCTCCTACTCATACCTGCTAGAGCTATTTTTTTCAAGTCACTAGAAAGGGGTTCATGATTTTCAGGTGACAGGTGTGTACAGCACGTCTCTTTGAATGCCCTTTAAAGGAATGTTTGCATGGTAAACCACTTGGGGAATATCTTATCAGCAACATGCTAAAATTCCAAAGATTACACAGGTGGTTTGATCTGTGTGCACATTGTATTCTTTCCAGTGTTGAGTGAGTCAGACAGAGCCACGCTGCCTGTGATAGCCACTGTTTTTGATAAACTCAACCATGAGTATAAAAAGTACCTGGACGCCGAGCAGAGTTACACACTGGTGAGTGAGAGGGCCTGTACCACCTCTGGCTATTTCTGTAACGACAGCAAGATCCGGGTAGCACCGTCGCTGAGGTTCAGTGGGGGCAGGGCCGGCGGCAGCAGACACTAAGTCCCTGCATCCTGTCAGCTGGAGGCTGCATCTCCCTTAACGCCTTCGCTGTTTGTTTTTAACCTACATTAGAACTTGCACGTAAATAGGCCCTTGGTCCACTTCTGTTTTATGGACAAGAAAAATCCATTTTGATTTTCATTATTTTCTATAATGCTAGAGCCTGGACTTAACAAATTAGCAGTTTAATTTTCATTCTTTGCCACGCCTTCTTCCTTTCCTTTTAGGATGTAGTAACTCTAGACATAAGGTTTAGCCAGACATGCGGCGCACGCCTATAGTGCCGGTGCTTGGAAGGCTGAGGGTAGTAGGTTTGTGTCCAGTCTCAGCAAAGTAGTGAGGCTTTGGGCAACCTAGGGAGACTACACTTCCAATTAAAAAAAACTGAAAATGCTAAGGGTACAGCTCAGAGGTAGAATGCCCCTGGGTTCAGTCCCCAGTGCTACACACACACACACACACACACACACACACACCCTGATGTACTGGGCTGGGGGACAGCTCCGTGGCAGAATGCTTGCCTAACATGCACGATGCCCTGAGTTCCATCCCCAATACCGCACAGAAATAAACAAACAAACAAATAAAAAAGAAAAAAAACCCCAACAGAGACTCACTGAAAGCTAGACTTTTTTTCTCTCTAAGTTGCAAAGGGCCCCACTAGGTAGCTGAGGCCATGCCCAGCTAAGAGCTATTCATTTAGTGTTGATCAGAGCTTCATAAAACAAGGCTACAACTAGCCATTTTGTTTTTATTAGACAACAAATGCCATAGCCCAGGCTTAAGAAAATTAGGGAAGTTAACCTTTTCAGAGGTTAGCCAGGCATGGTGGCTCATGCTTGTAATCCCAGTACTTGGGAGGCTGAAACAGGAGGATTGCAGGTTCAAGGCCAGCCTCAGCAACTTAGCGAGGCTTTCTGTAACTTAGTGAAACCTGTTTCAAAATAAAGAATAAAAAATAGGGCTACGGGTGAAGCTCGGAGGTAGAATGCACCTGCGTTCAATCCCCAGTACTGCAAAACAAAACGAGACCCAGCTTTGCAGAGGCTAAGAAGCCTGGTGCATCTGAGAAGTCTGCCTCAGGCTTGCTTGCTTCCCCACTGCAAGCCCTGTCTGATTTGCAGGCCCCTTCCTAGCCAGCTTGGGAGTTTTATCTAGGTGGTAAACCGTCTTCCATCCTCTCTTAGGGTCATGTCCAGGAATTGTCTGTCTGGCATCACATCTCCAGAAGCCGGTTAAGATCCAACTGTGATTTCTCACTCTAGGCCGTGGAAGCCGGGCAGAGCCGGAGCAACCCGCCCCTCAAGAGGCCTGTGCGGACGCAAGCCGTGGTGGACCAGTCCGACGTGTACACCCACGTGCTATCAGCGTTTGCGGAAAACAAGGTGCCACCGCGCTTCTGCGAGTTCTGCAGGCGGGGCCAGTGAGCTCATTGTGATTAGACCACCTGGAGCTGTGTCGGGAGAGAGGATCACGCGAGGTTTGGCTAATTAGGAGCGCAGGTGGAATCGCTTTTGTGTACAGAGCCGAGAGGCTGGTACAGTCCCAGCCAGACAGAACACGAGTGGGGATAAAGGAGGAGTATAAATGCAGCTTCGTCTGTAACTGGTATTTACAAAACCACTCTTTTCTCTGCAGGAAATGCCACATAAGTTTGTGATCGCTGTGCTGATGGAATATATTCGCTCTCTTAACCAGTATCAGATTGTAGTACAGGTACCTTTAAATTGCATGTTACCCTAAGAGGAGTTAAAGAAGAGCACTGTCGGTCTTAAGAGGATGGCTCTCTGGGCCTTGCACATGTTCTGTCATGCACCTGTATCCCCAGTCCTTTTCATTCTGAGAGTCTCCTGTGTTACCCAGACTGACCTCAAACTTGTGATCCCCCGCCTCAGCCTCCCAAGTGGCTGAGGTGACGGGCCTGCGCCTGATCCCAGCAGGTGACTCTTATATCCTCCAAGGGTCTCATGCCTCATGCTTTGTGTGTGCTGGGGACTGAGCCACGGTTCTACCTGAGCCACACTCCCAGACCTTTTAAGTTTTTATTTGGAAATGGTCGAAGTTGCTGGCTTTGAACCCGTGAGCCTCTTGCCTCAGCCTTCAACATGGGTGTTATAGGTGTGCACCACCACGCCCGGCTCACGCAGAATTTTGAGTTACTTTCTTAACATTTTGTTTTTAGTTGGGACCACTTTTTCTACAAGGAACCATTGGCCTGTGTGGGGGTGCAGCCCCCAGCCGGCCTCATGCTGTAGTTGAGTGATTTGGAAATGTCCTTCCTCCTTTTGGTTCCAGCACTACTTACATGAACTTGTCATCAAGACGCTTGTCCAGCACAACCTCTTTTACATGCTCCATCAGTTCCTGCAGTACCACGTGCTCAGCGACTCCAAACCTTTGGTGTGTATCACAAGAGTCTTACTTTTGTTGTGATTTAAAACTTGGTGTTAACTTTGTGGCTGAAGCTACTCTGAAACTTGCTCTTCCAGGCTTGTCTGCTGCTGTCCCTAGAAAGTTTCTATCCTCCTGCCCATCAGCTGTCACTGGACATGCTGAAGGTGAGGCTGACCTCGTAGCTTCAGACAGCCAGCACGCACGTCCCTGTCTGGCGCGCGCCCTGACCCACACTTCTCACCCCCTTCCTTCTAGCGACTGTCAACAGCAAACGATGAGATAGTGGAAGTTCTTCTGTCCAAACACCAGGTGTTGGCTGCCTTGAGGTTTATTCGGGGCATTGGTGGCCACGACAACATTTCTGCACGGAAATTTTTGGATGCTGCGAAGCAGACTGAAGACAACATGCTTTTCTATACTATATTTCGATTTTTTGAGCAGCGGAACCAGCGTTTGCGAGGGAACCCTAATTTCACACCAGGTGAGGGTCGTCACCTCGGGAGACCTGGGTAACCACAGACTCGCAAGGTAGCAAGACCCCAGTGTTGGGAGAGCAGCCCGCGTGAGGGCTCCTAGGCTAGCGGTCTCATCACCACCGGCGGTGCTGCTGCCCGCCAGCCTCGGCCTGGCCGCCGCTGTTTCAGCACCTGGGGGATCTGTGTTAACCTGGACCTCACAGTGGCGGGGTTTGGATCGAGATGTTCAGGGCCCGATTGGACAGTCTGGACACAGTAATCTTGGAGCATCCCTTCTGAAGGAGTTAGGAATAAGAGCAAAGCGTGGCTAAGGCTTTTACACAGCTTAGGGCCTATTAAAGTTTTAGCAAGAAACACAGGATAATCAGTCATAAAGGCCAAGACATTTCCTTTAGGACGGGGAAGGAGCAGCACTCTAGTCACCCTTGACGGTCTCCATCCGGGGTGTGCCAGCCTTTTCTAGTTTAGTGTACAGTGCACGATGGCATTTGGCGGCCTCGTTGACAGCGTGGACTGGTGCAGTGCAGTTAGCTTTTTGGCTTCTTACTAAGCATATGGTGATTTGCTAGAGATCATGAACAGAAAGGACAACCCCCAAGACTAGGAAAACAAGTTTTTATTAAAGAAAAATAATTTAAAACTCAGCATAGGACCTATAAGCTATATTCTTATCCTTTTGTGCCACACCAGTTGGTAATTAAGATCTACATTTTCTTTTATAGGAGAACACTGTGAAGAACATGTTGCTTTTTTCAAACAGGTCTTTGGAGACCAAGCTCTCATGAGGCCTGCAACGTTCTGAAATCACTTGTTAGGCTCTTTTATAAAAATGTGTACAAAGTTAATTTATTGCATTAATAAAGATCTTTAAACTACAAAATCTTATAATAATAAAGTATATCTACAATATCCTCAAATGTTACTAAAAATAATGGTATAGAATGTGTGTGATGGCTTACTCCTAAAAAAAAAAGGAGACAGTGCATGGACTGGCCTTAGGAAATGTTGAGCAGATCATGCTCACAGCCCTCCCTGTTCCCTTCCTCTTGCCAAAGGCGAGGTTTCCTTCCTGAGAAGCCGGGGCAGGTCAGTGTCCCACACTTGCCTTCAGATTTCATAATACTGCTTCACAAGTCAACTGTGCATTCCTGAGTGTAAGCATGACGTCTGAACGGCCTGATGTCTAGGAACATCCCGTGTTCAGCTCAGGATCGACACTGGACGACTGTCCAGCGGTAAACGGACCGACCCTTAGACAGTTCAGAGTCTCCAAACCCTGGAGGAGGGCTAGAAATTGAGGAGCCGTTCTCGCTCTGTGCCCTTGTATCGGTCTTGAGTGACACGACTCCTGGCTTTATTTACTGATGGTCCTGTGAGAGAGAAAAAATGTATTTCTTCAGGAGAAAAGCAGATAGCTTATCCTGGATTACAACAGTAGCTCCAATCTTCCAGAGTTGGAGAAACATCCCTCATTTTGTTACCCTTCTACCTCAGCGCTTCAACTTAGTTCTGAAGCTACAAGGCAAGTGCTTGGTACCGTTTCCCATTTAGCCAGGGATCATTGTATGAGGTGAAGAACCACTGAGATAAAAAGATCACGAAGGCAGACTCAAAACCCGGAGAGGATGTGTGTGTGTGTGGTACTGAGGATGGAACCCAGGGGCTTTCTACCTCCGGGCTACACTCCCAGACCTATTTTCTATTTGGAAACAGGGTCTCACTAAGTTGCTGAGCGCCTCACTAAGTAGGTGAGGCTGGCTTCAAACCTGCATTATCCTCCTGTCTTGGCTTCCCAAGTACTCGGATTTTAAGTGTGCGCCATCATGCTTAACTTTGGGAAAAAAAAAGTTTCTATGCCGGGTATGGTGGTGCACACTTATAATCCCATTACTTGGGAGGCTGAGACAGGAGGATCACATGTTCGTGGCCAGCCTCAGCTACTTAGGCCCTACAACTTAATGAGACCTTGTTTCAAAATAAGGAATAAAAAATAGGGCTTGGAGTACTGCTTGGAGGTAGAATACCCCTGGTTTCAATCCCTAGTACTTCATAAAATTAAAAGTAAAGTAAGTTTTTACTCAGTATAAATTCAGCTACTACAAAGGATATTTCAAGACACACTTTTTCACTAATGTGCTTCCTCCCAGGCTACTTGTTAAAAGAACTCTTACCTATGTAACTGAGTAAGACGGGAAGGAAAATTAGTCCATGAGTGGCTCCCAGTAAGACCATAGCTAGGTACATCCTGAAGTAAAATATCTGGAAAATCTGAGATTTGGCAAAGGCCAACACCACAATCCCTCCAAATTTTGTAAGCGTGATTCCACTGAATACCTGTAAAAAGAGAAAATGTTAGAAATGACTTTTACCAACTTTTACTGAATATTTCCTTATGTAGAGATGTCTTAATGTTCAAGATCCAAAGTAATGTAAGACAACTTTCAGAGGTACTGGGAATTGTTTTTATGAGTGGAGGGAAAAAAAGGTATAAGGGTAAAAGATGTGTATTCTACATAGAAAGTCTATAAACAGAATTTAACATATGTGTAATCTCAAATGGAAACTTAAGCTTAAATAAGCTTAACAACATTTTCGCTTGTGGTCAGTAATTAGCTGATGGACTAAGCCAGGGTCCAGAGAGCAGCTGCAGGCATACTCTGGGCTCTGGGCCACGGCCGCTCCTTGCTTGTTAACCCACACTACTGGCTGCCAGCTCTCCAGAATCTTACTTTTCTTTCTTTTTTTTTTTTTGCTGGTCTGCAGATGGAACCCAGGGGCATTTGACCTCCGAGCCACACCCCCTGCCCTATTTTTATTTTGAAACAGGGTCTCACTAAGTTGTGGAGGGCCTAAGTGGCTGAGGCTGTCCGTGAACCACGATCCTCCAGTCTCAGCCCCCTGAATGCTGGGATTACAAGCGTGCGCCACCATGCCTGGCAAATCTTATTTTTCTTTATGTCACTGCTTGAGCCATCCTGCTACCTAAAAAAAGAGTTATATAAACCAGTACCATTCTAAAAAATTTCAGGTTTGTGTAGGATGTATCCATGTCATGAATTGCCTGGAAACTTGCAGTTCTTGGGACTGCTGTGTAAAGGATCCAAATCCTGGTTTACCAGGTCAACCTTAAGTTCTTCTGAGGAACAGGCAGTGAGCAGGCGCGGGCGCTGTGGCCCAGCCCTTGCCCGCTGCTGAGGATACTCACTGAACTGCCCATGAGAGCGAGCGCCTCTTCTGCACGGTCCACGCGGCGTCCTTTCGTACTCAGGGTGAATGCTCTTGTTATGTGGCTGCAGAACTCCACAGAAATGCCACAGCTCTAAAATAAAGCACTTCCGTGAGGATGACTTTTCCAAATGAGAATCCTAAGCAGCCAGTCACCCCTTGCCAAGATGAGGTTCCCAGGGCACCTGGGTGCTGGAGGAGCCCTACGCAGACCCTGACTCGTAACACAAGCCCCGGACAGCTGCCTCAACTATAGCAGGAAACTGTGGAACCCTCTAAGCACGGCCTAATGCACTAGTTCTCGACAGCAAATCTGCTTGCTAGGAAGTCGTTAAGACATCGAGGTTATCCTGCCCCATGGAGCTCGCACACCGTCATTTCTTTACTTGGGCCTTACTACTACCTGGGAATGGTCTTCATCTCCAAGTACAGACTTGGTTTCTCCCTTCCATTAATACCTTAATGCTCACACGTGTAAGACTTTATTTAAAAGTATCTGGCAATTGTATGGGAAGGACAATTAAGTAAAAAATGAACCTCTTGTCGTTAATAGTAATGGCAGCATACCCAAGCTAGATGATGAGATCACGCTTCTGTCAGGTACCTGGAGCCATGCTACTTACAAGTAGTATGTGTAGCTTGTAGCACAAGCTACAGATTAGAGGAAAAGCGGAAGTAAACATTACTTTTACTGTGCTTCAGCCCTGTCCTGACCTACCCAGGGCTTATCCTACTTCCGTGTGTACCCAGAGCAAGACAGACTTGGGGTTTTGCCCCATCTTAGAGTTTCTGCGGAATCTAGGAAGCGATTCCTGAAAGTGACGCAGGAGCTAGGGACAAAGCGTCGACCAGGCCTCACCATCACCAGGTTGACCAACGACACTGCGTTCAGACTGATGCCCCACAGCCACATGACTCCAAACATGTTGACCAGGATCATGGCGATGGTGAGGCACACGATGACAGCAGACCACAGCTCACAGCCCAGAACCACCAGGGTCACCAGAAATATGGAGCCCAGGGACACGCCGAGGTTAAAGATGGTGTCGTCAACAATGGTCAGGTACTGTTCGTAGAAAACGTAGAACACACTGGGGAGAAGGAGAAGGAGCTGTTACAGCCACACTCACTCCTGGGAGCTCAGCTCTTAGGAACCCTGACTCCTGCAGAGAGATACCTGTGCAGAAAACCGCCCTGTTTCATAAGACTCACTCAGAAATTCAGCTGGATCTCTGATGGCCACTGGTGCCAGAGCCTGACAGTGATCCAGAATGCTATTTTATATGAAGTTCTTGTTTGTAAGCGGATCTGTCTTTCTCATAGACATTTGTAAAGAGTTCCATAGGATTTTTGGGGAAAAACATTCTAGATCTAAACTGAGAACAAGGACCCTTAGGACATTTCTCCCAAAGTAAGCAGCATTCCCCAGGAATTAGACTTTCAGAACTTCTTCCACAGAAAATACTGTTTCTCTAAGCAAAATCGTAGTTAAAAAAAATCACATATTTCTATTAACTTTCTGTTTTCCAAATTCAGTATTTCATACATACTACTCTTCTTGCAAGGAAAGAAAAAAAAAAAACCACAAATAAATGAAAAGTCCTCATAAAAGCACTGTCCCGAGTAATCAGCAGAGAGGAATCCATGTCAGCTTCTGGCCAACCGCTGGCATGGCCCTCTCTCTGGGGCCTGTGTCACTGAACAGGACCAAGTTCCCTGCCTGCAGCTCACACACTGGCGGAGCCCCACCTGCCCAGCACACCATCTCCCCTCATTTGTGTCCCCAGTGTTCAGGATGCAGCTGCAGGTCAGCATCCCACAATGCACCCCCGAAGGGTCTCCCAGGAAGCCCCTGTTAGCACAACCACTCCTCACCTGTATGGGAACACGCTGTGATTACTGCCTTTACTGCTCAAGGCTTCGGTGATGTTACTGGCTACAAGTCGGGCTTTCTTCATGGCGTCAACAAAGTCCGCAGAGGTCTGAAGCACAGTGTGGTAGGTCATGAAGTACGTGGCTCCGACACTGGTGTTGTTGCCGAGGATGTTGACGGCCGAGCTGTAAGCAGCGTGGCCCCTGGGAAAGAGCGCGAGTCAGAAAAGCCAGGCCTTGGGAACCGGGCGGAACCTCGGCTCGTCAGGCCACGTGGAGTTGCTGACTGACCCTGGCCAGACAAGCTCAACTCTGACTGGGGACGTGGAGACGTGCGCTTATTCTCACCCAGAACGGCTCTTCTCTAAGAGCTATGGTTTCTGTGGTACGTGATGGCCACCGTTTCACTATCTGGTTCTGCTCATAATCAAACACGGAGGGAATTTACTGGGTGCTGCTGTGTAACAGGAAGCAGGAAAGGGCAGGGGCCTGGACTCCAGCTCAGTCCTGCCGCTGATCAGGTCCCTCAGCCCGGTGAAGCGGGCCAGGGAGGCTCCTGGGCTGATGCCGCAGCCTGGATGCTCCTAATTCAGCTACTGCCTCCCTAACAGCCGAGTTCATGCCAACTTGTTTTACGTAGGCCAAGCATGCAACAGTCTGCAAGCAAACCAGGCAGCAAGACCATTTCTATTTTATTTTCAGGGTAGCCTTCCCATGGGACTTAGATCAGGTCCTAAAACACAGACACGGCATACAGCTAACTGCTGTGACTGGTCAGATATGGACTCCTATGAAAAACAGGACCACTCAGACTTCACCTCAGCTAATGTGGATGTTCATCTGCTACCCAAAAGTGCTCCCGAATCACTACCCTGGTGCTGCAGCCAGGCTGCTACTTCTAGGCCAGACAGCCTGCTTCTGTGAGCTACTGGCTACCTAGCTGCAGGGGTGAGACAGTCTCCCATACAGCCAAGCCGGCAAGGAGCACGTGGGGCTAACAATCTAAATTTTTTTTAAAGAATATATATAAAAATAATTTTTTTTTTTTTTTTTTTTTTTTTTTTGCGGGCCTGGGGATGAAACTCAGGGGCATTCAATCTCTGAGCTATACCCCCTGCCCTATTTTTTATTCTTTTTTTTTTTTTTTTTTTACCTCTTGGCTATACTCCCAGACCTATTTTATACTTTATTTAGAAACAGGGTCTCACTAAGTTGCTGAGAGCCTCACTGAGCTGAGGCTGGCTTCGAACCAGCGCGATCCTCCTGTCTCAGCCTCCCAAGCACTGGGATTACAAGCGTGCGCCACCACGCCCAGCCCTTATTCTTTATTTTTCTGAAACAGGGTCTCACTAAGTTATGGAGGGCCTCACTAAGTAGCTGAGGCTGTCCACGGACTGCGATCCTCTGGTTTCAGCCTCGTGAATGCTGGGATTACAAGCATGTGCCACCATGCCCGACTCAGAATCTAAATTTTTTTGTGTGTGTGGCACCAAGGATTGAACCCAGGGATGCTCTACCACTGAGCTACATTCCCAGCCCTTATTTTATTATTATTTTTTTAATTTTGAAGACAGTCTTGCTATGTTGTCTAGACTGGCCTTGAATTTGTGATCCTCCTGTCTCAGCCTTCCAAGCCATTGGGATTACAGCGATGTGGCACTAAACCTTAATTTTGGATGGTGTTACCCAGCAAAGGTGAGGCCCCTATGCCACTGGCCTTGGTGGACAAACCAGGCTCTTTCACACTCTGAAATACCAGCATGTTCATACTCTCTGTCCACCTCGTCAGAACGCGCATGGACCTGTGCCTTTCACATATCTGGGGCAGGACACACAGAGCAGCAAAGGAATGAATGCCACGCTTGGATGGAAACTACGGAGGGTTTTTTCTTTTTTCTGTAACTGGAGATTGAACCCAGGGGCAGTCTACCTCTAAGCTACACCTCCAGCCCTATTTTTTATTCTTTCTTTGAAATAGGGTCTCACGGCTGGGCGTGGTGGCGCATGCTTGTAATCCCCGCGCTTGGGAGGCGGAGACAGGAGGATCGCACGGGGTTCGAAGCCAGCCTCAGCTACTTAGTGAGGCTCTCAGCAACTTAGTGAGACCCTGTTTCCAAATAAAATATAAAATAGGTCTGGGAGTGGGAGTATAGCCTGGAGTTAGAAAGCCTCTGGGTTCTATCCCCAGTACCACCAAAAAAAAAAAAAAAAAAAAGGAATGGGGCCTCACTAAGTGGCTGAGGCTGGCTGTGAACCTGTGATCCTCCTGTCTCAGCTTCCCAAGTACTAGGATTGCAAGTGTGCGTGCGCCATCATGCCTGGCTCGAAGGTTTTCTTTTAAAGAGGTCTTAAGTTTCTCCACTTCCACAGAAGGACTGAGACAGGGTGGGTGAGGCTCTTTCTACAAACTGTCTTGACCCAGTCCTCTCTTAGTTTCTGTTGCAAACTAAAGCTGAAGTGGACGTTGATCTGGCCCGGCTGACGACACTTACCCTTTGCCACACTTGGGGTTAGGGTTATCTGAAAGAAACATAGGCAGGTATCTCATGAAGTCTTTGTCCCGAGGCCTCTGCTTGCCCTCTGGAGTCAGCGGCCTGCAGCGCACGCAGGCAGGGTCAACCACTGGCAGAACAGAAGAGGGAGCCAGCTGTTAGAAGAATGGGCCTTCAGGTTTTTAAACAAAGTTTTAAAACTGAGGGAAATCATTGTTCTGAATCTTTCTCCTTCTAAGAAAGCTTTAGCCACATGTGACTTGCACCGTTCTGAATACACGAATAGTTTCACTTTGGTCGAGGCACACATTTTCTTGCCTGAAGCTGGGCTCCTGTCCAAGGGTGACCTCGGCTGGTAGTATGAGGGCCAGGGCTTCATGTTTTTTTCTTTTTCTGTGGTACTTAGGATTGAACCCTGGGGCATTCTAGTTCTGAGCTCCATCCCCAGCCCTAGTTTTTATTCTTTATTTTGAATCATGGTCTCACTACATTTCAGAGGACCTCACTAAGTAGCTCAGGCTGTCTGCGAACCTGTGATCCTCCGGTCTCTGCCTCCCACGTACTGGGATTACAAGCGTGCGCCACCACGCCCAGCTTCATGTTCTCATTAAGAAAATTCCAGGACAGCCTCACATGTACAAAGCTGAGGCAACGTGCTAGAGGAAAGCAGGTCCCCGAGTGCCAAGGCCGGCGCCACTCAAGGGAGGCACCGCGTGGCTGGGGCAGAGGGAAGACGTCTCTGGGAACTAGTCCCCTGATGCGACCTTGTCAGCTTGTAGCCCTGAGGGGACTGTCTGGGGAGGAACACGTGCAGGTCTCAGAGTCAAGGGCTGAGGAAAGGGCCCACGGCAGAGGGAACGAAGCCAGCGCCGGCACATACACAGGCACAAGCCAGAGTAGAACAGAAATGAGTTTTATGTAATAATGTCAACATTTTCCCCCCCAGAAAAATGGAAAGACCCAGAAAAGGAGATGTAATTACCTGATGCATTGCAGAACTGGTCAGTGATATTGGAGACTCTACAGCAGGAAGACTGAGGCTTAACCCAGTCAAAATAATCATCAATCCAGGACGAGGGAGCAAAGCCTATCCGGGTACTAGAGAAAAGGAGGAAAAAATGAGTACCGTGCTCCCCAGGAAGCCTTCAGCTTCAGTTCTTTTCTTGAAGCTCAACTTTTCTATACTGATATTGCTATGAGTCAAAAGAAAAGCTATATTGGTACTCAATGAAGAAAACCTTCAGCCAGGCGGGGTGGCGCACTCTTGTAATCCCAGCATTCGGGAGGCTGAGACAGGAGGATCACGGCTTGCAGACAGCCTCAGCTACTTAGCGAGGCCCTCTGCAACTCAGTGAGACCTTGTTTCAAAATAAGGAATAAAAAATAGGATGGGGTGTAGCTCGGAGGTAGAATGCCCTGTGTTCCATCCCCAGACTGCAAAAAAAAGACCAAATTCCAAACCTTCAAATTTCCAGGCACCAAATTAGTCCTTTGAAAAGTTTTGCTAAGAAAGCTAGATTTAAAATGTTTTGAATATGAGCTGGGCGTGGAAGCATGTGCTTGTAATCCCAGCATTACAAGAGGATTGCTGTTCGCGGACAGCCTCAGCTACTTAGTGAGGCCCTCTGCAACTCAGTGAGACCCAGTTTCAAAATAAAGAATAAAAAATTGGGTGGGGGTGTGGCTCGGAGGCTGAATGCCCCTGGGTTCCAACCCCAGACCTGCAAAAAAAAAAAAAAAAAAAAAAAAGAAGTAATAATAAAATAATAAAATAAAGTGGTTTGAATAAAAACAAACTTTCCAAGAAAACTTATTTCCAGTGAGAAACTTTGGGCCTGAGTTGACTGACGAGAGCTTCTGCCGCCTCAAAAACCAGGTTGCACTCACTAGTTGTCCAGCTGCGCTGCGTTGAATATCTGCTGCACCAGGGAATCGTTGTCACAGCCTAAGCCGCCGCACACCATGTTCTGCCCCTGCCAGGAAGTATAGTCGTGCCCCTCCTCCAGGACGAAGTATACAGGCGGCCCCGCATGCAGGTACTGACCGAGGGCTTTGAAATAATCTATTACGTAGGAGTCCTGAAAGAAAACCAAGAGTAGCGGGAAGTGAGAATGTCCAGGTGGTAACTATGCAAGGCGGCGAGCACTGAGAACTGGAGGCCCAGGAGGCTTCAGCCCGATTCCCATCCTCTGACCCGGCCCCAGGGCGTCTTTCCTGCTAGTCCCAACAGGACAGCACCTCATAAGGTAACCTAGGATCTGTTGCTCACGATCTACCAAGCCCAAAGGATGGTCTGAGCGTTCAGACCACGAAAGGCCCACACTGGCAGAGCTTTATGGCAGTCCTCCTTTCCTGGAGAGACTGTCACCATTACTTGCAACATTTGCATTTAGAGGAAGGCTTGTTTTGAAAACTGCTCATCATCAGCTAAGTAAGTACAAAAATTAATGAAGTAAGGAAGCATCTTACATCTGGCATTGAAAGAGACTGATCCAATCCAATTTCTACTTTGTTCAGGACCGCGATACTGAATGAGAGGAGACCCACAAACGTGGCTATCTGGAAGGAAAGCGAATTACAGGTAATGCCGAGATTAAGGACAAAAGTAAAATCTTGCACACACACAAAAAGCAGGACTTTTCTTTATTTGCTGTTTTTAAGTTTGTGGTACTAAGTATTAAATCCAGGGCTTTGACTGCTAGGCAAGTGCTCTACTACTGAGCTACACACCCAGCTCCAAAGTAGTTCTTTTCTAAACCGCAAAGCGAGTTTAAATGACATTATATGACAACAGAGTGTAGAACAGTGGTTGAGTTTCCAGGAGCCAGAGTCACGGGCATGTCAGTCTCTCTTAGCTTTTTTTTTTTTTGTGGAACCCAGGTACTTTTCTACCTCTGGACTATGCTCCCAGACACCTATTTTTTATATTTCTATTTGGAAACAGGGTCTCTTAAGCCAGTGAGGCTGACTTCAAACCTGCGCAATCCTGCTGTCTCTGCCTCCCAAGCGTGGGGATTACAAGTGTGCATCACCACGCCCGGCTTATTTTTTATTCTTTATTTTGAAATAGGGTCTTACTAAGTAGTGGAGAGTAGCTGAGGCTGGCCACAAACCTGCGATTCTCTTGTCTCCCAAGTACTGGGATTATAAGTGTATAACATCAGGCCTGGCTAAACTTATAATTATTTTTTGTTTTTTGTTTTTTTTTTTGGTGGTACTGGGGTTCCTGGAAGCCCTTCTACCTCCAGGCTACACTCCCAGACCTATTTTTTATACTTCTTTATTTGAAAACAGGGTCTCCTAAGCCAGCGCGCGCGGCTGGCTTCAAACCTGCGCGATCCTCCTGTCTCCGCCTCCCAAGCGCGGGGATTACAAGCGTGCACCACCACACCCGGCCAAACTTATAATTATTTAAAAATGAAAACTTTGAGGCTGGGCGTGGTGGAGCACACTTGTAATCCCAGTACTTAGTAGGCCCTCTGCAACTTAGCGAGACCCTGTTTCAAAGTAAAATTAAAATAAAACAAAACAGAGCTAGGTGGGGTATAGCTCAGAGGAAGAATGCCCCTGGTTCAATCCCCAGTACCAAAATAAGTAAGTAAATAAGTAAAAAATTTGACAAAAATTCTTGCTTACACTGACTGATCATATCAATAGAAAATATGTTACTATTTATATATATTTGCTTTTGCATTTTTTTGCATATGTTTTAGCAGCTGTCAGAATCTCCCTCTCAGCCAGGTGTGGTGACGCATACTTGTAATCCCAGTATTCAGGAGGCTGAGACTGAAGGATCGCAGTTCGCAGACAGGCTCAGCTACTTAGTGAGGCCCTCTGCAACTCAGTGAGACCCGGTTTCAAAATAAAGAATAAAAAATAGGGTGGGGGGTGTAGCTCGGAGGTTGAATACCCCTGGGTTCCATCCCTAGATCTGCAAAAAAAAAAAAAAAAAAAAAAAAAGAATCTCCCTCTCAAGCTATGTGATTTCTTAAAAAGCGTGTGGCACATGTTTCAGGAAGAACACAAAGAAAAACCATAGGTTTATACCACAATTGGCCGCATCCAGTCCTTAAGCAGAAGTGGAGAATAGGAATTTTTGAAGAAGCGAAACAGATAGCTTTCCGAGGCCTGGACGCTTCTTTCATCTTCAGTGCCTTTGACACAGCAGAAGATGTCCATCCGATTTTCCTGAGGGGACGAGGAGGAAGAGATGCCAGAGAAAACACCCTTCAGGTGCGCCATCTAGACTCTAGACGCATACCGAACAGATTATGATCCTAGTAACAACTTACCTCTTGACGTTTGATGTCTAACCCCAAGAGACTCACGAAGCAGGTAATCTGAAGAAGGAAGTCAATGAAGACTGCCATTCCCGCAAACAGAGAGAACGTGTGAACAGCTGGCATCACCGAGAGCGCTCCTGAAGGGAGAGAGAAGCTGTGTGTCAGCACATGTACAGCAACACCATGCAGACTCACATTCCACTCACAAGGACACACAGGTACAGGGAGCAGAGCAGGCCCGACCCACGAGAAAGCATGCTCCAAAGTCCACACGGAGCTCAAAGCTTTTCTAAATGGTGTCCAGTCAGGCGTGGTGGCGCATGATTGTAATCCCAGAATTTGGAGGCTGAGACAGAAGGATTGTGGTTCTCGGACAGCCTCAGCTACTTAGTGAGGCCCTTTGCAACTCAGTGAGACCCTGTTTCAAAATAAAGAATAAAAAATAGGGCTTGGGATGTAGCTCAGAGGTAGCACGCCCCTGGGTTCCATATCTAGTACCACACACACACAAAAAAAGGTGTCCATACAAGACCACCTTGTAAAGTAGCTTCTTGGGCCCTGGCCCCATCATACTTAATCAAGACACATTGGGAAATAGACCCCAATTATACTATACAGGCTTTCAGGCATGGTATATATACATAATGAAATTTTTTTCTCAGCCATTAAAAGGAACAAAATCAAGTCATTTACAAGAAAATAGATGGAACTCTAGAATATTAAACGAAGCAAGATTAGCCAGTCTCTATGTTTTCTCTTATATGTGGAAACTAAAGAGAAATTAGAAATAAGGGTAACATCCAGAAAAGCAAGGCTGGTTAAACATGCAAATCAATACAGGTTATTCACCACATAAATAGAACTGAGAACAAAAACCACATGATCATATCAGTAGATGCTGAAAAAGGATTTGACAAAATCCAACACCCATTCATGTTAAAAACACTGCAGAAAATTGGAATAGAAGGAACATATTTCAACATCATTAAGGCAATATACAATAAACACAAAGCCAACATCATACTGAGTGGGGAAAAACTGCAAGAATTTCCTCTAAAATCAGGAACAAGACAAGGATGCCCACTATCACCACTCCTTTTCTTTTCTTTTCTTTTCTTTTCTTTTCTTTTCTTTTCTTGTGGTATTGGGGATGGAACCCAGGGGCCTTCTACCTCTGAGCTATACCTCCAGCCCTAATTTTTTATTATTTATTTTTAAAACAGGTCTCACTGAGTTGCAAGGGGCAACTGAGGCTATCCACAAACAGCGATCCTCTTGTCTTTGCCTCCAGAATGGTGGGATTACAAGTGTGCACCACCACGCCCAACTTCACCACTCCTTTTCAAAATAGTCCTCAATACTCTTGCCAAAGGAATAAGACAAGAGAAAAACACCAAAGGAATTCAAATAGAAAAAGAGGAATTAAAACTATCCTTATTTGCAGATGACATGATCCTCTACCTAGAAGACCCAAAGAACTCAACCAAAAGACTAATGGAACTGATTAACCAATTCAGCAAAGTTGCAGGATATAAAAATCAGTCTAAAGAAATCAGTTGCTTTTCTATATCCCAACAACGAATCCACAGTGAAAGAAATAAAGAAAACAATTCCATTCACAATAACCTCAAAACCAATAAAACACCTAGATATAAACGTAATCAAAGATGTAAAAGACCTCTAACAATGAAAACTATAAAACATTAAAGAAAGAAATTGAAGAAGACCTTGGAAGATGGAAAGATCTCCTTTGCTCATGGATAGGCAGAATAAATATCATCAAAATGGCCATTCTGCCAAAAGTGATCTACAGATTCAATGCAATTCCTATCAAAATACCAAAGGCATTCTTCATAGACCTAGAAAAATCAGTCATGAATTTTATATAGAGAAAGAAAAGACCCAGAATAGCCAAAGCAATTCTCAGCAGTAAGAACCATGCAGGAGGCATCGCAATCCCTGACTTCAAATTATACTACAGGGCAATAGTAATAACAGCATGGCATTGGTACATCAACAGGCATACAGACCAATGGGATAGAACAGAAGATACAGAAACAAACCCACACACATATAGTCAATTGATCTTTGGCAAAGAGGCCAAACTCATACACTGGAGAAAAGACAGCCTTTTCAACAAATGGTGCTGGGATAACTGGCTATCCATTTGTAGAAGGATGGAAATAAATCCTTATCTCTCATTGTGCACAGGAATCAATTCAAGATGGATCAAAGACTTAGAAATTAGACCTGAGACTGTGACGTTATTAGAGGAGAGGATAGGCTCAACACTCCAACATATAGGCGCAGGCAGTAAGGTCTTTCTCAACAAGACCTACAAAGTACAGGAAATTAAAGCAAGAATTAACAAGTGGGATGGCATCAAACTAAAAAGATTCTGCTCATCAAAGGAAACCATCAAGAATCTAAAGAGAAGAGATCTTTACCAGCCACTACTCTGATAAAGGGCTAATATCCAGAATATACAGAGACCTCAAAAGACTGTACACTAGCAAAACAAATAGCCCAATCAAGAAATGGGCAACTGAACTGAATAGACACTTCACAGAAGAAGAGACACAAATGGCCAATAGATATATGAAAAGATGTTTAACATCACTAGCCATCAGGGAGATGCAAATCAAAACTACACTGAGATTCCATCTAACCCCAATCAGAGTGGCAAGCATAAAGAAGTCAAATAACAACAAATGCTGGCGAGGATGTGGGGAAAGAGGAACTCTTTTACACTGTTGGTGGGAGTGCAAACTAGTTCAGCCACTCTGGAGATCAGTGTGGAGATTCCTTAGAAAACTGGGAATGGATTCACCATATGATCCAGCTCTACCACTCCTGGGTATCTTTCCAAAGGTGTTGAAATCAGAGAACTACAGTAACATATGCATACCCATGTTCATAGCAGCAAAGTTTGTAATAGAATATGGAACCAACCCAGGTCTTCATCAACAGATGAATGGATTGAAAAATTATGGGAAATACACACAATGGAATTCTACTCAGCAATAAAGAACAAAATCATGTCATTCACAAGAAGATGGAAAGACCTGGAGAACATTATATCAAGTGAGATCAGCCAAGCACAGAAAGAGAAGGGACATATGTTTTCTCTAATATGCCCAAACTAGGGAGTATTGAGGATACCAGAGGGACTCCAGATAATGGAGGGGAAGCCTCAGCAAAGCTATAAAAGGAAGGGTAGGAGAGGAAGAAGGCTGAGGTTGATTAATGGAGGCGCTACATCTGAATATGTGTGTAAGTGTGAATGTACCATGGTCAATCTGGACACTCATTGCTGGGAGCAGGGTAAAGGGAAAGTTGGGGGGGCAGCAAACACTGTGTGAATATATCCATTTTTAATATGATCCACATAAAAATAAAATAACATATAAAAAAAAACCCAGGAATAAAGTAAAACTTGAGCTATAGGGTAAGTATCCCCATTCTGTCAGATGAACTATTTAAACAAACCCTGGTACATCCTCATTAACGGTCACCATTAAATATGGAATTAGAGAAATTGTAAAGATGTTTGTGACGCTATCAAGAGTGAAGAAACTGGTTAAAAAAAAAGTACATCCACACAAGCCAATTTCTGTTAAAAATGTGAGTGTGTGGATATAAAAATATCCAGAGAGCTTTATAATAATAAGTAAAATAAATAAAGAATCTCATATACAGCTAAAAAAAAAAAATAAGGGTAACATCATGTAAAGAGCAGTGATGCCAATGTAGTGACTGAGAGGGTTCAGGGAAGGGAGGTCGGAGATGAGGAGGGATGAGACTAAAGGTGTTAACAGTTGAAGTAATGCTAAGTATGTATATAAAATTCTCAACTGCACTAATTTGCAGTCCCACCAACAATGTCTTAGAGTTCTCACTTCTCCACATCCTCGCCAGCATTTGTTATTGTTTGTTTTGAATGGCTGCCATTCTAGTTGGAGTTAGGTGAAATCTCAGGGTAGTTTTGATTTACATCTCTCTGATTGCCAGTGATGTTGAACTTTTTTCATGCATTTATTGGCCATTTGAATTTCTTCTTTTGTGAAGTGTCTATTTAGTTCGTTTGCCCATTTTGTTATTGGATGCTTTGTTTTCTTAGTGTTGAGTTTCTTGAGTTCTCTGTATATTCTAGATATTAGTCCTCTATCAGAGAGGTAGGTGACAAAAAATCTTCTCCCATTCTGTTGGCTCTCGATTGAGGTTCCTGACAGTTTCCTTTGCTGAACAGAAGCTCTTCAATTTCATGCAATCCCATGCACTGATTCGCCTTTTGGTTTGTTGTGCCTTTGGGGTCTTGTAAAGTCTTTATCTGTGCCTATGTGTTGCAGTGTTGGACCTTAAGCTCTCTGGTCTAATTTCCAAGTCTTTGATACATCTCGAATTGACTCTTGTGCAGGGTAAAAAAGTGGGATTAATTTCCAACTTTCTGCATATGGTTAACCAGTTTTGCCAACACCATTTGTTGAGGAGGGTGCAAACACTTTGGAAAACAGTATGGAGGAGCCTCAGAAGAATGGGAATGAATCTACCATTCGATTCAGCAATACCACTTCTGGATATCTACCCAAAAGAAAGGAAACCAAACTACCAAACTAATGCATGTGTATGTTCATAGCAGCACAATTCACCATAGCCAAACTGTGGAACCAGCCAAGATGTCCATCAACAGATGAATGGATTACAAAACTGTGGGATATGTACACAATGAAATTTTACTCAGCCATAAAAAAAATAAAATTGCGGTATTTTCAGGGAAATGGATGGATTTTGAGGACATTATGCTAAGCAAGATTAGTCAGTCACAAAAAGTAAGAAATCTGATGCTTTCCCTAATATGTGAAAGCTAGGGTGAATGGGGTCATGCGAGGAACTCCAGGTGAAAAAGGATCCTATAGAGGAGCAAATAAGGCAGCCTAACTGTGGGGATGAGAAGGGGGGAGAGGTAAATGCTTTAGCGCATGATGTACTTACTCATATCGAAGCCAACCACCAAACCAAGCATGGGAGGGAGGGATGGGGTGGGGACTGGGTGGGGGCTGGCTGGGTGATGTGTGCATTTATGTCTACACAAGTTTTTTACCCCATTATGTTGTATAAATACAATGCACTAATAAAAAAGATCACCTCAAAAAATAAATCTCATAGCCGGGCGTGGTGGCGCACGCTTGTAATCCCTGCGCTTGGGAGTCTGAGACAGGAGGATCGCACGGGTTCAAGGCCAGCCTCAGCTACTCAGTGAGGCTTCCAGCAACTTAGTGAGACCCTGTTTCCAAGTAAAATATAAAAAAGGTCTGGAAGTATAGCCCGGAGGTAGAAAGCCTCTGGGTTCCACCCCCAGTACCACCAAAAAAAATAAAATAAATAAATAAATAAATCTCAACTGCAATCTCAAAAACGTGGGGGAGCAGACTAGGTGAAAGTTTTGTGAGAGTTGTGTATGTTCCTATCACTCTACACACCTCAATATAATGTATAATTACAATGCACACGAAAAATCTGAGAACCACAAGTAACAGGCTGTTTCTTATAGTATCTTCTATGCTTTACTTTAAGAGAAGGACTATATTTTCTATCTGCTATTCTGTCAACAATGTTTGTACATATCTCCTAGTTTAGTTATAGTAAAAGGCAATGTACAATCAAATGAAGGTTTTCCAAGTCAGAGGTGCCAGGGTAAGAATCAGAAACTGCAAGATGGTTGCTTGCTTCGGCAGCAAATAAACTAAAATTGGAACAGTGCAGAGATTAGCATGGCCCTGCATAAGGATGATACGCAAATTCATGAAGCATTCCATATTTTTGCCAGAATAACTAGAAAACAAATCAAATTAAAATAGGTGGTAACCACACACATTGAAAAAAAAAGTGTTGGGCATGGTGGCGCAAGCTTGTAATTCTAGAATTTGGGAGGCTGAGACAGGAGGATAGCAGTTCGCAGACAGCTTCAGCTACTTAGTGAGGCCCTTTGTAACTCAGTGAGACCCTGTTTCAAAAAACAGACAAAGCTGGGCTGGTGGTGCACGCTTGTAATCCCCATGCTTAGGAGGCAAAAACAGGAGGATTGCGCAGGTTCAAAGCCAGCATCGCTGGCTTAAGAGACCCTGTTTCCAAATTAAAAAAAATATAAAAAAATAGGTCTGGGAGGGGTAGCCTGGAGGTGGAAGGGTTTCCAGGAACCCCAGCAGCACCAAAAAAAAAAAAAAAAAAAAAAAAAAAAAAGACTAAAGTAGTGTGGGAGGGATGTAGCTCAGAGGTAGAATGATGCCTCTGGGTTCCATCCCCAGTACTGGGAAAACAAAAACAAAAACAAAAAAAACAACTGCAAGCTGGCTGTGGTGGTGCATGCTTGTAATCCCAGTACTTGGGAGGCTGAGACAGAAGGATTGCCGGGTTTGAGGACAGCCTCAGCAAGTATTGAGATTCTCATCAATCTAGGGAGATCCTGTTTCAAAATAAAAATTAAAAAATAGGATTGAGGTGGATATTGGAGGTAAAATGCCCCCAAGTTCAATTCCCAGTACCCCCCCCACACAAAGAAATGAAAATCAGAAATTGCAAACTGACAGCCATGGGCAGATGGACCCTGCTTGGCCCATACTACACTGGTCCATTTTAGAATTAAAAAATACTTTTAACTGTAGTAAGCATTTAAAAATGAACTAGTGTTAACATATAAATCTAGATTTGCAGCTTTGAAAAAAAAATCAGACCTCCCAACCCTGGGCTGGCCATGGTCACTGCCTCTTACAGATGGAGTGCCAAAACCGTGCCCTCCAACTGCCTCACCAAGGCCATTCCAACCTTGAGGCACAGTCCCAGCTGCTGTTATCATCACAGCTGCAGTGGTTTTCCAGTAACAGAAGCAAGGAGAATACACTTATTTTTTTTGCACCTGTGTCCATGAAAAGGAACAATAAAAACCAGAGGTTTCAAAATCATGGCTTTGTGGAAATGAGACTAACACAGTGACAGGGAGTCTATGCTGAAAGACCACCTCCTATAAGGCCCTTACAACGGTCCTGTGTGTGGGGACCGGGCGGCCACTGGGCATTGCAGGATGTGACCGCAGCGCCCGGTGGCAGACTGCAAAAGTCTTCTCTGGGCTGAGGGGTTTGAATCCAGCCGCCTCCACACAGACAGAGTTGCCTTTCTCCTTCTACCCTGCAGAGGTGGGCCCACCATGAGTCTACCTGGTGATGTCTCCATATGAAAGAAATACAGTGCACATCTTTAATCTCAGAACTTGGGAGGCTGTGAGGAGGACTGCAGGTTTTGAGTTCATCCTCAGTACCAAAAAATCCAGCAGTGATTATTTTTGTTTCGGTGTACTCTGGCTCATTCTACTGGGGTAAGATGCAAGAACCCCTGCTCGTTAACGAGGTGCTTCCTCAAGGAGCTGCATGTTGAGTGGAGGGAAAAACAAGGCACACAGCATCCTGCAGGCCACGGCCTGTGGAGTTGGGAGCGGCTGCTTACAGTGCTGCACTGCGGAGGAGCAGTAGCCAGGCAAAGGTGCCATTTTCAAATACCAACATTTGCTGGGGTCCCAAAGGGGAGGTGGCAGAGAAGATCTCTGTCATCTCGAACCCCAACATTAAAACTGTCCTGAAATTTATCATGAGAAAGAAGAATCCTGTAAACTGACACCCAAGACACTGCCACCAATTTTTCTTGGAGTCTAACTCAATGATACTTTCCAATTTTGGAATAAAGAGGCAGGACAAAAGGGCATATTCAGATAGGCAGCTCCTTTTTTCAGGCTCAGCCAAGTATAGAACTGGTACAGTAGAAAGTAGAATTACCAAAGAAAAACGCTGATGTCTCAGAAAAGGACGACAGGAACATGCTAGGAGCCACTTCCCCCAGGACCCTGCCCAGCTGCTGATCCAGCGTTTCTCCTTGAAGACGTTCGTCTCTCTTAAAAAAAAAAAAAAAAGAAATTGAATATAGAAAGTGGAAATTTCTCAAATAGCAATGCCACTGCTTTGCTTCCTTGTATTAACTCAATGATAAAAATGGTTAGTAGATGATTAATAATATCTTGTAAGCTATATACTTTGGTGGGGACTCCAAAGTCATATCCAAAATAGTTTCCAAGACTGTGTTAGCCCTTTTCATGCACATGCAAGAGAGGTACTTCAAAAACAAATTCTGACTTTATATCTATTCCACCAATCAAAAAGAGGGTTGAAATTTTCGGTCCCAAAATGTCTCCTCACCGTCTGCACTCACAAACGCAGAGGGGAACAGCCACTAACGAAGCCCAGTACCAGGAAAGACACCAAGCGCCGTGAGAAGATGAAACTATACCTGGTAGGTCTGCACCAGAATGAAGATGTTGTCCACCCCAACAGCCAGCACCAGGAAGGGGATGACTTCAATCACTATGAGGGTCAACGGGGTCCCAATGTAGCTGAAGATGCCCAGCGAGCAGACCACCGAGCTCAACACAATCAGGATCCCCGTGATGCCCAGGGAGATCTTGGAATCCACCTGAGAGCCAGTGATGACAAATCACCCATTAGAGCGGCATTTTTACTGCCTTACAGGGATATCGCTAACCGAACGCTAGAAGTACAATTTTCAATTTGAGAGAAGATATGAAAAACATTTAGGTCTTTAGTAGCAACATATTACATGAGCTTACATATTACATTCCTGGGTGATGAGTTGGACAAATTAGAAAAACATTAGATTAGGTGAGAAAATTTAGGTTTAAGATAAACCAACAATTTTAACAGAAGGAAACAGATGCAAACAACAAAACTGTGCGACACACAATTAATATAGACTTTGCACCTGTGTCCACCATAAGGACTAAAGCATGTTAGGCATTTGTTTGTTTGCAGTATTGTGGATCTGAACCAGGGCCCAATGCATTCCAGCAAGTTCTCTATTACTGAGCTCTGTCCCTCGCCCTTTAAAATTTATTTTTGATACAGTTTCTCTTTAAGCTGTCCAGAGTGGCCTCAAACTTGAGATCCTTTGGCCTAAGTCTCCTGAGTAGCTGGAATTACAGGTATATGCCACTTTGTCCGGCTGAAATCAATTTTGGAGATAATAAACTAGGAGTAAGTAGAAGCCAAAACATGACCTCACGCTGTGCACTGCCATTTTTAACACACACACCCCTTACAACCCCCACACACTTACCAGAAGCCTGCGGCAGCTTTTGATGTGCCCCAAGGCTAGGGAGATATACAGAAACATGATGGCATAGCTGATTACAATAGTGAAGACATCACTGCTACTTTCACGATTCAGTTCATCCTCAATACTTCTTTCAGTAGTAAAAGAAATGGTCAGATTTGGATTATTGTAGTTTTTCACAAAATTAATAAACCTAAAGAGTAAGCAAAAGTTACAGTTTTAGTTAAAACTAGGTGGTAGATAAATGAGAGGCATCTTCCCAACTTTTATGACACAGAGGCCACACTTAAGCTTCTCCCTGCTTTAGGATCTTCTACATTGGAGCCTAGAAGCCGAGACACTTTCAGGTTACAACCAAGGTTCCTGCAGGCTGTATGCTCTACCTTTCAGTTTGGTGGTGCTGGGGGTCAAACCAGGGCATGCCAGGCAAGCACTCTACCAGAGCTACCCCCAGCCCTGGATTTCCTACCATTTAAGACAGGTTTAGAACAAGTTTAAAATCACTTTGTTTTGCCTATTTTTAACTAAAAAAATTATCTAGATAAAGTATATTTTAATAAACAGAACAAAATTTTAAGAGGGGATCTACAGAATCAGTGTAAAATCTATCAGAATCTGGCTGACTTCTTACAGAAACTGGTAAGCTGATTCTAAAATTCATATGCAATTGCAGGGCCCAGAAGAGCCAAAGCGGCATTTTTAAAAAGACAGAGTAGGACGCATACTTCTCAAGTTCAATACTCACTACAAAACCACAGTCATCAAGACAGTGGTATACTGGTGCAAGAAAAGACACACTGACCAAAGGAACAGAATTTAGAGTCCAGAAACACACCATGTATCTGGAGTTAAATAGTTTTTTATAAGGATGCCAAGGCCATTCAATTGGGGAAAATATTTAAAGATGGAAAGTAGATGTGTGGTTGCTTACAGTTTTAAGAGGAAGAAACGATGGGTGGGTAAAGTGTTCCATCCTAAGATAATCAAATATTCTAAAATTGACTGTGATGATGGTTGACCACGTGTGTGACTATATTAAAGCTATTAAACTGTACACTTTGAATGACTGAATTGTATAGTTTATGAGTTGTTATTTCAATAAAGCTCTTTTTAAAAAAAAGTACTGAAGGAGCTGGGCATGGTAGTAATCACAGTAATTGGGAGGCTGAGACAGGAGGATGGCAGGTTCAAAGCCTCAGCAGCTTAGTGAGTCCCTGTTTCCAGACCAAAAAATATAAGATAGGTCTGGAGATGTAGCCGAGAGGTAGAAGGCCCCTGGGTTCCATCCCAAGTACCACAAAAACAAAACAAAAGTACTGAAAGGACAGGCACAGTAGCATAACACTTGTAATCCCATCTACTGGGGAGGCTGAGGCAGGGAGAATCCAAAGTCCAAGACTAGCCTCGGCAACTCAGTGTGACCCCATCTCAAAATAAAAGAAAAAGGTGTTTGGGGATGAATTCAGTGGTAGGGCACTTGCCTAATATGTGTGAGGACCTGGGTTCAATCTCTAGTAAGACAAAAACAAAACAAAAGAAATACTGACGGTTATAAAGAGGAAATGACCCCAAACTTCCTAACCCTTATCTTTACATTCTCTACAGATTAGAAACACAGTTAACAATTTCTCAGGTCATTATTAGATATTTTTCTAGGCATGCACAGGATATATAGTACATATTTATATAAATATGTTGATTATACCTTTTCTTTGTTGCATTGGGCTTGAACCTAGGGGCATTCTACCTCTGACCTACACCCCCAGCTGGCTTTACTTCTTATTTTGAAACAGGGTCTCACTGAGTTGCTGAGAGCCTTGCTAAGGCTGGGTTTGAAACTGCGATCCTCCCATCTTAGCCCTCCAAGTACTGGGATTGCAAGTGTGTGACACCTTGCCCGGCTTGATTATACCTTTAATACATCTTTTGAGCCTGGTGTGGTGATACATGCCTGTAATCCCAGTACTTGGAAAGCTGAGACAGGAGGATCACAGGTTTGAGGATAGCCTCAGCAAGTAGTGAGACTCTCATCAAACCAGTGAGACCCTGTTTTCAAATATAAAATAAAACCTGGCTGGAGGGCATAGCTTGAAGGTAGGATGCCTATGGGTTCAATCCTCAGCACCCCCAAAAAGTCTTTTTTCTAACATTTTAGTAAATCTTTTAATTATTTGTTTATGTCATTCTCTCTAATGATTGCATAATACTCCATTGCAGTCACCCTTCACTAACGGATTCAGTGTGCTCCTGACTTGACTGTTAAGAGAACTATGCATGGAACATCTGTACAGATGTTTGTATTCTTGTCTAAGAATACCTGTTCAAATCATCCATTTACAGGTAAATATGTTCAATGATTTCTTCTTAGCATCACTAATACCAAGTGAAATTATTACATAACTCAGATCTCAGGCTGGTTAATTTAGAGGATGAAATTTAAGTGCTTGCTCAAGTGTGCAGCTTCCTGCAAAGCCAGGACAGTCAGCTTGTCCCTCATGAGTGACTCACTCTTTTTCCCAGGCCTGGGCCCTCTGAAGCTTCTCTGTATCGTTGTAGTAATTATTGACAGGGAAGGTAATCACAAGAGCAGTGGCATTACTGTAGTTTTCATCTGGAAAGTAAGAAATATGACAGACATCAAAAACCAGATTACAAGCGTGCAGAAAATCAGATACATATGAGGGGGAAATCACAACATGGTAGCTGACTCGGATTTCTCGCTGGAGCTGAAGGTTCTCTCTGTGCTAAAACCAAACAAGAGCGCACAAAATGGTTTCTACAATCCAGGCACGGTGGCACACACCTATGATAGTCCTTTGGTTTAACACAACACTTACTCAGATCTACTTTGTGCGAGGCATTACTCGAGGTATTGTGCAGCTATCAGGGAGCAAAAGAGAGAAAATCCCTTTCTTCCTGGAGCTTACATTCTAGTAGCCAATTTACATTTCCACCAACAACGGGAAATTCCCCATGTTTCCATTAACACAGGGTTTAACCAACGCGCAGGCCTTATCAGTTTGTTAGGGAGAAGGCAGAAGTGAGATGCGCGCGCCCACGGGAGCGAGCGGAAGCGTTTACTGCACGTAACTGAAACCCATTTGTACGGCTTTCTTCTGGCTGATTTTCTCTTTTTCTCAGAACTCTATATATTGGAGAAATGCTCTCTGTTATGAATACTAATATTTTTTTGACTAGTTCCTTGCCTTTTAATAAAAACTGTACGTCTCACACATGAACTTAATGTCTTTTTGTAGTCATACCCATTAGTCTTTCCTTCTGGGATTTTTTTGTCTGGCTTAGAAATACTTTCTCCATTTAAAAATTATTTTAAGAAAATTCCTCTTGTATTTTCTTTTGATTTTTTAACAGTTTTACTTCTTACATTTCAATCTTTGGCTTATATGAAGTTTATTTTGATAGGAAAAATAACAAAGAAGCAACTTATTTTTTCCCCTATACCTAGCCAGTTGCTGACACCCATCTTTTCCCTACCACTAGAAGTGACATTTTATTATATAAAGTGGAGTAATTTTTTTTTTCAGTACTTGGGAAGGAACCCAGGGGCATTCTACCTCCAAACTACACCCCCAGCCCTATTTTTTTTCCCCAGCCCTATTTTTATTCTTTATTTTTAAACAGGGTATCACTAAGTTGCAGCGGGCCTCACTAAGTAGCTGAGGCTGTCTGTGAACCTGTGACCCTACCGTCTCAGCCTCCCAAGTACTGGGATTACTAGTGTGCACCACTACGCCCAGCTATTAAGTGGAGTAAATTTTAAATATAGATCTCAAGTTCTTCCCTGCCTTCGAACAAGTGAGAGAACACCTATCTGGACTCTTCACATGCTGGAGAAAAACCTGCTGAGCTTGTAACTAGGCTCTGGCTGCCTGAGATGCCACGTGAATCATCACCCCATTTTATTTAGCCCAGTCTGTTCCACGTTACAGGAATCAGCAGAGAGCAAACAATTGTTCTCCCCACTGCAAAAGTTCTGAGTAGTTTAGGAAAAAAAAATCCTTCAACTTTAGATTTCCTCCTACCTCACATGCCATCTCTTCCCACGACACGGGCTGTGAACCTGAAGTCCGGGACTTCCCTGGAGATTCTACAGGTGAGCATCCAGGGTCTGTGACCTCTATGCAACTCAATAATATACGTGGATATGCAGAAGTGCGTTATTCTGGGGAAAAGTCCTTGTCTTTGACAGTTTCTCAAAGGCATGTGTGACCTAAAAGGTCAGCCCTCTACAGTAAAACCCAAACCCATGGATGTAAGATTCAAAAGACTGGGACTTAGGAGGATTGCTCCATTATAAAATATACATAAGCTGGGTGTGGTGACCCGTGTCCACCCAGTACTTGGAAAGCCGAGACAAGAAGACTGCAGGTTTGAGGCCAGCTTCAGCAATGTAACGAGACCCTGTTTCAAAACAAAAATAAAAGTTGGGCATGATGGCACACGTCTGTAATCCCAGTACTTGGGAGGCCGAGAAAGGAGGATAATAGGTTTGAGGACAGCCTCAGCAAGTAGTGAGACTCTCATCAACTTAGTGGGACACTGTTTCAAACATAAAAGGAAAGAGCCAGGCATGGTGGCACACACTTGTAATCCCAGTACTTGGGAGGTTGAGATAGGAGGATCACAGGTTTGCAGCCAGCCTCAGCTACTTAGTGAGGCCCTCTGCAACTTAGTGAAATCCTGTTTTTTTTTTTTTTTTTTTTATGGTACTGAGGATTGAACTCTGAGGCATTCCACCTTCAAGCTACACCCCCAGCCCCACTCTATTTATTTGGCAACAGGGTTTCGCTAGGTTGCTAAGAGTCTCACTACTTGTTGAAGCTGTCCTTGAACCTGCACTCTCCCTGTCTCAGGCTCCCAAATACATGGATTACAGGTATGTGCCACCATGCCTGGCTTGAGGTCCTGTTTTAAAAATAATAAGCCGGGTGTGGTGGTGCATGCTTGTAATCTCAGCATTTGGGAGGCTGAGAAAGAAGGATCGCGGTTCGTGAACAGCCTCAGCTATTACTGAGTGAGGCCCTTTGCAACTCAGTGAGACCCTGTTCCAAAATAAAAAATAAACAATAGGGCTGGGGGCGTAGCTCGGAGGTAGAATGCCCCTGGGTTCCATTCCCAGTACTGCAAAAATAAATAAATAAATAAAAAAATAAATTGAGTATGGTGGTGCATGCCTGTAATTTCAGTACTTGAGAGGCTGAAGCAGGAGGATTGCATGTTCAAGGACAGCCTCAGCAAGCAGTGAGATTCTTATCAACCTAGCAAGACTCTGTTTCAAATAAAAATAAAATAGGGCTGGGGTATAACTCCAAGGTAGAATGTCCCTGGGTTCAATCTCTAGTATCAAACACACACGCGCGCGCGCGCGCGCACACACACACACACACACACACACACACACACACACACTCTCCTAAAAAAACAAAAAAATAAAATAGGGCTGGGGTGTAGCTTCAAGATATCATGACCCTAGGTTAATTCCTGGTGCCGAAAAAATTTATTTTTAAATACCCTTATCCATTAATGACAGAACCAGGACCACCAGGTGCATTTCTTACTTACCATCATAGCCTCCTAGCACAAGCCACGGGAACACTGGTCCTCCGAATGTACCGAGGCAAGGGTCATGTAGCAGGCTGGTGTCATTCAGAGAGGCAGGGGCCCTGCAAAAGATCAGAAAGCACCTCCTGATTAGAGCAAGCTTTGAGACATCAAGGAGACCTAAACATTCAGACAACAGCCCCTTGGGGGGCTGACCATATCCTAGGCACAACGTGGGCTCCGAGGTTCCTTAGCTGAATAACATAGACGGTCACTTGCCTCTGGAGCCCATAGCTACTGGGCAAAAGGCAGCAGATAACGGCAGCGCGATGGTGACACGTGGCAGAGGAGAGGGCAAATGACAAGGGGCAAACTGCCACCAAAGGAGGGGACCTGTGCAGGTCTGGCTGCGACCAGCTCCATGAGGGTGAGGGGAAGGAAGGAGACCACCAGGGAGGAAAGGAGGAGTTCTACAGGCATGACCGTGGAGAGAGAAGGGTGTGTGAGAGGGGATAAGATGGTGGTTCGGGTAACGAGTCCTGTCCTAGAGCCCGGGGTGCCCATGATGTGGGGAGTCTGAGGGGAGGGACAGGGCGGGAAAGGATGGTAGACAATGGCAAAAACAAGGATTCAGTGCCATGCTGAGTGGTTTAGAATTTTACCCTGGAAGCACTGAGGAGCAATTAGAAATATATGAGGAAAGGATGTCATGAGCCGTTTTACAGAGAACTTGGTCTGGAAGTGGGAAAGAAACAGGAAGCAGAGAGGGCGGTCAGGAGGTTTGTGCAATGGCCCAGGCAAGGGTGAACACAGGCAGACGTGACCTGGGGAAAGGGAAGCGGCACCTCAGGGCGCCCCCGCTCAGCCCAGCTGGGTGCTCAGCGGCTCCCATGGCACCGCCTTCAGAGCCCGCACTGCCAGGCCCTGGCATCAGGCCACTGCAGCTGGAGGTAGCATCCTGCATCCCCCAGCCTGACTGCCTCTGCATCGGGCCGAGAGAGGACATCCAGAGGCTAACGTCCAGCCACCACAGGACGGTGGGGGGCGCAGGGACAGAGCCTCTGCGTGATTAACTGGTAGATATGGATGCCATCAAGAACACAGGGGAGAGAAGCAAGTCTGCCTTGCTCCGGGCAGCCACGTTCCCGTTCCCACAGAGCATGCGGGTGGAAAAGCCAGGAGAAGCAGGAGAAAGGGGCGAGAGCTGGAGGCCTCAGAGGAAGCGGCCAGTGTGACTCTAAGGGAAGCACAGCCCTGCAGGCATGGGAGTCACCACGGCAGGCCCCTCACCTGCCCAAGCCAGACCCTTTGATAACATACGCCATGTCAAACTTTTTATATAAACTTCTTTTCCCAGTTACCCACAGCTCCCTCATACCATCTGCCTGTCGAGAACACTGGCTTAGGGCATATGGCTATGAGAGTACAGCTCATGAAAGACAGTGAGCCCAACAGCCTGAAGAAGCATATACCAGACAGAGCTCCTGAGAACCAGAAACCTGCACGCTCAGCTCTCTCATGGTTCGTTAAGCGATGCAATCAAAAGAGATAAGGAGAGCAGGGCATGGCGGTGCAGGCTTGTAATCCCCGAGTTTGGAAGGCTGAGATAGGAGGATTGCACAGGTTCCGCTACTTAGTGAGACCCTGTTTCCAAATAAAACGTAAAATAGGTCTGGAGTATAGCCAGGAGGTAGGAAGCCTCTGGGTTCCACCCCAGTACCACCAAAACACCAAAGAGAGAGAGAGAGAGAGAGAGAGAGAGAGAGAGAGAGAGAGAGAGGGAGAGAGAGAGAGAGAGAGGAAAGAGGGGGGGAGGGGGAGATAAGGAGAAAATTTTCTGCTTCTATGGTGAACAAATAGCTCTGTGGTTATTTGCTAGCTAAGTAACTGTCCCCAGGCCAGCTCCAGGGCATTCGCTGCTGGGCTGCTCTTCAGCTTCCAGGACAAGCCCAAGGCCCCCCTTACAGATCACAAGCACAGCTTCCTTGGGAGACTAATCCCAACTACAAAGGCGCCCGCCCAGCCAGACACATGGCTCCCTAAGGGAAGCAGCTTCAGGGCCTCCAATCTAAAACTGCAGGCATCCTCACTCACCCCTTCAAGGGAGCCTGCTGCTTTAAAAGCAATCAGGGGGTCTATCTGAAAACCAAGAAAAAGCACAATACACTTCTAAGTTTAAGTCTTAGGGGTACTTGGGAGGCTGAGACAGGAGGACTGCAGGCTCAAGGACAGGCTCAGCAAGTAGTGAGACTCTCATCCAACCTAGCAAAATCCTGTTTCAAAATAAAAATAAAATAGGGTTGGGGGTGTAGCTCGGAGGTAGAATGCCCTTGAGGTTCCATCCCCAGTACTAATGAAGGAAGGAAGGAATGAAGGAATCTTAGGGGAAGGTGTGTACATGAACCTGCACGCTGCTGAGCTGGTATGAGCTAAAGGCTGAGAGGCACTCGCTGTCCCTGCACTGGTCGAGGAAGCCACCCCAGGTCCTTTGCCCTTGCCTGCACCTTCTGCTTTAAACACTTCTCTGTGATGTCCTCCATCCCTTTGCCTTTGTAGGTCTCCACTCCAGAAACCACTCCCTCTTTGCTCAGCCTTATTTTTTCTTCGTAACACTCAACTCTACCTGATAGAGCGTGTGCACAGTCACGAGCCACAGAATAGCATTTCTGCCAACGATGGACCGCACGCACAATGGCGGTCCATACAATTACACGGCCTACTGATGTCGTAGCTGTCTCACTTTGTGTAAACACACTCTACAACGTCCCCACGACAAGGAAATCAACTATGGCGGAATCTGCCGTAACACGTCCCCACTGTGAGGCCATCGGTCTCCCTCCATCAGGAAGCTCTGCAGGGGTCTGGCTGTCTGCCCACTGCTGGGTCTCTAGTACTGTGATTCTGTGAGCCACAGCAAGGGTCCACATACTGGCAGGATACACAAATGACTGCTGCCACTTACCGTACACAGTACAGAAAGTGCGTGTGGTAATCAGCATACACATAGAATTCGTCCCCTACTTCATGGTCCAGCGTGGAATGGCTGTTCTGGAAGTAATTTAACACACTCAAAATAGTACAATTCTTGTTATATGGTGAGAGAGGAGCCAAGCAGATGTCTTGAAGTGTAACTGTCTCATTGTTATAGAATGCAGTAATGTTTTCAATAGCTGTCTGTAAGTCAAGAACCTGAAAAAAAGAATTTAAAAACAAACGCAGAAACATGTCAGATTTCTTCAAATCATTAAGGAATGTTCCTAAGGGGAGGATTAAGATCACAAAGGTAAGCTATCTGGTGGGGCCAAAGGCCCATTCTTACAGCAAAATGGGCCGAAGACCCTGGTTGCAGGTGTCCAGAGATGTGGAGGGGACATCTCGGCCAGAACAGATCTCAGCGCAGGACAGACACATGGTCATCTCCCTTCCCAGCCTTCTCCAGCAGCCACCAACAAGGTCTCAGCAGGGAGAAAAGGGCGACGTGCCTGGCCATCCCAACACACCCCTTGCCAAAACACACTGCCAAATGCCTTGATCTGCACTACGGTCACTAGGAATACGCCCACATTTCCTAGTAGAGGCTAGGTTTTAAGAGGTAAATGGCTGTGCCATCCATCTTCCGCAACAAATTAGGAAAAGGCCGCAGTCACTGGGTGGAGAGAACGTTCTATTAAAGTCTGAGATCCATTTTGAAGCGTTTCAAGTTTGCATACTTTCTGTAGACAAGAGCAGCATCTAAAGGAAAACAATGTGATTGTGTAATCGTTCATTAAAGGAGAAGTGGCTCTCCACGGCAAGTGCTTTGGGACAACAGGAAGCTTTAGAGGCCTCTGTAAGAGAAACGGGGCTCTCTTCCAACCCGCTCTCAATGGCAGGCTGGGAGCCGCATTCAGGTCATGGCAAGTTTGTTCTTAGAACTTGGACAATCTAGCAGCTCCCATCCCAGCTCCCAACACAGCACAAAACCCTTCACTCCTCTGGGTCCTTTCATACTACTTCCAGTTACCAAAAGAAAAAATTCACAAATTCCTAAGATGAACACTACTCAGGTCTTCTGCTCATTACAATTTTAAGAAAAAGGAAAACCTACTATTTCAAGTCAATTCAGAAGCAGGCAACAGTAAATTTTTCAGCAAATTCAGTGTCTTTTTTTTTTTTTTTTGTAATACTGAGGGTGGAATCCAGGGACTTTTCTACCTCTGGGCCACACTCCCAGACCTATTTTATACTTTATTTGGAAACAGAGTCTCACTAAGTTGCTGAAAGCCTAAGTAGTTGAGGCTGGCTTTGAACCTGTGCCTCCTGTCTCAGCCTCCTAAGCACTTGGATTACAAGTGTGTGCCACCATGCCCGGCAAATTCAGTATCTTATCATCACTTTCTTGAAAAGAAAGTCAGAAAAACCTTTGCTTTTATGCTTAAAAATTTTCAAGATACTAAATCCACATCAGGTAGACCAGGTCAACTTGTAAAAGCCAGCATACCACCCGACTTTCCAGATGAATGTGCGTCTGCTAACAGCAGGTTACCTGGTGCAAAACCTCTTTGTCAAGTGGGGGCCCGAAGGGCACGTCCGCTCCTGCAGGATACGGCTCGTAAGTATGTTTGCTGGCGTTAGGGGCCCGGATGATGAGCTGTTCTGTCCGGAAGAAAGGCCCAAAGTGTGTGTCAAAGTACTCTTTCTCTAGGCGGGCCTGGCTAGAGGGAGATGACCAGAGGTCGACTGGATTTGTGGTGATCCGCGCAAACACCAGGCCTGAAGAACACATGGCGATGAAGACCAGAGAGAAGAAAATGACGCAGCCAGGGTTTCGGACGCAGAAAGCCCCCCACTGGGCGAAGAGGCGCCTCAGACAGCCCTCGAAGGCTGCGCCGAGTGAGTCGCAGCAGGACGCCTCCCCTGGAAGAGCGGGAGAGGAAAGGTGGGTGGAGGTTAAGAGCCAAGCCACTCCTGAAAGTCGGAATGGGAGACGGTTAGCTGTTACTGTGTGAGCGGAGACTCCAGCCCCCTCGCCCCCAAGCATGCTCACACTGCCCCTGGCTGGCTCCTCTTTCTCTTGGCAAAGCCACCCCTTCTTGGTAGCTGGCAATGGCCACTATTTCACTACATGGAGGAAGGATGCTCACATACCAGCGTGTGTGTGTGTGTGTGTGTGTGTGTGTGTGTGTGTGTGTATGTTACTGGGATAGAATCCAACGGCATTCTACTTCTGAACTATACCCCCATCCCTATTTTATTTTTATTCTGAAACAGACTCTTGCTAGGTTGATGAGAATCCAGTACTTGCTGAGGCTGTCCTCAAACCTGCGCTCTGCCTCCCAGGTTACTGGGATTACAAGCATCACCATCACGCCCAGCATAGACCAGCCTTCGCAAAGCAAAGTTCTTTGACTGCTCCCTCGCCCGCAGTCCCCTCAATCCGTCCCTGCCGCTCCTGCCCTTGGGCTGCTGGGTCTGTGCCTTCACAGCTCTCACCGCAGCCCGCAAGTATTTCACTGCTACTGCTAATCCCCGGGTGCTGATCTGACATCCTGACATCAGAGCCACAGGCAACAGCCATGTCCGTCCTCCCCACTAGAGCACCGCCTCATCCAGAATAGAGACATTGGTTTTGAGAAAGTCAAGTCTCTCAGGCCAACATAATCGGAGCCCCTTATTTTTCATATAAATATGCCTACCTCTGTCACTGGCATTAACAGAAAAGGCTATATTGCTGTCAATGGGAGTGTACTCCGAGACAAAATAATGTTTTCTGAAAAATAAAAGCACGTAAATAGTGTTAGTGGACTTCACAACAAAGTGGTTACATTTCAAAATGCCATTAAAAGCTTACTTCTGGCCTCAGGAGAAAATTTAAGAAGGCATTTAAAAACAAATTATGAAAGGATAAGTTTACTTTGTCATTCCCCTTTAAAATTTTCATATCCTTTAAAAACACACGCTCCTCCCCAGTAACAAGAAGTATACTTAGTACCCAGTTCTTGGTTTTGTTTTTTTCTTTGGTAGTGGAGACTGAACTCAGGGGCATTCTACCTCCTACCAAGGCTGTTTCAAAACAAAAAATAAAATGGGCTAGGGGTGTAGTTCTGAGGCAGAAAGTCCCTGGGTTCAATTTCTAGCAACACACACACACACACACACACACACACCCAATCAGAAGGTACTGCTAATCAGAAAGTATTACTAATGCCTACACTGGAAACATCTGAGCAACAAAATGACAGCACTGGATGCCCATAATGTAAACAATTGAATAAATAAAGGAAGGAAAAAGTCCAATCAGTAAATGTAGAGAAAATGAGAGAAATCCACAATCACCAATGGGCAAATACCACAGTAATAATGGCTGCAGTCAGGGCAGAGGGTGACAGTTTGAGGAGAAGCAAAGTATTAGGTAGTCTTAAAGTATCTCCTCTAGAGAAATATTTCAATTACAGAAAGGAAAATGGTAACTTCACAGTGGGGAAACCCAGCAGGTACCCTCTTATCCATGTGAGCGGGTTAACAGTGCTGCTGAGACACGGCGTCATGGATCCCACCACCATGCACCGGGAAAGACACATCACCACATCTGTGATGTTCCTGTCAGAAACACACAACCTGAGGCCGGGCGTGGTGGGCACGCTTGTAGTCCCAGCGTTTGGGAGGCTAAGACCGGAGGATCATGGTTCATGGACAGCCTCAGCTACTTAGAGAGGCCCTTTGCAACTCAGTGAGACTCTGTTTCAAAATAAAGAATAAAAAATAGGGCTGAAGGTGTAGTTTGAAGGTAGAATGCCCCCGGGTTCCATCCCAGTAAAGAAAAACACGCAACCTCAATCCAACAGTCACTACAAACATCAAATGAAATGGAACAGAGGAGGCAGGCTGCAGAATAACTGACTGGTACTCATGATACATCTAAAATTGTTTCAAAATAAAAAGTTAATAAAAATGTGCTATCCTAAATCAACGTGAAAAAAAACCTAAAAGGACTATAGTACTGTGTGTAATTAGATTTGATCACGTTTGGCACATATGAGTTTCTAAAGAATGGGCTAACACAGGGAGCTTTATACCACACATCACTCTGGATAAATCGATTAGACTGACTTGAAATGTTTAAGTGTCTACGTAAGGCTTGACTGCTAGATGCAGAGTGCAGAATTCATGGGAGACGCTCATCCAGGTATTTGATTCTTGTTCTAATTAACAAGGTCTCAACCTGAATACTAAGTGTCATGTGGGTAATTTTGCTCTTCTTGCCTGGGCTACAATTAACACACACACACACACACACACACACACACACACACACACACACACACACACACACCTTACCTGTAGCACCACACTGCAAAAAATGCTCCAAAAAACACAAACAAAAACGCCATGTAGGTGATCCACATGATGACATACATGGCGTCCAAGCCAAAGATCCTCCAGGGGACGGGCGGGGGTGGGGGCTGGGGCTTGGGGCCGCACACGATGGAGCAGTCCTGGCAGCTGCACGGCCCGGTGACCTCGTCTACAGACTCATTGCAGCCTTTGGTGGCATTGTTCATGGGCACCATCCCATGGACTGGAAGATCTACAGGAAGGAATTGTGTTCAATAAATATGTCAATGAGAAAAACACTAAACATTTGGTATTAAGTTATAGTTAAACCCAACAATAAGCACTCTGGTATATAGAGTAATACAACTGGGAGGATAAGGTTTGGGTTTGTTTTCTGGTACTAGGGATTGAACCCAGGAGCATTCTACCTCTAAGTGACACCCTCAGGTCTTATTTTTTTGTGGGTGTGTGGTATTGGGGATTGAACTCAGAGCATTTTACCTCTGAGCTACACCCCCAGTCTTATTTTTTTATTTTTATTTTTGTGGTACTGAGGATTGAGCCCAACATTTTACCCTCAAGCTATACCGCCAGCCCTGGTTTTTTTTTTTTTTTTTTTCCCTCTTATATTCTTTATTTTGAAACAGGGTCTCACTAAGTTGCAGAGGGCTTTTGTAAGTAGCTGAAGCTGGCTGTGAACCTGTGATCCTCCTGTCTCAGTCTTCTAAGTATTGGGATTACAAGTGTGTGCCACCATGTCTGGTCCTATTTTTTATTTTTAATTTGAAATAGGGTCTCACTAGGTTGATGAAGAATCTCATTATACTTGCTGAGGCTGTCTTTGAACCTGTGATCCTATGGTCTCAGCCTCCCAAGTACTGAGATCACAGGCATGTGAACTATGCCTGGCTTTTTTTTTTTTTTTTTTTTTTTAAATTTTGAAACAGGTTCTCACTAAGTTTCTGAGGCTGGCCTCACACCTGCCATCCTCCCATATAATTCTCTCAAGCACTGGGATTACAGGTGTGTACCTTTAATCAAGCCATATTTTAACAGTTTGTCCTGTACAATTTTAAGTGACTTCCTAACTCTGCATAGGGTGTTGCTAACACCTCCAACTACACCACACACTGAGGGGAACTTTCGCTCACACCTTAGCTCCTTTCTGAACAGCCAGTGTAATGCTAGGGCAGAGCTCTGACGAAGGCCTTTGTGATGCTCTGAAGCTATTCTTAAAAAAACAAAACCCCAGCTTATGCCTTCCATTACACAGCAACCCCGAAGGCAAGTCCTTTTCCTCCTCTGTTCACACTCCTGCCTCCTAATGACAGGTGGGTCAATGTCCTGCTAACTCAAGGACTAGTTGTCTGGATTTGCTTATCTTCCTGCTGCAGATTATGATTATTTGGCTTTAAGACATCATCCCCAATACAGCCAAGCCAGGAGCTGTCACTCCTACCTGAGAACACGGGAGTGATGGTAAATGGCGTCTGTCCGTTGTCCTTACTGAACATGTACTCAATCCAGTTGGTGGCATTGCAGGCGTCGGCATCCTTCCCACAGAGGAGGCCCAGGGCCTTCTCATTACTGGAGGGGGCCTCCACATCCCGGCAGGCACTGTACATGGCTAGGAGAGGAATCCCAGGCAAACAGGTGAGACACGCACGGTGCTTGTTCTAACTTACCAAGGAAGAGGCGGGAAAAGGCCTCTGAGATGTGAACATGGGACTCCACCTGCAGAGCCACCACGCCAGCAAGTAGGCGGAATGCGGGCCACCAAGCACAAAGGGGAGGGAAACCTCCCTCTCAACTGGGTCAGCAGCTCTCAGGTAACGTGGCAGACCGGGCCCACGCAATGCCCCAGTGAAATGCCGCTTGGGAAAGGCTTCTGGCATCCCGTGGAGTTTTTTTTTGTTTTTTTGTTTTTTTTTGCAGGTCTGGGGATGGAGCCAAGGGGGAATTCTGCCTCTGAGACACACCCTCTGCCCTATTTTTTTTTATTTTGAAACAGTGCCTCACTAGCTGAGACCGTCCACAAACCATGACCTTCCGGTCTCAGCCTCTCAAATGCTGGGATTACAAGCGTGCGCCACCACGCCCGGCTCCCAGAGTTCTCACAACAGAGGAGCACACTAAGACTCAGAAGGAGAAGCCAAGAACCCTAATACCTTGGCAGTCAATGAAGCTGGTTCCAGAAAACCTCTGCAGCACATGACACAGCTGGATTACGGAACTTATAGGAAAAACTGGCTTTAGGGCATAGGTCACATGTGAATGAATCGAGTCTGGTTCTTTTTGGCGTAATTTTAGCACACAAAGACGATACACTACATAAGGCTAATACAGATGACGCTTCACACACAGGAAGCAGCTGGAGCAGGTCTTGTGCTGCTAACTTTCATTCACCTGTCTCTTGCTTTTGCCAGCAACTTCCTGGAATCTGCTAAACTCCAGAGGTACTTAATACATTCATTTTGTTTTCCTCTTTTTTTTTTTTTTGGTGTTTCTAGGGATTGAACCCAGGGGCATTCCACCTCCAAGCTATACCCAAGCTCTTTTTGCACAGGGTCTTCCCAGGTTGCCAAGCCTCACTACTTCTGGAGGCTGACCTCAAGCCTGCAATCCTCCTGTCTGAGCCTCCCAAATACTGGGATTACAGGTATACATCACCAAGCCTGGCTCCTATCTTCACTCTTGGAAGAGAGGTTAGCAAGAGTGAGTTATCTTCCTCAGAACTCTGAATATATTATTCCTTTCTGGCCTTAAATCATGGCTAAGAAAAATCTCAAATGTCATTCTTTTGAGGTTATTATTTTATTTTTGTGGTACTGGGGATTGAACCCAGAGCTATACTCAGACCAGTTTTTATTTTATTTAGAAACAGGCTCTTACTAAATTGTTGAGAGCCTTCACAAGGTTGCTGAGGCTGGCCTTGGATCTATGTATGATCTTCCTAACTTAGCCTACCCAAGTACTAGGATTGCAGGTGTGCACCTCTATACCTAGCTTATGTTTGTCTTTTCTCTGTTTGCTTTTAAGATATCTATCTTTGGAATTTAACAGTTTTTCTAAGTTATATTTAGGAATGAATTTCTTTTTGCTTAAAAAAACTTATCATGCATATATAGCCGCAATTTATTGAACGGATTTCTGCACATTCAGATATGCACAGCCATCACAATACTCAACTTTAGAGAAAATTTTAACCCCCTTAAAAAGAAGTTCAATAATCTTTTTTTTTTTTTTTTGTGGGTCTGGTGATGGAACACAGGGGCATTCGACCTCTGAGCTACACCCCCTGCCCTATTTTGTATTCTTTATTTTGAAAGAGAATCTCATGGCCGGGTGTGGTGGCACACACTTGTAATCCCAACATTTGGGAGGTTGAGACTGGAGGATCGCGGTTCGCGGACGGCCTCAGCTACTACTTGAGGCCCTTTGCAACTCAGTGAGACCCTGTTTCAAAATAAAGAATAAAAAATTGGGCAGGGGGTGTAGCTCGGAGATCAAATGCCTCTGGGTTCCATCCCTAGACCCGCAAAAACAAAAAACAACAACAACAACAAAAAACAACCCCCCCACAAAAAAACAGAATCTCACTAAGTTGCAGAGGGCCTCACTAAGTAGCTGAGGCTGTCCACAAACCAATCCTCCAGTCTCAGCCTCCAGAATGCTGGGAATACAAGCGTGTGTCACCACGCCTGGCTCTCCAGTACTCTTTAACTATGATCCTTATGTCCCCACACCCCAAGCCCTATACAGCCACTAAGCTGTATCTATAGATTTGCCTATTTTGGACATTTCCTATAAATAGAATTGTAAAATGTCTAATCTCTTGTGATTGACTTTTTAAACTTAGCACATTTTCAACATGTCTAATACATGTGGTGGCAAGTATCATTATTCCATTCCTTTTTACAGACAAATCATTTTCTCTCATATGGAGGTACCATATTTTATCTTTATATCCGCTGATGGACACCTGGGTTGTTTACATCTTTTGGTTATGAGTAATGTTGCTATAAGTATTTGTAAAATTTAATATGAACCTATGTTTTCATTTCTCTTGGGAGCAGAACCTCTAGGTCATATAGTAACTCTATGTTTATGGGTTTTGGGAACTGCCAGATTATTTTCCTTCCTTCCTTCCTTCCTTCCTTCCTTCCTTCCTTCCTTCCTTCCTTCTTTCTTTCTTTCTTTCTTTCTGGGTCTGGGGATGGAACCTAGGGACATTTGACCTCCGAGCTACGCCCCCTGCCCTGTTTTTTATTCTTTATTTTGAAACAGGGTCTAAGTTACGGAAGGCCTCACTATATAGCTGAGGCTGTATGCGAACCGTGATCCTCTGGTCTCAGCCTCTGGAATGCTGGGATTACAAGCGTGTGCCACCACGCCCGGCTCAGATTATTTTCCAAAGTGACTATACCACTTGTAGTCCCATCAGCAGTCAATGAAGGTTACAGTTCCTGGTATCTGAATCTAGCCATCTTGGTGGGTGTGGGCTTTGCTGTGTACTTCCCTGATGACTAGTGATGCTGGGTATTTTTTCATGTGCTTACTCTTTATATACCTTCCTTGGGTTGTCTACTAGAGTTATGAGATTTTTACATATCATATGTACAAGTCCCTTAACAAATTCACAATTTGCAATTATTTTATATTTTCTTCATGGTGCCTTTTAAAGTATGAATATGTTTTCATTTTAATGAGATTTAATTTTTTTATTTCTTCTTTTGTTGCTCATGGTTTTGATGTCATATCTACGAATCCACGGTCAAATCCAAGGTCATAAAGACTTACCTCTATGTTTTCTTCTAAGTGCTTTCTAGTTTTAGCTCTTACATTTAGGTCTTTGATCCATTTAGGGTTAATTTTTGCATATACTATGCAGTGAAGTTCCAGCTTCTTTCTTTTGCATGCTGGTGTGCACTTATCTTTCATCATTTGCTTAAGAATATTGTTTCCTCTATTTAATGGTCTTGGCATCCTTGTCAAAAAATCAGCTGACCATATATACACAGTTTATTCTCATATTTCATTGATCCATATGTCTGTCCTTATTCAAGTACTATATCCACATTGATTTCCATTGCCTGGTACTAAGTCTTCGAGCTGGGCATAGTGACAACCACTTGTACTCCCAGCACTTGGAAGGCTAAGACAGAAGCACTGCAGGTTCAAGGCTAGACTCAGGAACTTGTGAGGTCCTCTGCAACTTAGTGAGCCCTGTTTCAAAATAATAAAATGGGTAGGGCTGGGGGTGTACCTCGAAGGTAGAATGCTCCTGGGTTCCATGTCTAGTACCATAAAGAAAAAGAAAAGCCGGGCGTGGTGGCGCACGCTTGTAATCACCAGGCCTGGGAGGTGGAGACAGGAGGATCGTGCAAGTTCGAAGCCACCCTCGCTGACTTCAGAGACCCTGTTTCCAAATAAAAATATAAAATAGGTCTGGGAGTGTAGCCCAGAGGTAGAAGAGTTCCATCCCCAGTACCACCACCAAAAAAAAAAAAAAAAAAAAAGGAAAGTGACTCCTCCTACTTTGTTGTTTTTTTTTTTTTCAGGATTGTTCTGGCTATTCTGGGCCCTGGAATTCCAATTTAATTTTATAATTACCTTGTTAATTTCTAGAATGAAGTCAGCCTAATAGGGACTGAGTTTAATCTGTAGATCAATTTGGGAAGTACTATCATTTTTAACAATATTTAGTCTTCTGATACGAAAACATGGTATGTCTTTCCACTTATTTACATTTTTAATTTTATATTATTTTTATTTTTGATACTGGGATGGAACTGGGGGGCATTATGCTTCTGAGATACAACCCCAGCCTGATTTTATTTATTTGAAAACAAGCTCTTATTAAGTTGCAGCAGGCTTTGAAACAAGCTTTTACTAAGTTGCTGAGGTTGGCTGCAAACCTATGATCCTCCTGTCTCAGCTTCCCATGTACCAGGATTACAGGTGTAAGCTGCCATTTTTTTTTTACATAAAGATTTATAGTTTTATAGTGTGTTTACTTTTGTTACATTTCTTTTTTTTTTTTTTTTTTTTTTTTGCAGGTCTGAGGATGGAACCCAGGAGCAATCAACCTCCAAGCTACACATCCTACCCTATTTTTTCTTCTTTATTTTGAAACAGGGTCTCACTAAGTAGCGGAGGCTGGCTATGAACCCGCGATCATCCTGTCTCAGCCACCCAGGTATTGGGAGTGTTGGGATTACAAGCGTGTGCCACCACACCCAGCTCAGTTAACATTTTAAAGTTGCCAAGACATGACTTGAATCCACACATTTTTGATAGCTTTAAGAATTCTAAGACCATGACTATACTCAACACATTTATCTGTTTTTTTTATCAGTATCTCTAATTGTTTTTATTTTTAATAGATTTTATATGTTAGGGCAGTTTTAGGTTCACAGCAAAATTAAGCAGATACTTCAGTTTCCATATATTTTTTGACCCACACATGCACAAGGTCCCCCATTATCAACTCCCTGCACCAGAGTGTACATTTGTTACAAATGATGAACCTATACTGACACATTATTACCCACATCCCCAGTTTACATTTGAGTTCACTCCTGCTGTACGTTCCATGGGTTGTGACAAATGTAAAGTGATATGTATCCAGCATAATAGTGTCTACACATAGTCATCTCACTTCCTAAAAATCCTCTGTATGGGTCTCACCCATCCCTTAGTCCCCACAAACCACCTCCAACTACCGCCTTTTTTACTGCCTCCAAAGATTTGCCTGTTCCAGACGTCAGAGTTGAAACCATAAGCTACGCAGCCTTGCTAGCCTGGAGTTTTTCACTTAGTAGTATGACTAAAGGATCCTCTGTGTCTTTTTGTGGGGCTTGAAAGCTTCTTTGCAGTGCTGAATATTATTCCATGTCTGGATGTATGGCGGCTTACATACGCATTCACTTACTGGGAACGTCCTGGTTGTTTCAAGTTTTGGCGATTATGAATATAGCTGCTATACATATCTATGTGGAGGTTTTCTTGTGGCTATGCTTTCGCCTCACCTGGTAAACACCAACGAAAATGATGCCGAGTCATATGATGAGCGTAGGTTGAATTTTATAAGAATCTACCAAACTGTCTTCTAAAGCAGCCGTATCTTTCCCGTGGTCCCACGTCCTCATCAGCATTTGGTGGGGATTTGGATTTTGGCCATTCTAATACGCATGTATTTATTTTAATTTTAATTTTCAATTATGTAACTATAGAGTCCACTTCAATGAGTTCTTTCCTAAGATCCATTTGGTTCTATTTCTAATTTGTTCATCGCTTTCCTGTAGCATTCCATTCTTTTCATTTTCAACGAATGGTGGGCTCTTTCAGACTGTCCTATGGTCACAAGCTGCTAGAAGACCATTCCTATTTGTAATATGTGCTTCCTTTTCCCTTAAGGAGAAATTATTTCCTAAGAGTCGAAACCTCTTTGCCTCTGCCAACTACTTCTATCTTCCTACCACCTCTCCCAGATTAAACAACTCATGTCCGCTAGAATCAAAGTTCCAATGGTTATAAATACGTACACAAGTAAAGTTGCACATACTGAAATTTTCTGTATGGGAACTTAAGGTTAGGAAGGGTTTTGTTAAAGCAAATGCTTTAAAGAGATTGTTTTACTGGTTATAGCCCAAGTTCCTGGATACAAGCAAAGTAATAATTTTCATTTCAGGGCAAATGGAACTGAAATTTGTCATTTTCCCTAGAGGTGACAGGATAAAAAGGAGCAATTTAATACAATGTCCTAATTCCAGCTACAAGGGGAAATACTTGAATTTACTCACCATTGGCAAAACTTTGTCCAACATAGTACTGTAATTCTTTTACATTTGTTTTTGTTAGCTTTGTAACAGGATCAATATAATCTTCAGTTGCAGTAACATTCAGAAACTCACTCTGTTGAGGGCTACACGTCAGCTCACAAAACAGGCTCATTAGATTATAAAAACACGAAGGACATCTAAAGAAAAAGTAAATTATGTGTGATATGACCTCACAGACAGGGCTAGCAAAAACAGGATTTAAAATGGATAAAGAATATTTAAAACTGATTGGAAAGAGACAAATCAATGACCATAAGCACACACTAAACCACAATTCCTCACTTAAAGCCTCATGTTAAAATAAATAGTTTTAAGAACTGTCTTAATTATTACACTTATTTTGTCCAGACATAATTTAAAAAAGAGAAGGATTTTTTTCCTAAATCCTGTGCTTTTGTGATTAGATGTCTTTGTCTTAGAACTATGACAATTTTGGTTAAGAAAAAAAGGAGAAAATGAGAGTTACATGAGAATATTCATTATATAGCCTACTAAGTAAGTGGCTTTCTTCCACATCCCAGATAATCTCCAAATACAGAGGACTTCCCTGTGACTTGTAAAGATAAAGGACAGTCCAGGAGCGACCCTGGTGTTCTCTGGCTGCACTCACTCAGAAGCACGCCTTTTCACGAAAACCACAAGCTGACCGCTGCCCTTCAGATCCAAAAGCGTAAGTTCTTAATATTGACATATTATTTGGCAAAAGGGCTTTCTTCCCTTTGAGACATTATTACTGACAAAAGCTATTCATTAGACTTGAATTTTTGCAACCCAACCAAATGAGATTACTTTCTATTCTGATCTAGCCCCAGTGACCATCCTGGGCACAGAGTGAGGAAGGCGTGCCCAGCCTTCAAGAACTCTGCTCCAGTGGAGCAGACAGCATACACACTCTTTTTCAGGAAACCTGTGCTTTACTGTGCAAAACCAGAAACTACAATCACATCATTCTGTCAAGAATTACTTTTTTTTTTTTTTTTGGGTGGTACTGGGGATGGAACCCTTCTACCTCCAGGCTACACTCCCAGACCTATTTTATATTTTATTTGGAAACAGGGTCTCTTAAGCCAGCGCGGCTGGCTCCGAACCTACGCGATTCTCCTGCCTCTGCCTCCCAAGTGCGGGGAGATTCCGAGCGTGCGCCACCACGCCCGGCCAAGAATTACTCTTAATATGCAGTTTTCTCCTGTTTCCCCAGATCACAAATCTCCGTGCTACTTCACTTACTCTCTATGATCAGTGTCATCATCTACATAGGATGCTGTCAGGTTACTTCTCTTACTTGCTATTATGAACAAGCTTTGGTACCTCTGATAACAAGGGAGAACCTTGGCTCTGTGTTGATGTTTATGTCCACAAGGCTCACCTAGAGTGGGTGCTGAGTAAATGTTTCAACTGAGTGACAAAGGCTCCGACCTGGCTCCATCAATATCCTGCAGCCTTCCACAGTGGCCCGTATTAGTAATCCTGCTAAATTCCCAACTTCTGACCTGTTATTACATCATATGATCTCCTGAGAGAACAAGTGGGTGATGGTTTTCTGTTCTGCACTGTCAGCTTCTGGTAAGAAGCAGGGATTCCTCAGTGGCAACTGGCTTGAGCTCTACAGCCTGCAGTGACCTCTGCAGACAGCATTTCCCCCTTTCTATTTGCTCCCCAACCATCTTTATCAGTGTGCTGAAGTCTGAAAAATTTACAAAGATAACACAATCTGCTGTTCTAAAGAATACCACCAGCTTGTTCTTTTGCACGTTTAAAAAGTGTTAGGTAGGCTTAGAGAAAAACAACTATTATGCAATCCTTTTCACCAGCGTGGGTCACAGAAAACAGATGGGACAGAAAACGAACTTTGACAAAACCAGCCAACTAAGCCAAAACAAGCTTAACAGCCACCCAAGGCCAGCTCTACTGAGAATGACTCTAGAACATCATCTCACTACTGAGAGAGGCAAGAACATGCAAAGAGTGAGCCTGTGCAGATGAGGGACCACCACCAGGAACCGCTCCTCCCCACTACGCCTGGCCCACTGTGCACGGTCTGTGGGCTGGGACATCTCAGAGGAAAGCAAATCACAACCCTGAATGCAACTGGGAAGGAAACCAAGCTGACTGCGATTATTATTATTATTATTATTATTATTATTATTATTATTTGGTGGTACTGGGGCTCCTGGAAGCCCTTCTACCTCCGGGGTACCCTCCCAGACCTATTTTATATTTTTTTATTTGGAAACAGGGTCTCTTAAGCCAGCGAGCCTGGTTCCAAACCAGCATGATTCTCCTGTCTCCGTCTCCCAAGCACGGGGATTTCAAGCCTGCGCCACCACACCCGGCTGATTGTGATTACTACGACTTTAATCTGGACATCATAAGAGAGCTTTCTTAAAATAAAACAGACCAATGCTGGGTATGGTGGCGCATGCTTATAATCCCCGTGCTTGGGAGGTAGAGACAGGAGGATCGCGCAGGTTCAAAGCCAGCCGTGCTGGCTTAAGAGACCCTGTTTCCAAATAAAAATATAAAAAAAATAGGTCTGGGAGTGTAGCCCAGAGGTTGAAGGGCTTCCAGGAACCCCAGTATCACAAAAAAAAAAAAAAACCACCCAAAAACAAAAACAAAAAAAAAAAACAGACCAGCAATCTGACTTTTAAAAGCTAAGCATAAAGACCAGCGTGGTGGTGCATGATTGTAATCCCACCACGCCCAGCTCAAATAATTCTTGAGAAGGAAGAATCAGCTTTGTCACCAAGTAAAAATGAATGTCTTAGGACAAGGTAGAATTCACTGCCTGGGGCTCTTTAAAGAAATGGGGGAAGCAGGATGTAGTGGCACATGCTTATAATCCCAGTGCTTGGGAGGCTGAGATAGAAGGATTGCAGTTTCCCAGCCAGCCTTGGCTACTTAGTGAGGCCCTCTGCAACTTAGTGAGACTCTGTTTTAAAATAAAGATAAAAAATAGGGCTGGGAGCCGGGCATGGTGGCATACGCTTATAATCCCAGCATTTGGGAGGCTGAGACAGGAGGATTGTGGTTCAAGAACAGCCTTAGCTGCATAGTGAGGCCCTTTGCAACTCAGTGAGAACTTGTTTCAAAAAAAAAAGGAATAGAAAATAGGGCTGGGGTTGTAGCTCGGAGGTCGAATACCTCTGGGTTCCATCCCCAGTACTGGAAAAAAACAACAAGAACAACAACAACAAAAACAAAACCACTAACAATAACATTACTGGTTAACAGATACCTAAAACAGAGCCACTGGCTCTGTCTGCCTGGCAGTCAACCGACCTGGACAGAAACTGTAGTGGGAGCTGCAGGTTGTCCTTCAGTGTCTGAAGCTGCTGAACATCACAACAGAGACTGACGTCGTTGAAGAAGAATCCCGGGCAGAGCTCCTTTTGGCGAGAGAGCACAGATGCGCGAGCAGTGCAGTTAGAGTGAGGATGCAATTTTTAGTGAGAGAAAAATAACTTCACTGGTCTTCACTCTATTCTTTTTAGTGCCCGAGGGTAAGATATGTATTTGCAAAGTTCTTGCAGAATTCTCTTGGAAGGCCATCAAGTTCACGATTCATAACTAGGGATTCACAAGTAGAAGCTGCAGAGACATTTCTAATATTTTTCTGATTTGGAAGCTCTCTCTTCTCCCTGACAATCATTTTACCTCTTCCAACATCTGACTGTCAGGTTTCATCAGAATGCTCTTTGTGATTTTCACTAGCTACTCGTAGGAAAAGTCAACAAAACTTTTATTATTCTGATGAAAAAAAAAACAGGTAAATCTAGATCTATTATCATGTCAACTTTATTTTATTACTCAAGCCTCTAAAACCAGTATTTCTACCTTGATTTCTGAGTGTTTTCCTAATCAAGAAGGGCAAGAATACAAAGCTGAACCTGGCAGCAGCCAACACTCACAGGTTCTCAGGGGACACAGGAAAATGAAATCCACAAGGAAAGAAGTCACAGCTTTTAGCAGCAGAGTCTATTCAAGTCCTGGAATCTAGATGCAGAAAAGCTAACTTCTAATATATTTTGCAGAAGTTCTAAAGGGTAACATTTAGGTACCAAGGTCATTCTCTAAATAGTAGCCTACTACTGGGAAACTTTATGAGGTACAAAGGTAGCCCTTAAAAAATGAAGCCTGAGCCGCACTATCCTTTCTGCACTGTGTGTTACAAGTTAGAGTCTGAGGTAGGATTTATGTCTAGTAGTCTCACTGTACCCCACGCCAGCATTTCATGTGCCCAAGCCCCACACAACACACTTACCTGCACTAAGTCATACCCATCCTTTGGCAGCGGTTTTGGTGGCCCAGAATATTTGCAATTGTACCTCTTATCTCCAGATGCAATTCCACACTCTCCATACCAAATACAGGATTGTGAAAGCACCTAGAGAGAGTCAACACAAAACCAGCTGTCACCTGGGTCTCAAGGGGAAAACAAATTTAAGCAACAAAAACCGCTCACTCCAGCACTATTACAGAACCTTCCAGCGCTACCTGGAAATGAAGAAACAGCAAGAGACACTTGTTAAATATTTTGAAAATTGTAATAAAAATAGGCTAAATGCCTGAAATGGATTTGTCAAATCAATGAAACATAATGGAAATTTGACACGATTTCTATTTTCTGCTTATTTACTTGTTAAGAGAAAACAACAGCTCCATGGAAGAGTCAGAGTATAGAGAAAAGCAAGACAGTATAAGAATTTGCAACTACTGAGGCACTATATTTGCCATTTGCCATAAAGAAATATAAAAGCATTACAGATGAGAAGGAAATTCTTACTTTTTTTTTTTTTTTTTTTTTGGTAGTACTGGGGGTGGAACCCAGAGGCTTTCTACCTCCAGGCTATACTCCCAGACCTATTTTATATTTTATTTGGAAACAGGGTCTCACTAAGTAGCCGAAAGCCTCACTAAGTAGCTGAGGCTGGCTTAGAACCTGTGCGATCCTCCTGTCTCAGCCTCTCAAGCGCTGGCATTACAAGCGTGTGCCACCAAGCCCGGCTCAAATTCTTACATATTTTTGGGTTAATTAACATGAGAATCTCGTAAGTAACCTAAAGAATAAAACTGCAAACCATAAAACTCTACCTGAGAAGTAAGAATGAACATACTGTCCTTGAGATTTAAGCAGAAAGGAAGAAATGTATGCGTTCACTTTAAGAAAAATCACCTAAGCAATCTAAAAAACAATTTTTAAAAATCTCTTATGAAAAGATTTCTCAAGAGCCACTCATATTCCCCATGTGAGAGTCACAAGGCTATCAGAAAATTCAGAAGTGGGGAGGGTTCAGTGTGAATCAGCACCCAGTTCCAAGGGTACTGCCCAAAGCAACCCTACTCTGCTCACGATGGACTCACAGAGGGTCCAGCCAGCCAGGGCCACTGGCTTACAAACAGTTGTCCCACACTGAGGCAGAAAATACAAGAGGCGACCTTGGCTCCCGAGATACCTGGTAGAGAAGCCATTAAAAAGTCCTAATAGAAGCAACAGGAGGACTTCTCTCCAGGGACAGTGGCACATGACCTACACACATGCAACTAGCTCAGGTCTATGTTGGTCCTCAGAGATAAGATACAAATCCCACAACAGTCCCTGGAGTCCTAAAACATGAAAGAAAAAATAAGCAGGAGGTTGGTTGGGGTGTGCAAGTATGGGGAATCCAAGGAATCAATATACCTTGTCTCTGAATTCACCCTTTAGATAGTCTTAAAATAAAAATTACGCCTTATCCTTCTCTTGACTCATACACTAGGTCACAAGGGAGTGAAATTATACAAATGAGGAAGTGGTGAGCCTTCAGCAAAGCTGGTGTGCCAATCCTTTCACGAAGTTACACAATTCCACCAACATTTTTATATAAAAAGATTCCCAATTGAGACAAAAGTTGTGGTGCATGTTTGCAATCCCAATACTTGGGAGGCTGAGACAAGACTGCAGGATTAAGAACGGCCTCAGAAATTTAGGGAGTCTTCAGCAACCTGGTGAAACCCTGTTTCAAAACAAAAAATAACAAAGGGGCTGGGGGGATATCTCAGAGGTAGTGAGTGTGCCTCTGGATTCAACTCCCAGTACCAAAACAAAAACAAAAACAGATCCCCACTTGTTAATCTCAAACACAGAGATTCTGAAGAAAGAATTGCAATTCTAGGTTGCCAACTGAAAGGTCATTACCCATCTAACTGAAGTTTAAAAAGGCAAAAGCTGATTACAGAGGTGGAGGAAACTGGTAACATTTTTGTGCAATTTAAATACAAGGGCCCCCTCCCTATACCTAGCCAAACAGAGTGCTCAGGGGCACTCTGGCTAAGCACCCATGGAAGCCAGAGTGACAGTGCTGAAAGGTAAATTCCTCAGACCAACTAAATTCTGTAGAGTTTAGCTGGACAGAGCTAGCGCAAGTTTTGAGAACGCCAGCAAATGTGATCAGACAGCATTCATAGAAACACTGAAAACAATTCACCTCAGCTTAGCCTCAAACATTAAATGGTTACAGCTTAACCAACTGGTTACAGGGCCTCCTGCAACCAAACACAGCTCAGTGACTGTATTAAACTACACGCCTTGGTCTGTCAGGTCCAACACAGGTGCCCGACCAGTCCAAATGCGCAGACTCCCACACATTAAAAACAAACTCAGTTAACAAATCCAGTCTTGGCATGGCAAACCCAGCCCAGAACTGGCATTTGAAGTCTAATTTCTCCTTTCTTAGCACTTGGCGCTACAAAGGCAAATCAAGATGACCTGTTGCTATTTAGGTTCCTTTATTTTTTCCAGGCTTGGTGGCACACGCCTGTAATCTCAGCATTTGGGAGGCTGAGACAGGAGGATCGTGGTTCGTGGCTAGCCTTAGCTACTTAGGCCCTTTGCAACTCAGTGAGACTGTGTTTCAAAATAAAGAATAAAAAATAGGGCTGGGGGTGTAGCTCGGAGATAGAATGCCCCCGGGTCCCATCTCTAGTACTGCAATTTTTTTAAAATAAAGATTATCCTTTATAATCTGTGATTTTTTTTTAAAGCAAAGCACTATTTCTACCATTCTGGTGCGAAGGCCTGTAGTATGGTCAGGAGCCCTACGTTTTGATCCTAAGAACTCACAGCCAGGTTAAGCTTCAAGCATATTGGAGCGTCAGATGCTGGAATGCACTGGGGTAGGTTACTTACAACCATGCTAAATAGGAGTTTTCCTACCTGTGAAATGAAGCTTACTGTTTCTGCTTACCTAACAGCTTGGTGTGAAGAGCAAATGGATATGTGCATATATGGTAAATAAGTAAACTATGAAGCAAGTTACAATTAAATAATTATTATTAATAACTTCCAACTATTTGGAATCTCAGTCAAAGAGTTTCAAAGGTCTGAACAAAATAAAAAAGCTGAGACCGCTCTGAGCCCAGGGATTTTGAGCCTCAGTCTCCACTCGTGGGTTTTCTTCTTACTGCCTATAGGAGCAGCCCTAAGCCAATGGGCCCAGGTACTCGCAAGGCACTCATGTATGCCAGGCACTGTCTTTCCTATTTGTCAACCCAATCAATCCTAGCAACAGTTTGATGCAGGAGGTGCTAGAGTGGGTATTATTATATCCATTTTACAGATATGGGAGGGGATGCACCAAGATACCAAATAACTTGTCCAATACCACACAGTGGCCAAGCCAGGAGTCAAACCAGACCTCTCTGGCTCCAGAAACAGACGCTCCACAAGGTATAATCATCTGCATAATTAAAGCCCATCCTGTAGCGTCACACCCTCCCCGCTCCCTTGTGCAAGGCCATGAGCATGTGAACTCACTCACACGGCTGTACCGATGGGAGAGCCCTCTTTTCCACCTCAATCTCTACCTTCACGCCTCTTCTCACCTCCAGCTGAAGGAGCATGGCCCATCACCCTCGCCTGAGCCTCCTCAGGGCCTCCACCACCTGGTCTCCTCATCTGCAGTTTCAACTTGGTCCCTTCACCTGCACCTGCCTATTAACACTGCTCCATTCACACTCACGGGCCCCTCTCTCAGCCTCAATGACCCCCAACCCTGCTCCAGCTGCACTTCCAACTAGATGCCTGATAGTCTGTAGTGTTCAAGAGGAAACTAATTTCTCTCCATGCATCCTCTACTCAGATCCCTTTGCAGCAGAGTTCAGACCCCTAGTCCCCTTCCAAACCTACTTCCCAGAGCTCAGCTCTTGCCCACTCTCGGGAGGTCCCCTTGCACAGCCTTCTCCCACTCTCACAGTCCACAGCAACGTCCCCTAGGCATCGCCACCACTTGGTTCTTCCTGAAAGGTGCCTCCAAAGTTTTCTGGTGCTCAGAACCTCTGATCCACCCTTGCTGCCTGGAAGGCAAGCTCCAGATGCCTCACCTTGACTCTACCCTTCCCTCCCCTTGACCCACAACGAGGGGGACCTGAGGCCTTTGCACTGGTCACGCCTTGTGGCCTCTTCCCCTAGACTCCCTACACCCCTCACTACCAGATGTACCACTCACTCTCAAGCCTCCACCTCTCCTGCAGTGTCTTGCTGGTGCACCCAAGCATGGCTTCTCCCTCCCGAGTTTCTGCTGCCATGAAGACACACCACCACCCTTAGTGTCTGGGCACTGGCTAAATGTACCTCTAAAACTGCGATCCTCAGAACAGATTTGTGAGGTCAATGTGAGGATTATGGATGAGGAAACAGGTTTACAAAGCACACCTAGGCGGACCGGCAGATCCAGGCAGACAGGATTGAGCCATGCTCACCTTTGCAATCCTCCAGGAACCCATCTGCTATCCAAGTAGTTGAATTTCCAGTCTTAAACCCACCACAGCAGAGCAGGCAGTGAGGACTTTATTGACAAAGAGGATGGATGTGCTGTAAAAATCTCCTAGGACTGTCATAGCAGCACATGCTGACACTGAGACTAAGGTGCGTTAGGCAAACAAGGCTCCTACAAGTCACACATTTCCTTTTTAAATACAGCACCTGATTTCCAAACTTAAAGCTACCTTCAGTATGATACAAAAACCATGATTTTTATATTCAATAATATTCACTTGTGGAAGGAAGTATTATATCCAATACTGAAATAAAACTCACCAATGTTCGAGGTTTACCACAGCCAAAAAGTACACCTACTTAAAACATGAACTCAGTTCTGGAGGTGGATGGTAGTGATAGCTACACCAAACATGGTAGGCTCAGTGCCACCAAATGTGGAAACTTATGTTACATGTTTTTTACAAAAAGCCCTGTGCACTCAGATGATCTTTCACGGTGTAAAAGGAGAGGCTAGTTGCAGGGATTGTAGGGTCAGGTTCTCAGGTTCCATTTACCAGAGAAGAGTGACTATCAGATCACACAGGAACAAGTGCTATGAGTCTGAGTGCCACACCACACACCCAAGGTCTTTAGTGTCTTATTAAGTACCTAAGAGTCTTTCTTAATATGGCTTCTGCTGCTGTAAAACAGAATACTAGAGACTACGTATTTTAAAATAAGTGCAAAATGTCTGAGACCAAGGAGCTACGTGTGCTGAGGTGCTTCTGGCTGCGTCATCCAGGGTGGAAAGTGAAGGCAAGGCGCACACACTCTAGAGTGACAGAGCTGAGCCCATCCCTGTATTAGGAGCCCACGCCCCTGCCAACTAACCCGCTCCCGCAGGAATGGCATTAGTCTATTCGTGAAGGCAGATCCTCATGACCTCATTATCTCCGAAAGGCCCAACCTCTCAACACTGTTCATGTGGAGACTGCTCCTAACACAAGAATTTGGGCAGATATTTTCAAATGATGGCCAGTTGTAAGTCCAAAGAATGATGATAATTCTTCACAGTTCATCTTGTGGTCATGTACAGAGCTATTCATAATCACAAAAATTACCTTTTTAAGCATTTAAAAATGCTGCCAGTTCCTAAAATATTACAAATATACGCCTTCAAAACTTTCTTCAATTACAAATCAATACACATCCACCACAAACACCCACACAGCACAGGAGTACATAAAACAACACTGGAAATCTTTCCGCACTTCTCTGCCCCACCCCCATCCTATTCCTCAGATTTAACTAGTCATGATTAGATCTACATTTTTCTGACTTTAAAATTTTCCCCCACAGGTAAACATGTATAAATGTATATGCACAAACACAAGTGTGGTGACTTTTAAATTGCTTTTCACAAATCTCAACTGCTTTCCATAGACTGGCTTTGGCTCTACTTGTATTGCCCTTAACTATACTTATCTAGATCCTGAAGGCCAAACTCCAGTTCTTATCTCCAGCCCCAGAAAATAAGCCTATTGATTTGTTTTCTTCAATTTCATTCTTCCCTATCCTGGACCGTCCTCCCTAAGTATGCCTTCTTAGGAGCCTTTCCCAAGATTCATTTTCTCCACTGGATTGAACTTTTTGACTCTGCATTTGGCTCTAGTTCTGGTATTCTCCAAACTATACTTAAAGTGAGGCTCTGGGCTGGAAGCCTGGTGCACAGCCAGTTCTGGGGAGCATCCACAAGCTCCCATGTAGATCCACCAGAGCTGGCATTGATGAACTTTGCTTAGGGGCCAAACATTGAATACTGTAAGGTCATAAGTCTTAAGGTTACTGTGTAAAACACGCAACCTTGCCTGTTGAAGCTTAAATGCAACCACAGACAAGAGGTAAATGAGGGGGTGTGGGTGTCTCCCAATAAAACTTTATTCACAAAACCAGGCTCTGGTCAAGCCAGTTTTCTAGCTTCTGCCCTAGGATCAAGCCTCATATGTGACCTGATTTTGAAAGCTAAATTAAGCATTCTCTTCCATCCCCTTCCCCAACTACTACACTGTTTAAACTCCAGCCCAGTCTGGACTCTGACTCATCCTTAGAATTTGAGAATACACTAGAGATGGGTTGTCCCATTCACTATGATCCTACACAAGTGTCTTTTCTTCACGAACGTGTATACTAATGGAAATAATGACTACGATTCACATCTTCTTGAGTTGTCAAGTGATGACTCACTTCCTCAGTATCGCTGACAGTCCTCCATCCCAGGCCAGCCGCCAGTCATTCCACCAGAGTTGGGAGTGTCAGGCTGGGTCTCCTACTTCTGCTGCTATTCTAGATAGTAAAGCTAATGGCAGAAGCTAGAGACAAACCCAGATCAAGCTCCAGGAGGGGAAGGAGGGCAGGTGGCTGCTGGCTACCTCCACTGCCTACTACCTCTCTAGGGACCAAGGATACAGACCTGGCCAGGCAAGACAAGGTGGGATGGGGATGAGGGGAGGTGTACAAAAATCCTGCCCAGAGATTATGATGCCTACAATTTCCTTTGGAGTCAAGAGAGGCAAACCAAACAAATATGGCAGGACCTTTGGGGAGAAGGCCGGGTTGGTCTGACTTCTACTGACCCAAGTCTTTGGCACTGATTTATAGCCAAACTGGCATGAAGATACACACAACAAAGGATAATTTATCTGTGCACCGGGCTTGCCTATATATGGGTGCTTAGGCCACTAATAATCTAACTTTTCATTTTACAGATAACCTTTTTGGCTTGCAGTTTAAGTAGCTTGTACAACGTAATACTCTTGGCTGCTATCAGACATTTATGCAACCATAAGTTTGAAAAATAACCTAAAAGACACAGAGCTAAAACAAAATCAAGGAAGTAGGTGTCAGTATAGCCTGTGCAAGATTTTTTTTTTCCCCTCTATGGAATGGTCACACAGTGTGGCAGTAGGGCCATGGGTCAGGCTAGCAGGCTAATCCCATTCCTAATTTATTACCAACTACTGGGAGAAGTCATACTGGAGACAGGAACATGCCTTGAACGAGATGCCTTACTGGCCAAATGGACATCCATTCAATTTAGTTTGCTACAGAAATCATCAAGTAGGAACATTTGGAATGTGAATTAACTAGAGCACAGAAGTAAGACAAAAGTTCATGATCCCAGCCTACCCCTTACCAGCCATGTGACCTTGGGACAAATTTGAGCTTTAATGTCCATATCTATAAAACAGAAGGCTACATCAGAGTTCTGTGAAGACAAAACATGTTTGACAGCAATGGAATACGATGCAAAAATTGGGCAACTATTTTGCCTTTATTTTCCTGTAATACTAAACAGACCTGCTGACCATTTTAACAGCTTTACATAAAATTCACCCCCACCCTTTTTGTGTTACTAGGAATTGAACCCACGGGCATTCTATCTCCAAGCTATACCTCCAACCCTATTTTTTTTTTTTTTTCCAGTACTGGGGATGGAACCCAGGGGCATTCTACCTCTGAGCTACACCCTCAACCCATTTTTTATTCTTTTTTATTTTTGAAACAAAGTCTCAGTGAGTTGTGAAAGGCCTCACTAAGTAGCTAAGGATGCCGGTGAACCACAATCCTCCAGGCTCAGGCTCCTGAATGCTGGAGTTACAAGTGCCTGCCACCATGTCTGGCTTCCCCCAACCCAATTTTTTATTCTTTATTTTGAAACAGGATCTCACCAAGTTGTAGAATGCCTCACTAAGTAGCTGAGACTGGCTGCCAACCCAGATCCTCCCATCTCAGCCTCCCAGAGCTCTGCTTAAAAATGAACTTCTGCCAGGTATGGTGGATATACTTGTAATCCCTGTACTTGGGAAGCTGAGACAGGAAGCTTGCAAGTTCAAGACCAACTTCAGCAACTTAGTGAGGTGCTCTGCAATTTAGTGAGACACCATTTCAAAATAAAAGAATAAAATAGGGCTAGAAGGATAGCTAAGAGGTAGAATGCCCTTGGATTCCATCACTGGTAACAAAAAATAAACAAACAAAAATTCCTACCAGAGGGCGTGGTGGCACATGCCTGATATCTCAGTATGTGGAAGGCTGAGGCAGGACAATCACAGGCCTGAGGCCAGCCTCAGCAATTTAGGGAGATTCTTAGCAACCTAGAGAGAGAAATTATTTCAAAACAAAAAGTAAAAAAGGGCTGGGGATATAGCTTGGAGGCAGAATGACTCTGAATTCAATACCTAATCACACACACACACACACACACACACACACACACACACACAGACTCCTTTTTGTCCTTGTCCTAATTTAAGCACTTTTCCCCATAAACTCTGAACAAGACAATAAGTAATAAGTAACATTTACATCATTTTACAGTGCTTTCCAAATAGGTTAGTTCTTTTGATTTAGGACTCAACATTGTGCCCAGAGCCCCTAGCTTATGTTAAAGAAATTAATTTGAGTTCCGTTTGTGACAGAAGGAACAAGAATATGATGAGAACAAAATCTAAAAGCATCTCTCAAAAAAATTTTTTTTCTTTTTGTGGGTCTGGCGATGGAACCCAGGTGTACTGGTATTGGGAAGAGGGTTTAAAATGTATTAATGTGTCAGTACTGGGAAAGATTTCCAATTTTAAAATATATCGTCTTTACTAAGAAAGCCAGGGTTAGCTAACATGTCCTTGCATTCCTAAAAACAATTTAACACATTTTGGGGGATAAGAGGAAAGGTAAAAAGCCTGTGTCTGGAGACAGAGATGCCTCCCCCTCAGGCCATAAATCTGAGGCTGTGTCTGGAGACAGAGATGCCTCCCCCTTTAGGCCATAAATTCGGCTGGAGAGATAACAGGAGCAGAGCCGGGTTGGAGATAAGGGGTAACATGATCTCCAAAAATCAGAGGGACCTGCTAGACTTAGGATAAAAACTCAGTAAACTGGAGTTCTTTGGCATTTTCATTCGAATTGCCCCCCTGTGCCCCTCTGCAGGGCTGTAACTATCTCTGTATTTCTATCTTTTTAATGAACTTCTTAAAATTTTCAGCAGCTGTCCAATCGATGAATACGATGAATACTTATTCTTAGCTTAGGACAAGAATCCACGGTTTTTCTGTTTTTCTGTCTGTGTGGTGGTGGTGGGGGAGATTACTTCTCCCTACACCATGCAAACCCCCCCCCAACATATTCCCGCAACACAGGGACATTCTACCTCCGAGCGACACCCCTGCCCTACTCTTTATTCTTTATTTTGAAACAGGGTCTCACTAAGTTGCGGAGGGCCTCACTATGTAGCTGAGGCTGGCCTTGAACCTGCCATCTTCCTGTCTCAGCCTCCTGAATGCTGGGATTACAAGCGTGCGCCACCACGCCCAGCTGTTCTCAGAATCTTGAAACCTTTCTCAAATCCTAACGGCATACTTATGTCAGAGTTTTTTTTTTTTTTTACTTATTTTTAAAAAGAGGGTCACAAGTAAAGAATCTTGTCAATATTTGGAGCCCAAACCCAGTTTCGAGCCCCAAAGATCTAGTGATTAAAGAATCAAACAATCTTGGCTATATTTGGAGATGATAAGATATAATTCTTGCCCTCAAGGAGCCTATAATCTGTTATTTCAATAAAAAAAATTCCTCTATCTTTGCTTTTATTTATTTATTTTATTATTATTATTTTTTTTGGTGGTACTGGGGTTCCTGGAAGCCCTTCTACCTCCGGGCTACACTCCCAGACCTATTTTTACATTTTTATTTGGAAACAGGGTCTCCTAAGCCAGCGCGCGCGGCTGGCTTCGAACCTGCGCGATCCTCCTGTCTCTGCCTCCCAAGCGCGGGGATTACAAGCGTGCGCCACCACGCCCAGCTTGGAACAGGATTTTAACAGGCAGGATTTTATGAGCAAATACTTTACTTTGGTCAGAGAGCAGATGCTCTTCACAGAGCTGTGGGTGAGACGTGGAAAGGGACACCTGAGATCAGATTAGAGATGGCCTAATCCAGGCTTCCTGGTAGGTAATGTGTCATAATTGAAACACTGCAACCCTTTTAGGAGGAGTGGAGGGGAGGGTTACCCAGGAGAGAAAGAGATCACACTGTCTTCATTATCAGAGGGACTCTTTGTTCTTGGTAATATAACAAATGTGGAGAAATACAAAGGCCCATTCAGTAACTCCTTTTCTCTCTGCCCACTTGCTAAAATAAAAATTTAAAAATCTTCTATACCCATGATTACTCGTGTTAGTAAGACATCTAATAACCCCATCATCAGTCAAGGATGGGAGAGATGAAGAAAGATTGCCCTTATTTGCTTCAATATCAAATGGTTGTTCCTCTCCACTCCAGACCACAAGATTAACCCATGCCAAATCTCCTCAGGAAAAGCCATTTAAATGTTTATTTCCTCTTCAGACCTAATTTCTAAGTCCCTCAAGAGAAAAAGCTTATAAAAACTACAGACAGGAGAGTTATGTACCATTTCTCAAAACTGCATACATTATTTGTATGACATGATTTTTAATGTATATGCATTTGTTAAGAGATAATTAATTAAATTTCCTATAACTCGCACAGTTGTAAAAATGAATGAGGGAAGCTGGGTGTGGTGGTGCACAATTGTAATCCCAGTACTTGGGAGGCTGAGACAGGAGGACCCAGGGTTGAAGCTAGCTAGCCTCAGTATCTTAGTGAGGCTCTCAACAACTTAGACCCTGTTTCCAAATAAAATATAAAACAGGTATGGAGGAATAGCTCTGAGGTAGAAGACCACTAAGGTTCCACCCCCAGTACCACCAAAAAAAAAAAAAAAAAAAAAAAAACCACACACACACACACAAAACCCCAAGAGGATTATTTCTATACTATGAAGTTATCACCAAAATATAATATTAAGTCTAAAAAAACAAAATGGGAAATTAAACACACACCATATATATATATTTCACCTAATGGGGAAATATAAAAATAAATACATTACATTCACTCACATATACACTTATACTTTTGAAGGATAAACCACAAATACATTAAAAGATTATCTGTAGTGGAAGAGAAGGACCAGAGATAGAAACTAGACTTTTATGATTACAACATGTATTGTAGACTTGGCTTTGAGATATGTTGACTATTATACAAAACTTTAAAACAAACAGGAATTAAAATAAAGCAATCCCTAAACAGCAAAAGAAAAATCAAATAATTTGTATATTAAACTGGCAATATGGGCTTAAAAATATGCTGTCTAGTAATATTCTCTCGCCATCTGCAAATAGTAAAAATTAAGAAAAGCAAAAATCTAGCCAGGCACAGTGACACATGCTTAATATCCCAGTACTTGGGAATCTGAGACAGGATTGAGGGTTCACGGCCAGCCTCAGAAACTTGTGAGGTCCCCCCCAATTTAGCAAGACCCTGTTTCAAAATAAAGAATAAAGAATAGGACTAGGATTGTAGCTCAGAGGTAAAATGCCTCTGGGTTTAATACCCAGTTCCGAAAAAAAAGCAAAAATTTCCGCAAAATGTATTTCGGACCTTACAAAGGATAATTTGTAATCCCAAGAGAACCTGTTTAGTGCTCAGACGAAAACCTGATGAGCAGCTATCATTGGTATGAATTCTAAAAGCAAATACTCCCTCCCCCGGTCAATTTGACTTCCATCTGTCAGGTGCAGTCAAAGTTTCTAGATGTGAAGGAACTGATTCTTAAAATAACAATAGGAGTGCTTTGTTTTGTTTTTGGTACTGGGGAGAGAAACTAGAAGCATTCTACCAATGAGCTTTCTTAATCAACCCTTAATCTACCCCAGCCCTTTCTTAATCTGAAACAAGATCTCCCTCTGTTGCTAATCTCACTAAATTGCTGAGGCTACCCTGCCTCAGCCTTCCAAGTACTGGGATTACAAGCAAGCACCACCATACTCTATTTTTAACTTGAGGCAATGTCTCATTAAACTGCCCAGGCTCAAACTCGTGGTCCTCTGGCTCCAGTCTCCCAAATATTGGATTACAGACATGCACCACCACTCAACGCAATAGGAATGTTTTTAGTTAAGATCTGCAGACCTTAAAAAGGCTTCCAGGTATTTTGCAAGAGATTCACCATTGACCTCTGACCTACTGCAAATGCCCTAGAAGAGGTATTCACTAGCCACTAGCTCTGAAGTAAAAGGCCTGCACAGAAAAGTTAAAGCTACTTAATGTGAAGCCTGCTGATCTAAAATGCTCAGGCAACTGGGTAGCTGCATTTCCTCTAGGGCTACTTGAATCGTTAGTATGTTAGGCACAGTGACCTGATCTCTCCAATACTATTACTTAATTCCAATAACTCTGTAAGGTCTTACTTATCTTTAGAAGCAATCAGAGCTGAGAGTAAAATGCCTAAAGCCAAGAGCTGATGAATAGTCTAACAGTTGACCCCATCCCACCTTAAAATACGTTTTCCTCTGCTTTCCCTCTCAACCCCGCATCTTTGGGCTTATCCTGATTATTAAGATACGTGGGCCCTTTCACAAGCCCATAGCTGGGGATTACACACTCCCCCCACACACCCATACACACACACTGGAGGAAGGAGCCCCCTTCTTTTCCTGACTCTTGCACCCTTACTGGGTCAGCATCACCTATTCCCTTCAAAGAGTTTTCTAGTCCAAGGAACTCTTTAATCTGCCCTCCCCTCTGATCCAATACTTCTTCAATAATGACAGGCGTATTTGGGGGGAAGCCAGTGGGGACAAGGGCACAGAATTCCCCCGAGGCTCACTCTTTTATCCTGATCTGACTTAATTAGCACCCACATCCTTAGGCATCTCCCACCCCCACTGTTTTTGAGAGAAAACTGCAGACACAAACAGTGGTGAGGTGCCCATGTTCAAGGCTACCAAACCAAGAAAAAGCCTACCCAGGGGGTTGGGACAAAGTGTCAGGTCCCATCCTGTCGCTAGCTGACGGTGACAAAGAGAAATTCAACTACCCCCTGTGGGCCTCAGTGTCCTGGAATGTTAAAAACGGAGATGAAAAGAACCCGTACTCCGGAAGACCAAGCTGACTTAAAAAGTATTCAGATGGCTTCAAATTGGTGTTTAAAGAATAGTTTGCTTTATCTCCCCTTACACCTCCATCCTCAGAGAGAAGGGAAAGAAAGTGCGACTTTAGGTTTCTTAAATCTACACAGATCGTGTGCGTGTATTTTTTTTTTTATAAAAAAAGTTAAATAAGGTCCATTCCCTCTCCACCCACTGTCTTTCTCCCCGTTTCTATATGCTAAATAGAAAAATTAGGTGACCGCAGCTGAAATGAGCTTAACAGGTCACACCAGCAGCCCCAGCTGCCACCCTGTCCAGACCACAGGGAAGAGGCTGGCTGGAGACCCCAGGAAAGGTGGGGGCCCCGGCGCGCCCCCCGGTTCCCGCGCCCAGGGCCGCGTCCGCGGAGCCGCTACTGCGCCCGCCGCCGCCCGGGCTGGCCCCGCCAGTCCTCCACCGCGCGCTCGGGGCCGCTCACCTGCGCCGGGCCGAGCAGGAGCAGGAGGAGGCCGAGGGCCGGGCCGCGCGCGCTCATGCTGCGGACGTCTGCGGGGTCCGGCTCGCTGCGCAGGGCGCCCGCCGGCAGCTACGCCTCTCCCGGTCCAGGACCGGCGCCTGACTCCGGAGCGAGCAGGCGCGGACGGCGGGCTGCGCGCGCAGGTCAGGAAAGAAAGAGGCGGGTCAGCTCCGCCCCGTGGGCGGGGCGCCGGAGGGCGGGGCCAGTGACGGCCTCGGAGGGGCGGGGCCTGCCCGGGGCCTGGGCGGGGCGGGGCGGGGCCTGGGCGGGGCGGGCCTCAGCCGCGAGCTCCCAGGACCTTTTCAGCGCGGCACCGGGCCGGGGTCTCCCGGAAGTGGGAAGCTGAGCCTCTGGAACGCAGCCTGGGAGAAAGTTTCTAGAGTCGTGCTAACAGGATCTGGCGTTGATGCTTTGTTTTCCTTCCTTTTATTTCCCCCCGGGTTGGAGGGCTTGCGTGAGAAGGTTTTGGCAAGGGAAAAATACTTGGAGACGGTGTTGTCGCTTTAAGTGTTCGTTCTTCAGAGCAGTATGTTTATTTCGGCCAAAATAAGCACTGTGAGCAATCTCCCCTCCCAAACCCAGTTACCCAAAATGAATCCGTGCCTGGGCATCCTGAAGCAAAGCTCGGGGTCTGCGGCGCTCAGCGGCCGACCCTTGTTGTGATTGCAAGCGCAGAGCGGAGTCCGATTTGTTTACAATCTACTCAGACTACGTCAGGGAAAGCGCTAGAACCGCACCACCTGCCGGCGAAGCCTGGCCTAGCAGGTTCGTAATGCTACCCTGTTTTGAAATAAAAAATAAAATAGTGTTGAGGGTGAAGCTTGGAGGTAAAATGCCCCTGGGTTCAATCCTCCTCCACAAGAAATGTTAGACATCCCCCCCCTTCTCCTTAGTCTTTTATACAGTTTCAACAATGCCCTGAAGCCCAGAAAATATTTTTTAAGGAAACTCATATTTCTAAGACATAGATTTGTTGTTGAAATGCACAAAAGTTTACGGACAATAATAGCAAGTCACTTATAATTCAATAATTATGTGGTATTTTTTTCCTTCTATGAAACATATTTAATGTGATTGAGACTTAAGAGACTTTTTGTTTAACCCATTTTGTCTCAGCCTCAGATGTGGAATACCTCAAAAAAAGCTAGATAAAACTAAATTGAGCAACAAATGTATCACTTAGGGTAAGTCCAAAATAATATTTGAATATTTGTTATGTTCATAGAATCGAAAACTTGGGAATTAATGGGGTAAAGGACATTCAGCCCAGGCATGGTGGCACAGGCTTATAATCCCAGTATTGGGGAGGCTGAGGCAGGAAGATCACAGATCTGAATCAACGACAGATTCAGTAACATCGTGAGTCTCTCAGCAACTTAGATCCTGTTTCAAAATGAAATAAAGTATATTTCTGGGGGTATAGCTCAGAGGTAGTACCCCTTGGGTTCATTGCCCAATATTACAATAAGTTTAACAAAAAGCACCATTCAACACTGATCTCAGAATAAAGGATAAAACAAGAGAAAAATAAAATTTTAGACATAGGCATCTTTATAAATGTACAGGGACATCCTGCAGAAAACTTCTGTGTAGTTGAAACATCTATGTGAATATTAATATATAGACTATTAAAATAAGTGATACACTCTACACAATTTTCGTCTTGCTTTTATACACTTAACAACATGCTTTTGCACCTTACTATTTTTAATAGCTGTATGGAATTGTATTGCATGTATGTGATACTTCTGTAGCTAGACTCATGTAGGTCCTTCTCAGAGTCGTATCTAGCTCAACAAAATTCAGATTACCCACCAACAGGTTTGAGGCCAGCTTCAGGCTTAAGACCAGCTTCAGCAACTTAGTGGAGTCTCTTAGCAATTTAGTGAAACTGTTTCTAAGTACAAAATAAAATAGGGCTGGGGGTGTAGCTTAGAGGTAGAATGCCTTTCAGTTCAATGTCCACTATGGGGTTGGGAGGGAGAGGGGGGAGGGAGGGAGGGAGAGAGAGAGAGAGAGAGAGAGAGAGAGAGAGAGAGAGAGAGAGTGTTTTTTTCCTCCAGTTTTTGCTAGTCAGGGATTTGAGTGGTTCTGGCCCAGTTTCTCATGAGGTTGTGGTCAGTATGTTGGCTCTAATTTTTGTCATCTGAAGGCTTATGGGGCTGGAGGATCTGCTGTGGACAGGAGCCCTGGGTTCCTCTCTATACACTGTCTGAATATCCTCCGGACTTGGAAGGATGACCGCTGGCTTCCTCCAGAGCCAGGAGTCCAAGAGAAAGCACAGTAAAGCCACAGGTCCTCCATGTTCTAGCTGCTACAATGAATCGCCATCAATTCTGTTGGTCACAGACTAGTTCTGATACCATATGGAAGGGACACTATGCGGGGACCAGAATGTCCGAGGAGGGGCACCGGGGCCACGCTATCATGCAGAGGATGAATGCAGAAGACTTTAGCTCTCTAGAAAGTTCATTCATGCCTCCCAGTCAACATCATCACCCTCTTCCCACCCAGAAGTAACCACCACTCTGACTTCCATCACAATATGTTGGTTTTGCCCATTCCTTGAGCTTCATGTAAGTGTAATTCTAGTCTTTTATATCTGGTTTATTTATTATTTATTTATTTATTTACTTTTTGCGGGTGTGGGAATGGAACCCAGGAGCATTCGACCTCTGAGCTACACCCCCTGCCCAATTATTTATTCTTATTTTGAAACAGGGTCTCACCGAGTTGCAGAGGGCCTCACTAAGTAGCTGAGGCTGTCCACGAACCATGATCCTCCGGTCTCAGCCTCCAGAATGCTGGGATTACAAGCGTGCGCCACCACACCCGGCTATCTGGTTTACTTATTTGCTTATTTATTTTCTGGCTCTGGGAGTTAAACCCGAGGCCATTCCACCTCCAAGTAATATCCACAGCCCTTTTTATTTTGAAACACAGCCTCACAGCTGGGCATGGAGGCACAGGCTTGTAATCCTAGCACTTGGGAAGCTGAGACAGGAAGATCACATGTTCAAAACCGGCCTCGCGACTTAGGCTCTCAACAACCTAGTGAGACCCTGTTTCCAAATAAGAAATAAAATCAGTCGGGGGGGTGTATCTTGGAGGTGGAATGCCTTTGGATTTAATTCCCACACAGAGAGAGAAAAGAAACAGAACCTCATGAAAGAAAAGAAATGGTCTCACAAGTACTGGGATTACAGGCGTGTGCCACTATGCCTGGCTTATCTGGTTTCTTTTGCTTGACATTATGTTTATGTGTCATCCACATTGCTTGTAGTAGTAGTAGTAGTAGTAGTAGTAGTAGTAGTAGTAGTAGTAGCAGGAGCAGTAGTTCATCTTTTTAGTGCTGAGTAGTATTCCATGGCATTAAACATTGAATTGTTTCTAGTTGCTATGAGCATTCTTGAACATGTCATATGTTCAACATATACTCTGCAATAAGACGTTTAAAACCCCTTACTTAAGCAAGTTGAATTTTACAGTCATCTGCATGTAAAACAGCTTCCAGCTACAAACTCCTGACTGTCGTGTCAGTGGTTATGTGACTCAAAACTGAGCAGTGCTGGTCAGACTTATGGTAAAATGCTCTTCACCGAGCCAAGATGCTTGGGTTGGCAGTGACCCCAGTCATGGGTGCCCATGTAACTTGCACCCAGATAGAACACTGCCAGTGTGAGGAATACTAGGAGTTTAGTAGTCTAATAGTCGGGCTTCAAACTGCCCTCCCCTCCTCTGCAGGATTCTGCCACACATTTTTCTTTGTGTAGAAGGGGAAGTTGAATCTTTTCTAAAACAGGGTGTCTGATTCCTACAAATTGAAAGCGTTCCTTCTAAGATGATTCTTGGAAGTTTAACTGTGGCACATAGGAAGGAGAACAGCATGTCCTTTGTTGAAGGTTAGAGGGTTAAGCCGGGTGTGGTGGTGCACGCTTGTAATCCCAGCATTTGGGAGTCTGAGACCGGAGGATCGTGGTTCACAGACAGCCTCAGCTACTTAGTGAAGCCCTTTGCAACTCAATGAAACCAGGTTTCAAAATAAAGAATAAAAAATAGGGCAGGGGGTGTAGCTTGGAGGTTGAATGCTCTGGGGTTCCATCCTCAGACCTGCAAAAAAAAAAAAAAAAAAAAAAAAAAAAGATTAGAGGGTTAAATTCTAGAGGGAGAAGGAAGAAGAACCACAGACTGGGAAGCCATTCTTTCTGTGGACAGAGATAAAACAGGCAGGGCAGCTAGGAACTAAAGATCTTTAATTACCTTCCTTTGTTAAAACATAGCCTCATTCATTCATATTTAAAGTTATCTTAAAGTACTACTAAAAATAAGAGGACAGTTACCAGGAAAACATTCTAGGACTTTCCAGACCCACTAGTTACATAAATGTATAACTAAGGACTAATCATGAGCCTAGAGAAAATAATCTCTTTGTGTGGCTGCTTTAATCCGGTTGTGTTCTGAGCTTAAGCAGAGCAGAGGCAGGCATGCCCGTAATCCCAGCTACTCCTGCGGTTTAAACAGAAAGATGGCAAGTCTGAGGCCAGTTTCAAAATAAAATATTAAAGGGCTGGGGATGTAGCTGCGTGGTATAGTGCCATTAAAAAAGGAAAATGACAACATCCTGCAATAAATATCTCATGAAGTCAGTTTTCTCAACTGTAAGATGAAGTGCTTATTTCATGGGGCTGTTGTCCGGGGTAAATGAAAAAATGCACATAAACTTTACATTATGTTTGTAAAGTGTTTAGCATACAACAATCCCTTAACAAACGTTAGTTGCTGCTCTTTTTGTTATTTTTGATAATCTATGACATAGCCCCTGGTCGCCTCCTGTGAACCTTAGCCAGTTCCATTGCCCAGACCACCTTGTTAGAAAATTAGGAACTTCTTGTCTCACCCTTATGATCTGCAGGCCCACCTCAGAATGCAGGCATCTCTGTCTGGTTCCAAGTGGCCTGGGACTTGAGGTACTCTTTTTCTCTTCGTGTCTCTCGCAGGGTGGGTTAGTAATGAGATGTAGCTTCTTTGGGTTGCCAGAAGGCCATGAAGATTTCCTCCAGATTCCTGAAGTTACTGCTGCAAATATGTTTCCTACACAGGAAGTTCTATAAACCTGTCAACTATTTCCTAAGAGAAAGCTATTGCAAGCTGGGCATGGTGGCGCATGCTTGTAATCTCAGCATTTGGGAGGCTGAGACAGGAGGATTGCAGATTCAAGACCAGCCTCAGCAACCTAGTGAGACCTTGTTTCAAAATGAAAATAAAATAGAGCTGGGGGTATGGATTGGAGGTAGAACGCTCCTGGATTCAATCCCCAGTATCATAGAAAATAAAATTCCTTGCTATCAGGTATCACATAGAAATAACTTAGTTAAAAACAAAAGAAAAAGCAGCAAAAACAAATTTAGTAGTATATTAACTTTATTTTGAATTACATCATGAAAGACGTCATCAAACATATGTATGTGATGAAAAATTCTTGTAGTTCAATTAAGCAAATGAGTTGCATAGGAATTGCTAGTTTTCAGCAGACATAACTGAATTGTGAATCAAATTAATATAAAAGAATCATTTACATGTGTGCAAACTAAAATGAACACTTTAAAAGAAGAGATCTTTTATTCAGCCTTTGGTAGGTAATGAACCCTCTTCACTGCTACAGATAATATCATAATCTCATCTAAGCTAGACACTTCTTACCTACAGTAAGAAGGCCTCCATTAAATATCATTAAAACTACTGGATTCATTTTTGTGGCCCTAATATTGTTCAAGAACATTACCTACTTAAAACGATCTAAGGAACAGGCCAACAACAACATGTTTTAGAGACAAATAGTGAGTTTGTGATTTTTTCTTTTGGAAACTTGTCAGTACCCATAATATTGTTCAGGTGTGGATCAGTGATGAACAACTATATTTTGGCATAAGGGTTAAGAGACAAATAAAAAAGCATTTAAGGCCAAGCTATGTTCCTCTTCAAAATGAATACAGCACTTCTGAAATTTTCATGTGCGTTTGTATAACTTTCCTGAATAAAAGAATGTCAAGGAGGAAATTGGCACTGTTTTTAGCTACCAAAATGTTTATATCTGGTGTTTTGGCAACACAGACAGACCTTTCTAATCTTTTATCTTGAAATGAGTTTTGCACAGCTGGTCAGGCTGTGGGTTGCTCGTTACTAACTTTACTTGTGACATCGATCAAAACATGCTGATTTTATTACATTAATAATAAACAATATTAATAGAAATTCTTTTAACTTCAAAAACTGTATTCTGTCATTTTCTAGCTTGAAGATAATGCTTCTTCAACCATGGTACTAAGTACCATGGCAAGTTGCTTAAACAAAACTTATTCTGGGATTACAACATTTTCCTCCATTTTAACATGTCATTACATAGAACACTAATTAGACACAAAAGCAGGTTATGAGCAAGAAAACTAACCATGTGTTTAAATGACAGACAAACTATTAGTTAATGTTTAACTATTAGTTAAAGAAAGTTAAATTTTCCTGTGTGCAGTTAGGCACTGACAGAGGCAGTTAGACACCATTGATCGTAAAGTGCATTGAATGTAAATTTTAACCTCCCTCCAAGGATTAATTCAGTAGGACTCAGGATTCTTTCTTGGAATCAATCAACCCAAGAACATGCATAGATGAATACTTATTAAATACTAATAGCCATCTTTGATGACTTTTTTCCCCTGCACAACAGTATTAGCAACACATTGAACGTGCATATATCACATTTTAGCCAAGAACCTCAAAGTCACCGTATCCAGCAATGTTGTGTTGGGAGCTCAGGATTCCACAGCATGTTAAGTCTACTTACTTGTGGCCTGGGAAAGGTATTCTCAGAAATGGAACCAAAATAAAAGCTCACAGAGACAATCCTAAATTTCTTAGTTTATAATTTTCTAGATTTCCAAATTTGCCACCAGGTATCCTAACATATCTGCAAGGTTGACGAAGTGAAAATGACGTTTGTATGTCTGGAATAAAAAAACTAACCAACATACAACTGTTCACCTTTGAATAGCTCAGGATGGAAGGTAAGAAATGGTTTTCTAATAATGTACACATACACATCACTGACCCACAGTGATCATGGTTATAATCTCTGAGTGAAAGGAAACATTTTACGCTGGAGTGGTACACATATACATAAAAAATGACGGATCTATTTTATGTATACACCTACATTTAACACAAATGAAAAAGTGCATCACTTTTTTGTAGGTCAACCTTTTGGTCTTTAAAAGGAGCAAAGCTTTCTGTTTCCTTGCTTGGTACTGAAACCCCTGTCCGACTTTGAGTTTAACTCAGAGACCCAAGTTAGCAGAGCTGCAAAGGAGATTCTGTGGAATCCATGAATATGCCAGGCCCTGGGAGCCGAGCTGCAGGGCAGTGCGAGAAGCCCACTGCAAGTGAGGGGGCGAGACCCTGAGTTCTCCTCATCTTGGCTCAGTGCAGAAAAGCACAACCTTTTGTCAGGGACCCACAGGAAGGCATTGTGAACATATTTGTTCTTTAAAAGATTCCCAACACTGTTTAAAAAGCAATTTCTTTTTGGACAAGATGATTGAAGTTTCTATTTGTCAAAACTGGGACTAATTTAGCTCTTCCTAGGTCCTTCTTTACTTTGGAGGAGACGCAATATACGTTCATTTTTGGTTAGTTCTGCAGGAAGTACATTGGCCTGAAAGAAGAAGAGATGGGCATTAGTGAATCCCCGTAGCTGGTATAATTTTAGGGATTCCAAAGAGGGCATCTGACCCATACTTTCTCCTTCACTGATGAAAAATCCCCACAGGACTCACTCTTTGTATTAGGTAATAAAGATTTCCTTTGAATATATAAATGTTCCCTGTTATTTTTTTTCATTTTTTTCTCCTTCCTTCCTTCCTTCATTCCTTCATTCCTTCCTTCCTTCCTTTCGCAGTATTGGGGATTGAACCCAGGGGCATTCTACCTCTGAGGTACATCTCCAGCCCTATATTATTTTTTATTTGGAAACAGGTTTCTCTAGGCTAATGAGAGTCTCACTACTTGCTGAGGCTGGCCTCGAACCTGTAGTCCTATTTCAGCCTCCCGGTACTTGGATCACAAGAGCGTGCCACCATGCCTAGGTCTTAATGTTATTATTAATATTTTTATATATATTTTGGTGGTACTGAGGGTGGAACCCAGGGGATTTCTACCTCTAGGCTATACTCCCATACCTATTTTATATTTTTTATTTGGAAACAGGGTCTCACTAAGTTGCTAAGAGCCTCACTAAGTAGCTGAGGCTGGCTTCAAACCTGTGTGATCCTCCAGTTTCAGCCTCCCACCCCATCTGAACATGTGACAGCCCTCCTAGACGGGAGGATCATGGTTTGCGGACAGCCTCAGCTACTTAGTGAGGTCCTTTGCAACTTAGTGAGACCCTGTTTCAAAATAAAGAATAAAATCTAGGGCTAGGAGTGTAGCTCCAAGGTAGAATGCCCCTGGGTTTCATCCCTAGTACTAAAAAAAAGAGACTAATCTCTAGAAAGTCTGTGCAAAAGGTCTGAAGATAAGATCTAAGCCAGTTAAAGGAAAACAAATCCAAGCATTTCAGCAAAGAGATAAGCAAAAAATGGTGTCTCTAAGTAATTCAAAGGTGAGAGTGGGCGGAAATAATGTCATTATGCTAAGTAAGACACAAATGAGACCCATGGCTTTGGCATGCTGTGTAACTGGCCTGCCCTCCCTCCCTCCCTCCCTCCCTCCCTTCCACCCTCCCTCTATCCCTTTCTCCCTCCTTCCCCCTCTTCCTTTTTTTCTTTGAATTGAACTCAGGGGCATTCTATCTCCAAGCTGTACCTCTAGACCTTTTGTTTTTATTTTTATTTTATTTTGAAACAGAATCTCACTAAGTTGTTGAGGCTGGCCTCAAACTCGCAATCTTCTAGTCTCAGCCTCCCAAGTACTAGAATTACAAGCATGTGCCACCACACCTGGCTTTTGTTTTTATTTTAAAAAATTTTAACAGTAGCCAGGCGTGGTGGCGCACGCTTATAATCCCCGCGCTTGGGAGGCGGAGACAGGAGGATTGCGAAGGTTCGATGCCAGCCGCGCTGGCTTAAGAGACCCTGTTTCCAAAAAATAAAAATAGGTCTGGGAGTATAGCCCGGAGGTAGAAGGGCTTCCAGGAACCCCAGTACCATAAAAAAAAAAATTTAACAGTAATAGATTCTTATAAAAAGTCAAAGTATGTAGGTATGGAGCAAAGTGAAAGTTTCTTTTCATTCCTTCCCCTATTAATAAATGCACATTCCTTAAAAAGTTGGTGGGTTAGATCTTTTCTAAGCTGTTCTCCTCACCCCCCCACCCCATCTGAACATGTGACAGCTTAAGCAGATGTTGAATAGGAGAGAAAGTACAGCAACAATCATCTTCTGTATTGTAATTATCTACTTTCCAGCTTCTAACTTTGGCATACTGTTTTTGTTTGCCGTGCTGGGGACTATGCCTTACACAGGCAAGTGCTCCGCCAGGACCTGCTTCCAGTCCTGGTCTAAGTGTAAACTAAGGATGTAGAAATATACAAATATATATAAAAGGTTGGTTTGTAGCAGTGGCACCTACTCCTGTTAGCAATATAAAACAACATTTCCCCATGCAGTCACTAGACAAAGCACAAGCAATTCTCAAGATATGAACATCCACCTTACGGGGACAGTATAAGCTAGCAGGACTCTGACGTTTTTAGGGCATATTTCTGATGATAGAATAATAAAACTCACTCCCTGTAATGCCTGCCTCCCTCACCCTTGCCAGGGGTTGCACCATTGTTAACCAAAAACCACTGATAATACAGTTTTTTCAAGTATAATACCCTGGGCCCAAATGTACTGCTCAGAAATAGCCTACTATTTCTGATATAATAGCAATCTTGCCTGCCCAATCTAAGCAGAAGTATGAAGACGGTGGCTGGGGCCAGAGACATGCTTTCCTGGCCTGGGAGGATGCTGTCTTAACTCTGCACAGGGGCCAAATGGAGTTAAAGACGGGGTAAGTGGGTACCTTGTTTCTCAGGGCTGGGTCTGCCCCTGCCTCCAGGAGCAGGGCCACTGTCTTAATATTCCCACTGAGCACGGCTGCGTGGAGTGCAGACGTTCCGTTCTAGGAGAAAAGGACAGCGTGTGTCAGGAGGGAGCTCACAGCCATCAGCACATAGCTTGGCTTTCAGCTAATCCATCTGCATGATGAGACTGTCAGCCTTACTCATCCTTATCTTCCCTTGTACTTTTCAAAGTCCATTTGGGAGTGGTGGCGTAAACCTGTAATCCCAGTACTTGGGAGGCTGAGTCAAGAGGATTGCAGATTCAAGGCCAGTCTCTGGCAACTTAGTGAGACCTTGTTTCAAATAAAAAGGACTGGGGGGGTGTAGCTCAGAGGTACAATGCCACTGAGTTCAATCCTCAGTACCCCCCCACCCACCCACAAAAGCCGGGCGTGGTGGCACAGGTTTATAATCTCAGCATTTGGGAGGTGGAGATTGAGGGTTGTGATTTGCTGCAGACAGTCTCAGCTACTTAGTGAGGCCCTTTGCAACTCAGTGAGACGCTGTTTCAAAATAACGAATAAAAAGTAGGGCTGGGGGTGTAGCTTTGAGGTAGAATGCCCCTGGTTTCCATCTCCTGTATTTCAAAAAATAAGCAAATAAATTGTGGAAGCCAGGCGTGGTGGCTCACACTTATAATCCCAGCATTTGGGAAGTTGAGACAGGAGGATCACAGTTCTCAGATAGCCTCAGCTACTACTTGGCGAGGCCCTTTGTAACTCAGTGAGACCCTGTTTCAAAATAAAGAATATAAAATAGAGCTGGGGGTGTAGTTCGGGGGTAGAATGCCCCTGGGTTTCATCCCTAGTACTGCAAACAAACAAACAAACAAAAACAAAACAAAACAAAAAACAAGGCACAGCCACCCCCAGTATAATGTTCCCAATACATAGCTGATGGTCAGCATAAATACGGCCAATGTCCTTTTGCAAATGAAACAAGACTGCATGTGACTTCATGGTCATGCAGACAGTTTTATATACTCTAGGACTTTCTGTAAAGAACTCAACAACGCTGTGCCAATTTTTTTTTTTTTAAGGGCACATATATGGTGTGTATGTATATTTTACTGGAGGTTGACCAGAGGTAGAATGCCCCTAGAGCTACACCCCCAGCCTTTTTCCATTTTGAAACAAGGTCATCCTAAATTGCTGAGACTGGCCTCAAAACTGTGACCCTCGTGTCTCAGCCCCCCAAGTGCTGGAATTGCAGGCATGCCCAGCTTCACGTGTCTACATCTTAACCAACCTATCAGTTTTACCTATTGGCAACACAGCTAGGAATTAAAAGTCCAAAAAAGAACTGTTTGAAATAAGACTGGCTTGCCGGGTGTGGTGGCACATGCTTGTAATCCCAGCATTCGGGAGGCTGAGACCGGAGGATCGGGGTTCGCGAACAGCCTCAGCTACTTAGTGAGGCCCTCTGCAACTCAGTGAGACCCAATTTCAAAAGAAAGAATAAAAAAATAGGGCAGGGGATGTAGCTCGGAGGTCGAATGCCCCTGAGTTCCATCCTCAGACCGGCAAAAAAAAAAAAAAAAAAAAAAAAGAAAGAAAGAAAAAGAAAAGAAAAAAAAAATAAGACTGGCTAATGCAAAATCTACTTCTAAACTTCCTTCCTTTTGTCCATAGAGTTTACTTTCAAGGATGGTTTATTTCTACTTTACAAACAATTTTTAACAAGTGCAGCTTTCTGGCTTCCAAGTTCATGAAAGATTAGAAGTAACACATTTCCAGGAGAGGGGAGAGGGGCCAACACACTGACAACAGCAGTTTGTATTAGCTGACCTCAAGAATGGAGTCTGAAAATAGAAAGGGCAGATAGGAAGTATCGAAAAAGCATCTGGGGGTCATTCAAGGGCAAGGAGGTTGTACACACACCGCGCCCTAAGAGCACAGCCCTCTGGCTGCTAAGCCATTCTACCAATTTAGAACAGATTTGTCAGTCTATACTTAAGAAAACAAGAGAGTAGTTGTACCTACAGTCAGCAAAGTCCAGCCTGTGGGGCAGATCTATCTCGCTGCCTGTTTTTTTTTTTTTTTTTTTTTTTTTTTTTTGGTACTGGGGATTGAACCCATGGGTGGTCCTACCTTGGAGCTATATCCCCAGCCCAATATTATCTTATTATTTATTTATTTATTTGGTGGTACTGGGGTTCCTGGAAGCCCTTCTACTGCTGGGCTACACTCCCTGACCGAATATATATACACATACATATATAAATAAATATATATTTTTTATTTTTATTTTTTTATTTTTATTTTTTTTGAAACAGGGTCTCTTAAGCCAGCGTGGCTGGCTCTGAACCAGCGCGATCCTCCTGTCTCTGCCTCTCAAGCGCGGGGATTACAAGCGTGCGCCACCAGGCCCAGCCCTATATTATCTTAAATAAATTCTTTTGAAACAAAATCTAAATTGCTAAAGCTGACCGCGAATGTGCAATCTTCCCATCTTAGCCTCCCAAGTACTGGGATTACAAGTGTGCACCACTGCACCCAGCTCCACTGCCGATTTTTCTATGTTCTGAAAACTAAGAATTGTTTTTGATTTTTAAATGACTACATAAAGGTCAATAGGAAAGGAATATTTTGTAATGTGAAAATATAAATTTCATAAGTATACTGTCTGTAGCAAATGAAGTTCTATATGAATGTAACATGTTCTTTTTATTATTATTTTTTCTGGCTTTTTTTTTGTTGTTGTTGTTGTTGCCATGGCAGAATTGAGCAGCTGGATAGAAACTGAGTGGTCCACAAAAACTAAAATATTTACTCTTTGACCTTTACAGAACAAGTATGTTGACCCCTGGTGTATAGAATGGTTTAGAAATATTTTAATATAGCTGGGCATGGTGGCACATGCTTATAATCTCAGTACTTGGGATCTGAGACAGGAGGATCTTAGGTTGGAAGACATCCTCAGCAACTTAGTAAGACTCTTTGAAAATAAAAATAAAATAGGGCTGAGGATACTCCCAGAGGTTCAATCCCCAGTACCACAAAAACAAACAAACAAAAAAAACTATTTTAATACAGAATGATGAAAACTCACCAAAGAGCTTTTAGGCCTGTTTTCTTAAAGAATCAAGTCTCAAGAAAGACATATTGTCTGACATTTTCAGGTGTTTAAAGCTAATTTTTTTTTTCATTTTGGTAGTACTGAAGATTGATGCCAGGGGTGTTCTAACCTCTGAGTTACACCTCAAGCCTTATTTTATTTTTTACTTTGAAATAGCACCTCACTAAATTGCTGCAAGCCTCGCTAAGTAGCTGAGGCTGGCCGCAAACCTGCGATCCTCCTCTCTCAGCCTCCCAAGTACTGGGATTACAGGTGTGCAGCATCACCCCAATGTCTTCCTCGATTACAAAAATCTTCCAAATAATATCAATATGGTTTACTTTCTAATTTAGCAATTTCATGATTACTGTCTATTACCCCCCCCACCCGAAATCTAGATATTGGCAAGCTGTTTGCTTTATTTATTTATTTATTTATTTATTTATTTATGGTGGTTCTGGGGATGGAACCCAGGGGCTTTGTACCTCTGGGCTACACTCCCAGACCTATTTTCTATTTGGAAACAGGATCTCACTAAGTTGCTGAGGCTGGCTTTGAACCTGTGCGATCCTCCTGTCTCAGCCTCCCAAGTACTAGGATTACAAGTGTGTGCCATCATGCCCGGCAAGGCTATTTGCTAAAAAAACAAACAAACAAAAAAACCCAAAAAACCCACCACTTTTCCATTTCTTCCAGTGTTCATGGGTCTCCATCAACAAGAAGATGGATGAGTGTGTTTTCAAGAATCCACCAACCATTCTAATTATACCCATATTCTACCGCAGTGCCCAATATGGACTTGGTTTCTAACCTGTTTCCTTTGTGTTTATTATTTATTTTTTTTTTTTGCGGTACTGGGGTGGACCCCCAGCCCTATTTTTAAGTCTTTTTCTTTTTTTTCTTTTCTTTTTTCTTTTTTTATTGGTGCACTGTATTCATACATCATAATGGGATAAAAAAAAAAAAAACTTTTGTGGACATACATGCACACATCACCCAGTCAGCCCCTACCCGATCCCCACCCCGTTCCCTCCCCATCCCTCCTTCCCATGCTTGGCTTAGTGGTTGACATCTAGTATTATAGCAATGTATCCTAAATTAACAATGGTATTCTCACATAACAGTTTCATTTGTCTGATACCAAGCTTTTGATGACTTAAAGATAACATTTCAGTATTTCTTTTTGCTTTCTTTCTTACCAGAGAATATTTTTTTCTTTTTTTTTAAGGTGAAACTATCATACATTTATTTATTTATTTTTCAGAAAAAAAATCTATCCTAATATGGAATATGGACTCTAGATACCCAAAACGATCTCAAAAAAGAACAAAGCTAGAAGATGTATATTTTCTGATTTCAAACCATATAAAGCTACAATAATTGAAACAGTGTAGTACTGTTGTAAAGGCATATATATAAACCACTGGAGTTAAATAAAAGCCTAGAGATAAATTCTTCCATATATTGTCAAGTTATTTTTGACAAGGTTTCCACGAACATTTGGTGGTGGAAATAATAATCTTTTAACTAAATATTGTTGAAAAATAATAATTACATGGAAAAGAATAAAATTGGACCCTTACCTAATCCTATATACAAATATTAACTCAAAAAAGGTAAAAGACCTAAATATAAATCTTAAGACTATAAACTTTTAGAAGAAAATCTGGGTCATAAAACCTCACAACATTGAAATTGGCAATGATTTCTTGGATATGATTTCAATGGCACAGGCAACTGAAGTGTAAACAAACTCCCTAAAAAATAAAAAAATATTGTATATCCAAAGACAATGTAAACACAGTTAAAAGTTACTGACAGAATGGGATAAAATATTCTCAAATGCTATATCTGATGGTATATTAATATTCCAAATAGAAATCCTAAAAATTAGGAACAATAAAAGCAAACAATACAATTTAGAGATATGTAAAAGACTAACATAAATAATGAATCTCCACAGATAACCAATCTTAGTTGTCTGTTGGATGGAAAATCTTGTTTCTCTGGTTCTGGTGTGTGTTACCTATTTCTTCTTTGTAGTGAATCTCTTTGAGTATTTTCGCTAGTGCTGGTTTTGAAGACATAAATTCCTTCAGTTTCTGTTTGTCATGGAAGCTTCTTATTTTCCCATTTAATTTGATAGATAATTTTTCTGGGTAGGAAATTTTTGGCTGGAAGTTGTTTTCTTTCAGAGTTTGGAATATGTTACTCCAAGCCCTTCTGGCTTTCATGACTTGGTTTGGGAAGTCTGGAGTGATTCTAATTGGTTCGCCTCTGAATGTCACTTGGCCCTTTGTTGTTGTTGCCTTTAAGATTCTCTGCTTGGCTTCCACATTGGTCATTTTGACAATTATGTGACGTGGGGATCCTCTTCTCCGATCCTGTCTAAAGGGAGTTCTATAAGTTTCCTGGACCTGTGTATCGACCTCTTGCTCTATGTTTGGAAATTTTTCTATTACTTCCTTGAAGAGATTGTTGATCCCTTTGGTTTCACTTTCTTTTCCCTCCTCTATTCCAATTATTCTTAGGTTAGCTCTCTTAAAATGGGCCCATATTTCTTCAATGTCAGATTCCTGCTGTCGGATTTTTTTTTTTTTTTTCTGAATTAGAAACTATGAATTCGTTTTTGGAGTGATCATCTTCTAGGAGCGAGATTGTATTCTCCATGTGGTCTAATCGGTTGTTTGTACTTTGAATTGAGGCCTTTACTTCATTAATTGCATCCTTTATATCTCTTTGGCTCTCTCTGAATTCTTTTTGAAACACCTCTATTATTTCTACAGTTATTTTCCTGATTTGATCTTCTAGAAATCTCTGAATTTCTGTTTTATCGGGTTCTGATGTTGTGGGGTTGTGAGCATTCATTGCTCCATTGTTATTCCTCTTTCCCATGATTTTGGAAGTTTGTGCCTTCTCTGTGTTCTTCCCTTGAGTCACTACGACTTCACTTAAGGTGCTGTGGATCTTGAGTCTGTGGTATCTCGGTCCCACTACTCCTTTACTGGGTTGTATGGCAGAGTCTCAGACCCAGGGAGTCAATCGAGGCTGCTTTAGACCATGGGGGGGGGGTGCCAGGTTGGGCGTTCTCCTATGGTGTGATATCTCTGCCACCGCCACTCCCCCACTGAGTCAAGTCCCTGGAAGTACCGTACTGGAATTTCTCCTCTAGGGGCCGCAATTTGATTCACTGTTGTTGAGTGTGCCGATGGAGCTATACTGGACTTGGTGAATTTGCTGCTGCTGCCACCGGTGGCAATATGCCACCGCTGCCACGCCCTCAGCTGTGAGGCTGGCATATTTCTTCTCTGGTTTTGAGCTCTGCTCTGGGTCCCTGCAGGGTGTGCTGAGCCCAGCCCTTGGGAGCTTTAGATGCTCCCTGTGCTGAAAAATCTGCCGAATTCCACCCGGCTGATCCGCAGCAGCTCACCTCGGCTCGCTGTCCGCCACTCCTCTCTGGAGCCTGGTGGGCTGTTGAGTGCGTTGGTCTGGTGATGTCTGGTGAACTCGACGCTGCCGCCGGCAGTATGGTGCTGCTGCCGTGTCCTTGGGCGTGAGGCCGGCGTATCTCCTCTCTGGCTCTGAGCTCCGTTCTGAGTCCCCCTCCTCTCTGGGGCCTGGTGCTGCAAGGGAAGATGGCGCCTGCGCCGTTCTGCGCCGCGGCTCCGGCTGCAGCACTGTGGTCTGGTTTCTTTCTGGTGTCTTGTTTTCCCAGCCCTCTTTTTCTCTGTCCCATGTAATTACATTTTTTGTTTCTCTGCTGATGGTGTTTTCTGGCTATGAAAAGCACTGATTTTGTGGTAATAGAGATTGGTTGTTAGCGGGGCTCGTAAGCCCCGCATTTCTATGTCGATTTCTTCCTTCTTTTTCTTTTTCTTTCTTTCTTTCTTTCTTTCTTTCTTTCTTTCTTTCTTTTTTCTTTTTTTTTCTTTTTTCTTTTTTTTGGTGGTACTGGGGTTCCTGGAAACTCTTCTACCTCCGGGTTATACTCCCATACCTATTTTTTTATATTTTTATTTGGAAACAGGGTCTCCTAAACCAGCAAAGCTGGCTTCGAACCTACGCAATCCTCCTGTCTCCACCTCCCAAGCATGGGAATTACAGGCACGAGTCACCACTCCTAGGAGTAAGTCTTTATTTTTGAAACAGGGTCTCACTGAGTTGCAAAGGGTCTCGCTAAGTAGCTGAGGCTGTCCGCGAACTGCAATCCTTCCTTTATTTTAATTTTAATTTAATTTAATCTTTTGTAGTACTGGGGATTGAACCCAGGGACATTCTACCTCTGAGCTACATATCAGCCCTATCTTATTTAATTTTTTTAAGCAGGGCGTTGCTGTTTGATGAGAGTTTCATTGCTTCCTGAGGCTGTCCTCCAACCTGTCATCCTTCTGTCTCAGCCTCCCAAGTAGTGGGATTCTAGGTGTGCTTCCCACCCTGCTAACCTGTCTCCTTTATACATTGGCATCATTTCTCCGTAGGTCTTACCTTCAAAAGCCCGAGAGTGGGTGAGAATTTAAGCAACTCTTCTATCACGTCATTATAGCCTTTATTGGCTGCTTTTAACAATGCGGTAGTGCCGTCCTAAACAGAGAGTGAAAAGTAAAAGTTGATTATTAACATGTGTTTGTGTTGGCTGAGAACTAAATGTCATTTAAGAACTGAGAGTACAGTTTGCTTGCCAGACACGGGCAAAATGTGTAAATGGAGCACGAATCAGCAATGTCTCAATGTCTCAATGTCTCAATGTCAGCAATGTCTCAATCCAGGATCGGTTTAGAGCATGTTAGGCAGCTGTTTCTGCATGAAAGAATGAGACACAGTATGTGACTGCTGGCATTATCTTAGAAGCCTGCGGTAAGGAATTCATTCTAGTCCCTTAGAACAATGAGTCAGGGACAGGGGGAATTTAAAGAGCATATTTTTAGGGTATTGATGGACCCAAGAGGCATTCTCTGCCGTTCATGACTTAGCACAAATTAGCTGTCTTTAATCATTTAAATTATTGTTGAACTGTACTACCTTTTTAAAAATTCATATGACCTTGCCTTAGCCTGCCCTACATATCTATTTGCCTCTGATGGGCGGAAGCAAGGGACTAGGTTAAATCTGGTAAAAAAAAAAAAAATGGAAAGACAAACTCAAAAATTAATATTATGCCTCTGCCGTCATTTTTAGTTCAAGAAGAGATTTTCACTTTTTTTTTTTTTTTTTTTTTTAGGTTTCCTGCCGTAACTCATCAATTGCTGTTGTTATAGAAAGGGTTAGCGCCAGAACAGGCCCCATCTCAGCCTGCCCCGGCCTTATGTGGCATCAGGAAGACGGACGGTGGGATTAGGACACTTTTTAAGTCTAGAGTCAGAGATGGTGAGAAGAGCCGAGAGTGTGGCGGTGCATGCCTTCGTAACCCCAGGACTTGGTAGGATGAGACAGGGGGATCACCGGTTCATGGCCAGTCTCAGCAATTTAGTGAGTGGGGCCCTAGGCAACTTAGCGAGTCTCTGTTGTTAAATAAAAGGTAAAATAGGAGCAGGGCGTGGTGGCGCACGCTTGTAATCCCCACGTTTGGGAGGCTGAGACAGGAGGATCGCGCAGGTTCGAAGCCAGCCTCAGCTGGCTTAAGAGACTCTTGTTTCCAAATAAAATATAAAATAGGTCTGGGTGTGTAGCCCAGAGGTAGAAGGTCCCTGGGTTCCATCTCCAGTACCACCAAAAGGATAAGAAGAAAAAAAGAGGTAAAATAGGTCTGGGGTATAGCTCAGAGGTAGGATGCCCTTGGGTTCCCCTTGTTACCCCCCCCCCTCCTACACACCCACACACAAGAGATGGTGTGAAAAGAAATAATAAAGAGAGCGGGAGAGAGGACAGCCCGTGGTTGGGAAGGTGCCTTCGGAGTTTTCTTTTCTGGGCGTAGACCTGGCGAGCGAAAGGTGGGTCACAGAAGCAAAGGTGCAGTAAACGCGCCAGGAGGAATTAGGTGACGTGGGCAGAGGCCAGTGTGGACCGGGCCTGGAGGACTGCGGCCGAGGGGCAGAGGGCCCTGCCTGACCCCGCCATAGATCCGGGCTGGCCCCCAGGCCGGCGGCCAAGTTAGAGCCCCACCCCGGCTGCCCAGAGGCCATCCTAGGCGGAGTGGTGGGAGAGCCAGCCACTGCTAAAAGTCCATGGAGCCGGAATGACTTTGTTTTCCTGATGAAGAGCAGGTGCAGATGGGGGGCAGCAGGCGAGCTGCAGGCCGAGCCCCTCCCCGGCGCCCCCTGGCGGCCGGCCCCGCACTCACGTTGCGCGCGGCGTCGCGGTCCGCTCCACGCAGCAGCATCACGCGCACCACCTCGCTGTGGCCCATCTGGGACGCGATCCACAGGGGCGCCGTCCCGTCCTGCGGGAGAGGAGGCGGCAGCGTGAGGGGCCTGCAGGCTCGACCCACCTGGAACAAGGCTCCCAAACCCAGGACCCTGGAGAGGACGTTCTGCGTGCATCCCTCCAAGCTCCAGAGAGGAGGTGCCCTTAACCCACCCACAGACTACTCGAGGAGCTGCCAAGGGCCACTGTTGGATTTATAAAAACAGACATTTTAGGACTGGATGTGTGTGTGTGTGTGTGTGTGTGTGTGTGTGTGTGTGTGTATTGGGGATTGAACCCATGGGCATTCTACTTCTGAGCTACACCTCTGCCCCCCCCCTCCCCCGGTACTGAGGATGGAATCCAAGGGCATTCTACCTCCGAGCTACACCCCCAGCCCTATTTTTTATTCTTTATTTTGAATAGTGTCTCACTGAGTTGCAAAAGGCCTCAATAAGTAGTAGCTGAGGCTGTTCACGAACCACCATCCTCCTGTCTCAGCCTCCCAAATGCTGAGATTACAAGTGTGCACCACCACGCCTGGCTCTCACCCCTGCCCTTTTTAAATTTTATTTTATTTTATTTTATTTTGTTTGTTTGTTTAGAAACGGGTCTCAGTAGGTTGCTGAGAATATCGCTTAGTTGCTGAGGCCAATTTTGAACCTGCCATCTTCCTGCTCAGTCTCCCAAGTACTGGGATTACAAGGCAGGTGCCACTGTGGGCTAGGGCTGGGTCTTTGACCTTAGACAGTGGTACAGACTTTGTGGAAGGCTGTGGGTGCCTTGCTCAGAAGGTACAGCAGGCAGCGGAGCACCCAGGCAGAACCAAATTCCACACACCTGGAGAGAAGCCAGCCTGTCCTTAGCTTACTGGGACCCCAGCCATCAATTTCTTTCCTTTCCTGGTGGGTCCCCTTCAGGTGCGCTCAGAACACCCTGCCTAGCTGAGGCCCTTTGTGCGCCAGATGTAGTGAGAAGTTTTCTATGAAGTGGGGTCAGAGAACTCAAGACACTTCTCTTATTCTCTTCTGCTGTCCAGAATCCCCTTCAACCACTTCATAGGAAGTCTTTTATTTCATGTTTTTTATTTATTTATTTATTTATTTATTTTTGGTGGTACTGGGGTTCCTGGAAGCCCTTCTATCTCCGGGCTACACTCCCAGACCTATTTTTACATTTTTATTTGGAAACAGGGTCTCCTAAGCCAGCGCGCGCGGCTAGCTTCGAACCTGCGCGATCCTCCTGTCTCTGCCTCCCAAGCGCGGGGATTACAAGCGTGCGCCACCACGCCCGGCTCATGTTTTTTATTTTTATTTATTCACTTATTTATTTTGTGTGTGTGGTACTGGAGATAGAACGCAGTGGCTTTCTCCCTCTGGGCTATACTCCTAGACTATTTTGAATTTTTTTGGAAACAGGGTCTCACAAAGTTGCTAAGAGCCTCACTAAGTAGCTGCGGCTGGCTTTGAACCTGCGTGATCCTCCTGTCTCAGCCTTCCAAGCGCGGGGATTACAAGCGTGCGCCACCACGCCTGGCAACATCATGTTTTAAGCGCCCTGGGTTCATCTTATGTGGCAGGTGACATGGCGTCTCCTAGGAGGGGCGAATGCTGACTCGCTAAGCAGGACATTTTTGTTGATATGTCCTCACATCATCCCCCAACATCTCTTATTCTGTGAACATGTGGCCATGACGCTAAGACATGATGCTAAGACAGTAACTCCAGAGAGGAAAAGGTGACCTATCCAAGGGGCTTAGGGTTTGGCAGTCAGACGGTTCTCACCAGAGGGAATGGAAAAGGGAGAAGCGTCTAGTGCAGGAGGGAGAAACGAGAGAGACGGAGAAGTGACCCCACTTTGTGAAGAAGTGTCACTGGCAGGCCTCTCTGTTGCTCCGTGTTACTCAAGTGCGCTTATTTCCCTGCTGACCTAAATGTCCCATTGTTTTAAGATGTGCCTGGCAGCCTCTTGCTTATCCTGTCCCTCTACTTACAGAAATTCTCATTGTCCTGCTTAACCCAGCTATAACAACCTAACTCCCCTGGAGTCCCCCAGCAACAATTAACAACCACGCCTCCCCTGCCCCATAGAAGCTCCTCTTAAACAACCTATATAAGCTCCTAGTCTGTAAGTGGACGCAAGCTCCAACCTGTCCTGGAGACCCTCCTCCCAGGTTTTATCCTAATAAAGCCTGTACCCCTGTTGAGCCATCTCTAGTCTCCTTCCTCCTGAACCTTTCCGTTCCCACATTCCCCTATCCCTCTGGGTTGAATTTTGGCGGCGGCGGCGGCGGCGGTGGTGGTGGTGGTGGTGGTGGTGGTGGTGTGTGTGTGTGTGTGTGTGTGTGTGTGTGTGTGTGTGTATGAGGTAAGTAAATTAAAGGTGGTAGAAACACCCAGATAAGTTATGAGGAACTCTGGATGGCACAAGACTTTCTTTTCTTGGGTTGGAGTCCTGGGCAATTGTAAGCCCTTTAGAGAAGCCTATTCTCAGCTAATGCCTAAGATATAGAAGACAAATGATGGTGGGAATTGTCTGGGACACTGGACCGAGAGAGCTTCCAGCCTCCATGGCCCATGGCCACCTGGCATCTGGGTATCCAGGACTCCCTGTCTACCTGTGGGAATTCAGAAGTGCTGGGGAAGCAGTGACCTGGAGTCAGCCTGCGTTTGTGAGGACAAGGCGGCTGAGAGATGTGGCTTCATGAGCAGAGACCATGGCAGGGCCAGCACCATGGAGGGGCCAGCTACATCCTTGGGTACCATGGTGTCCTTTGGACCAGAAAGGCCAGCAGAGAGTTCAGATAGGAATCTCCTTAAGCCCCACCCCAATGCCTGGTTAAAGTCCAACCTCTGATAAAGTAGTCACTTTGGAGAGAAGTTGCAAGAGGAGGGAGCAGGATCCAGAATTGGGTAAACTTAACCTCTGAGGTCTTGGTAGTAACAGAGACCCAAGCCAGATAAGATTGGTTTATCTTTCACTGGGGATGGGTGCTGAAGAGCAAGATGAGGCAGTTACAGGATATTAAGTTACATTTTCTGCTGCAGTGTGTAATTTCAACCAGAGCCTACTAGCCAAAGCAGGCACAGGATTTATTATCCCTGCTGCCCTCCCAAAGAGACAAAGGGCAAGAACACTGGGGTGGTGGCCGATGGCAAGCTGAAGGCACAGGAGGATCTGGGGTGCTGGGAGGCAGTCAGCAGGTGTCGGCACCTTCATCTTGGAAGAGGCAGCCTTATGTCCTTCATAATTTTCCTGGGGTCTCATGGAAATATTCTTGAATCTGAATATTATATATTTTTGGAGAATTGTTATTTGTACTTAAAGTACAAGTGAAGGTATTAGCTATCATCTACAAAGCACTTCCACATTCTTCAAGTTGATTCTCCCAATTCAGGATTGAATCAATCATTTATTCAGCCAATCAACCAACAATTATTAAGAATCTTAATAAGCAATTAAGCACTGACTGAGGCAGAATACTAAAAATAAGACATGGTCTCTGTTCTCAGAGGAACCCAGTCTAGAGGAGGGGAGATGTGGAAATTTCTGTATGATCGCAGTGCTACAAAAATATTTTGTATGGACAAAAATATATGCAATGAACCAGGAGGGGGCTCTCTTACTGGCTGGGATCAGCTTCACAGATGGGGCGATATCTGAACTGGGTCTTCAAGGAAGAACAGGACATTGCCAGATGAAGAGGGAAAAGGTCATTCCAGAGAGAAGGCACACAAGATAGCGTCACGGTGGTTTGACAGAGCCTCGGCAGGCCGCTGCTGTGGCACAGAGGAGTGTAGCTGGGCCCCAGGAGGCAGGACAGCGGGTCTGAGCTTCAGAGACCTACAATATTTCTGGGTTTTGGCTCCAAGCTGTGGATGCTCTATTCCCTCCTTGCCTCTCTGGGTCTGTCTTGTTCTTTGTGGGTCTTTCCACCAGAGGGCAGGCAGGCAGGGAGCTAGGCTGCCCCATGGATGCACTCTTTCAAGGGCTTGGTCGCTTTAGTAAAACTACATGTGGAAAAGGGCTGAAAGGTGTCATCTTGGGAACAATGATTATTATTATCAGCTTGTAAAAGTCACAGTGACACCTAGATTCTTTATCTTCACTGTAGTGATCATGTTGGGAAAAGCAGTTACCATTTCCTGGCTGCAAGACCTTAGGCAGATCCCTCTCAGCCTCAGCATCCTCTTCTGTAAAAGAATATTAGCCTCACAGAGATACGGCTGAATGAGAAAACAGACAAGGGAGGTGAGCATGAGGGTGGCTAAAAGGTGCTTAGATAATGTTACCTGGCCGGGCGTGGTGGCGTACGCTTGTAATCCCAGCATTTGGGAGGCTGAGACTGGAGGATCTGGGTTCCTGGCCAGCCTCAGCTACTTAGTGAGGCCCTTTGCAACTCAGTGAGACCCTGTTTCAAATAAAGAATAAAAAATAGGGCAGAGGTTGTAGCTCGGAGGTCGAATGTCCCTGGGTCCCATCCCCAGACCCACAAAAAAAAAAAAAAAAAAAAGAAAGAAAGAAAGAAGGAAAGCGAGCAAGCAAGAAAAAAATGATAGCTGGACCTGAGTAGTATTTAGCATGAACATCAAAAAGTACCTTACTTTGTTCTTTGGTTCACCAAATAATTTCTTCTACCTAGTATATTTTATTTTAATTTTGTGGTACTGGGGATTGAACACAGGGGCATTCTACCTCCGAGCTACATCCCCAGCCCTATTTTTATTTTTATTTTTATTTATTTATTTATTTATTTATTTATTTATTTATTTAGGTGGTACTGGGGTTCCTGGAAGCCCTTGTACCTCCGGGCTACACTCCCAGACCTATTTTTTACATTTTCATTTTGGAAACAGGGTCTCCTAAGCCAGCGCGCGCGGCTGGCTTCGAACCTGCGCGATCCTCCTGTCTCTGCCTCCCAAGCGCGGGGATTACAAGCGTGCGCCACCACGCCCGGCCTTCCAGCCCTATTTTTAATTCTTTATTTGGAAACAGGGTCTCACTGAGTTGCAAAGGGCCTCACTAAGTAGCTGAGGCTGGTTGTGAACCCTGATCCTCTTGTCTCAGCCTGCCAAATTCTGGGATTACAAGTGTGCGCCACGGCGCCCAGCCCTAGCCCTATTATTTATTCTTTATTTTGAAACAGGGTCTTAGTAAGTTGCAGAGGGCCTCTCTAAGTAGCTGAGGCTAGCCACGAACCTATGATCCTCCTGTCTCAGCCTCTCAAGTATTAGAATTCCAAGGGTGTGCCACTACACCCACACCTGCTTTATTTAATTGATTTTCCCCAGTGACTCTGTGGGAAAATTGCTTGGTGACCAGGTTGGAACAGCCAATAAAAAGGAGAGGTGTGAGTCACTTGTGTATTTCATTACTGGTGATTACTTCTCCAGACTTGCTCTGTGTGTGTGTGTGTGTGGGGGGGGGTACTGGGTACTGAACTCAGTGGCACTCTACCTTTGAGTTACACTCCAAGACCTACTTTATTTTATTTTAAAATAGGGCCTAAGTTGCTGAGGCTGGCAGTGAACCTGTGATCCTTCTATCTCAGCCTCCCAAGTACTGGGATTACAAGTATGTGGTACCACGCCTGACTCAAATCTGATTTTTGAACCTAGGGAGTTACATGCCAATTAGAACATTATTGTCAAATTTAATTATTTATAAGTTGATTATCTAACTGTAAATAGGACATTTTCCTCTCTGTATGCCTCAATTTCAGTTTTATTTTTCCTTCTTTATAATAATCTGAGATTTCATTTTCACAATGAAATGATGGAAAATAATTAGCTACCCTCTGTCCAGTTTTGGAGAGAAAAGGAATGCAGAAAGAAAAATATTTTAAAATGTAATTTTTTAATACTTCTGGGCAAAAATAGTTTTAAATTGAATAAATCAATATGAAGTGGAAATTATCTCTGTAACACTTTAAAACAAAGCTTTTAGCTCAAGCTGGAGAGTATTTAGGATACCAGAGGGACTCCAGATAGTGGAGGAGAACCCCAGTGGAGCCAGGGAGGAAGGGCAGGGGAGGAAGACGAGATCCATTAATGGAAATACTACCGCCGACTTTGTGCATACATGTGAATATACCATTGTCAGTCTGGACACTTGGAATTGAGAGGGAGGGAAATGGGGAGACGGGGGGGGGGCAGCAAGTGCCGTGTGTATGTATGCGTTGTCAACATGATCTACATTATGATGTGAGATTCTAATGCACCAATAAAAAACAGAGAGAGAGAGAGAGAGAGAGAGAGAGAGAGAGAGAGAGAGAGAGAGAGAGCGAGCGCACGCACTTAGCTTGAAGAAAATGACTTACAAGGTTATGTAGTTACTATTTTTGTGCATGCCAAGTGGAAAAAGGTTTTCATTTATTTTGTAGAGCAAGTGATAAACAGAGGACAGATGGATGGAAGCCGTGTGGAGACTTGGGGTCAATGTAAGACAAAGTGTAGCGAGGGTTGGCTGAAGACTAAGAGGATCAGGTAGTAATGAGCCCCATTCCTGGGGTGTTCGACTGTACTTTATTACAGAAAGGACTCAAGTATAATAGAAAGTACTCAAGGATGGCTAAGCAGGGTCTCTCCAACTCTGTTACTGTATTTGAGTATATATGTATATATATATGTATATATATGTATGTATGTATTTTATAGATAGATCATAAGTTGGAACATATGACATGATTTTTTTTTTTTTGGTGGTTTCCTGGAAGCCCTTCTACCTCCAGGTTACACTCCCAGACCTATTTTTACATTTTTATTTGGAAACAGGGTCTCCTAAGCCAGCGCGCGCGGCTGGCTTCGAACCTGCACGATCCTCCTGTCTCTGCCTCCCAAGCGCGGGGATTACAAGCGTGCGCCACCACGCCCGGCTGACATGATTTGTATTAGAAACTAATCTTGTCATCGTTTTTAGGCTTCTAAAGATTTTTTTTAAAAAAGCACTAAAACTATTCTCTTCCATAGAAGTGAGGGTAAGACGTGTAAGCTCCTTATCTCTATTGTCTTCTCATGCATGGGCTGCTTCCATCTGCAGACTCAGGCCAGATGGGGACCGATTCTGTTCTAACCGGAGGCCCCAAAGAACCTTGCCAGTGACATATGAGGTTCAGTATCAAGACAGCTTAGCTACCACCTGACCCACAGCTAGCGCTTTAAAAGTTTTGCAGGGATTATTTAATTTGACTTTCACAGCAATCCTATGGCAAAGGCATCATGATTCTGGCTTTACAGATGAGGAAAAGGATTCAGGGAAGCTAAACAACTTGCTCAAGGTCATGTAGTTAACAAGACAAAACTGAACAGTGCTTCATATCCCTATATCCATATTCTCATAACTACCAAGTCTCCCCACTCAGAGATCTCAGACTGGTTCACTAGCTAGCTTCTTGGAGCTGCTGTGCTGCCCGTGAGCCTAGGCACCACGTCTACAATCTTTTAGTTTCCAGGCCTGGATCGTTCTGTGCTGCAGACTTCCAGACCTCCTTGGTGCTCTGTCCACGCCACAGGGAATCTTCTGAGTGTCCACTATGTGTAGAGGGACCAAGACCAAGTCTCTGTCCTCCACAAGTAGCAGTGCCTTTCTATGGCCTTTTTTTTTTTTTGTATTGAAGATTATTGAATTCAGAGGCATTCTACCTTTGAGCTACACCTCTAGCCCTATTTAATTTTCATTTTGAACTGGGTTGATGAGAGTCTCACTGCTTGCTGAGGCTATCCTCCAACCTGTGATCCTCCTGTCTCAAGCCTCCCAAGTACTGGGATTACAGGCATGCACCACCTTGCCTGGCTAATATACGCGGAGTGTAAACATTTTTTTTTTTTTTTTTTTTTTTTTTTTTTTTTTTTAGCAGTACTGGGGATTGAATCCAGGACCTCAAACATGCTAGCTAAATGCTCCGCCACTGAGCCACATCCCAGGCATGTCGGCTTTCTGCTACTGCCTCAAAACCCTCAGAATTCTATGCTAATGTGTTCTTTCTCCCATCATCCACTCTGGATCTGCCCTTCCAGTCTTATACCTGGGAGAACATTTGCTTTGTGGGTCCCAGCAGCTCTGTGTTCAAATCCAATCTATGGCTTCTGTTAGAGAAGGCTCTTTATTAGATAGCCTTTCTGTTGGTTCAAAGAAATACTAATTAGTACATGAAGAGGACTAGGAAGAATGAGTGGTGAGGAGTCAGCCTCAGTTCTGGGTAAACACAGTCAGAACTTTGCCACTCTAGGAAATATTATTTTAATAAGGAAGATGAGATGAGTCAGACACTTTGTTGATAAGAAAATAGACTAAATAGCTATCTTAGCTAGTGATAAAAACATCTGACTCATACCAACTCTACTTGGTAGACACAGGAAAGAAATGAGGATGATTCTCTTTTTTTTTTTTTTTTTTTTTTTTTTTGGTGGTACTGGGGTTTCTGGAAGCCCTTCTACCTCCGGGATACACTCCTAGACCTATTTTATATTTTTATTTGGAAGCAGGGTCTCTTAAACCAGCACGGCTGGCTTTGAACCTGCGCAATCCTCCTGTCTCCGCCTCCCTAGCGTGGGGATTACAAGCGTGTGCCACCATGCCCAGTGAGGATGAGCTTTTTAGTGATCATATCTTTATCTCTTTACTTAGAACAATGTGGAAAGAAAATCTTTTCAAGTTTCAAATCAAGAATATTAAGTCATTTGAGTGTCTGATTGTGGCTTGTTTTGTGATTATGCTTCTTCAGCACAAATTATTAAAAAGGTCTCCATTTAATTCTCAGTGATAGAGTTACAATGAAGTCATTCCTATTACAGCTCAGATTCCCTAAAGCTCAGATCAAATGTCAGCTGAGTCATTTCAATACAACTTTATTAACATCCTGTACAGTGAAGCTCCGTAGAACAGCAGTACAAAATTATAAATCAGATTTATCTAAAAATATTTAGAAGCCAGGGAGGTGGTACGCACTTGTAATCCCAGCATTTGGGAAGCTGAGATAGGAAGACCGAGATTTGAAGAAAGCCTCAGCAACTTATTAGTGAGGTCATTTGCAACTCAGTGAGACCTTGTTTCAAAATAAAAAATAAAAAATAGGGCTGGGGGTGTAGCTCGGAGGCAGAATGCCCCTGGGTTCCATCCCTGGTACCACCCATAGACAAAAATAAATTAGAAATGTGGAAGGTGTGATGGTATACACCTGTAATCCCAATACTCAGGAAACTGATACAGGAGGTTCACAGGTTTGAGGCCAATTTCAGCAAGTTATTGGGGCCCTCAGCAACTCAGAGAGTTTCAAAATAAAGTAGGGCTGGGGTCTGCCCCTGGATTCAATTCCATTACTTAAAAAGTGATATCAGGCAAATATTCTTATTTTATAAATGCAAGAATTTTCTGATAATGACTTAATGTGTCAGCTGATATTTTAGAACAAGACATTGGTTTCCAGATGCTTTATCTGTAACATATTTTACCATATGTGGGCTTTGTTTGTTGTTGTTTGTTTGCAGTACTGGTTATGGAACCCAGGGGCATTCTATCTCTGAGCTACACCCCTATTTTTTATTCTTTATTTGGAAACAGGATCTCACTGAGTTGCAAGGGGCCTCACTAAGTAGCTGAGGCTCTCCTTGAACCACGATCTTTCTGTCTCAGCCTCCCAAATGCTGGGATTACAAGCATTCGCCACCACACCTGGCTATATGTAGGCCATTTTAATGGAGACTTTTACAGAATAATCGCGCGTGCGCGCGCGCATGTGTGTGTGTGTGTGTGTGTGTGTGTGTGTGTTACTGAGGATTGAAACCAGGGGCATTTTACGTCTAAGCTACACCCCATCTCTATTATTTTATTTTGAAATAGGGTCTCACTAATTTGATGAGAGTCTGTGTCATCACTTGCTGAGGCTGTCCTTGAACCTATGATCCTCCTGTCTCAGCCTCCCAAGGTGCACACCACCACACCCGGCTTTCTTTTTATTTTTTAACTTCCTTATTACTTGTAAAGTAAGTCAGGACTGGTTATCACTTTTGTCATAATTATGACATTATTTGTTTACTTAGAACAGAACAAAGCCGGCAAAGTCTATGTTTTCTGAGGGCAGAATGTGAACTAACCTGACCTGGATAGATAACAGCCTCTGGTTATAAACTCACAGCACACAGTGAAACCAATTAGGATTTGAGAACACAACACAGGGAGTGAACTCTATAAAAACGAAAATCCCACTGCTCCCCCAGCAATCCTTATTTTATAAAACATGCTTTTCCCAGAGAACTTACTGTTCCAAGCTAGATGCTTAAATTCAGAAGGACCCCATGAGATGCAGCCTTGCAGGGTGTGCCAGCCACCTGCTCCCTACCGGAGCCTGGCTGGGCCCGCCCTCCGCACCGCCAGGCCGTCCACGCTGACCAGGTTATCCTCACTCTTGAGGAATGAAAGCCGCTGTGGCCTGTTGTGGTTACCATGTTGTGGTTACTGCTGCAGTGTTGGCTTTCTTTTTAACTTGGTTTCAATGTAATCATTTGAAATATCATTTATCAACTTAAAAACAAACATTGCCTGTGGCATATGGATAATAAAATCTGCTTTATATGCAGATTTGTCAAAGTGCCAGAAATTATTTCTGAAGGGTGTAATGATAGAGGCTTGATCATTTTGATGATATCTTATGCTTGAGTTTATTGTGCCTGGTCATGGCCTCCATATCAGATTAACACAATCTAAAGCCAGGCGTGGTGGCGCACGCTTGTAATCCCGCATTTGGGAGGCTAAAATAGGAGGATTGCAGTTCGCAGACAGCTTCAGCTACTTAGTGAGGCCCTCTGCAACTCAGTGAGACCCTGTTTCAAAATAAAGAATAAAAAATAGGGCTAAGAGAGTAGCTAGGAGGTAGAGGATCACGCAGGTTCGAAGCCAGCCTCGCTGACTTAAGAGACCGTTTCCCAAAAAAAAAAAAAAAAAAAAAAAAAAATATATATATATATATATATATGTATTTCATATAAATATATAAAATTAGGTGTCTGGGAGTGTAGCCTGGAGGTAGAAGGCTTTCCGGGAACCCCAGTACCATCACCAAAATAAATAAATAAATAAATAAATAAATAAATAAATAAATACATATATAAAGTAAAAATAAAGAATAAAAAATAAGGCTGGGGGTATAGTTTGGAGGTAGAATTCCCCTGGGTTCTATCCTCAGTACTGAAAAAAAAAAATCATATAAGTCCACAAGAAAATATTAAACTTTAACCCCCAAATGTCAGGTCCAATTGTACAATTATTTTTCTAAACTACTTTTTATCACAGGAGTACTTTTAGGGCCATCTAAAGATAAAGTCTTCAAAACATTCTTAAAATACAAGCCGGGAGTGGTGGAGCACACTTGTAAGGTTTTGGGAGCATTTGGGAGGTTGAGACCAGAGTATCAAGGTTTGCAGCCAGCCTCAGCTACTTAGTGAGGCCCTTTGCAACTCAGCGAGACTCGTTTTCAAAATAAAGAATAAAAAAGGCTGGGTGTGGTGGTGCATGCTTGTAATCCCCGCGCTTGGGAGGCTGAGACAGGAGGATCGCATGGGTTCGAAGCCAGCCTCAGCTACTTAGTGAGGCTTTCAGCAACTTAGTGACACCCTGTTTCCAAATAAAATATAAAAAAAGGTCTGGGAGTATAGCCCGCAGGTAGAAAGCCTCTGGGTTCTACCCCCAGTACCACCAAAAAAAAAAAAAAAAAAAAAAAAGAATAAAAAATAGGACAGGGGGTGTAGCTTGGAGGTCAAATGCCCCTGGGTTCTATCCCCAGACCTGCAAAAAAAAAAAAAAAAAAATCTAAAAATACAATTTTCAGTCATAGTAGTGCCAGACACATGATGAAAGCACAGAAAATACTGAATGCTGAATGAAATAATTATAAAAATGTAGGAACCTGAAGAGTTGTCAGGCTTATTCTGCCCAGCTTCCTACCTGTCAGAGGAAGGCCCAAGAGGTTGGTTTGCTTGTTCAAAACCGCACAACTAATTATTGGCAGAGCTGGACCTCGTACTCTGGATTCTTGACCTCAAACCTACTATCCTCCTAAACTCTTTCCTTCCTCCAGTTCCTCATGAGCTTAGGCTTCTAAAGACTCAAGAAGCCTATGGCCAAAGCTGAGGGTTCCCATAGCGACCCATTATGTTTATGTCCAAGCATTCTCTTAGCAAGTTAATGTCAGGGAACACCTGCCTGGGCGTCATGACTGGTAGAAATCAGAGTGACTTTCCCCTAAAAACACTGTTTTATAGTCATGTTTCCTTAATCTGAAATGTTTTGTTAAACACAATTCACAACAGCCAAATTATAGAACCAGCTTAGGTATCCATCAACAGATGAATGAATTATGAGACTGTGGTATGTACACACAATGGAATTTTACTCAGCCAAATAGAATAACAAAATTATGTCGTCTGTAGGGAAGTGGATGGAACGAGAGAACATTGCAGTAAGCGAGATCAGCCGGTCTCAGAAAGTGAAAGGTTATGTTTTCTCCCATATGTGGAAGGTAGAGAGAGAGAAACTGGAAAACGAAAAGGACTCCAGATAAAAGAAGAGAGACTCCAGCGAGCACTGGAGGGGCCCAGAGAAGGGCGGCGCGGGGTGGAGGACTTGACGAAGGAAGGAAACAGCTCAAATAACGTTGCGTATATAATGAAATGATCAATACTAATCTCAATAACATGTCTGAGGAAGGGGAGGGATGGGGTGGGATCCACAGGGAACATACCAAGTGCTGCACACCTGTATGCTGCTGATGATGGTGATGATGGTGATGATGATTGCGGTACCAGGCATTCTACCTCCGAGCTACACCCCTAGCCCTATTTTTATTATTTATTTTGAAACAGGGTCTCACTGAGTTGCAAAGGGCCTCACTAAGTAGCTGAGGCTGCCCATGAACTAGGATCCTCCTGTCTCAGCCTCCCGAATCTAAATCTCATTATGATGTGTAATTACAATACACCAATAAAAGTATATTAAAAATATAAAATTAGCCGGGCATGGTGACGTACGCTTGTAATCCTAGTACTTGGGAGGCTGAGAAAAGAGGATGGCAGGTTTGAAGCCAGCCTTGGCTACTTTGTGAGGCCAGCCTCATCAACGTAGCAAGACCCTGTTTTAAATTAAAAAAAAAAAAAATAGGACTGGAGGTGTAGCCCCGAGAAGAAAACCTCTGGGTTCCATCCCCAGTACTCCTCCCAACCTTACAAATACATGCTTTTTTTTTTTAATTAAAAAAAACCCAAACACTAATTAGGGCAGCACAAGAGCAGCTAAATGTCCTGATTTTCATTGGAGAGCTCTGGACCACTCATAAAGTGCTGCCAGTGGTATCTTGCATTGCTCCTCCTTTAAGCACCAGTTAATCAGCATGCCAGATGTTAGCAGCTGTTGTTAATGAAGTCTCAGTGGCATCACAGTTGCGAAAGATGAAGACACAGAACCTACTCATGATGCCAAGGGCACGCGCTTCTCTTTGGCTTGGTGGAAGAAGGCGCGGGCAGCACGTTAGCAGAGACGGGGCTGATGTCTGGCTCTACTTACGTATGTCCCAGGCTAGCCAACACTCATTACTTCGGTGCAGTCATAATTTATTTGGACAGAAGGTGGCAGAATGTGTACTTGAACTGAGACACTAAACACTCGAGGTTTAAAAGGACTCAATTGTGATTTCAGAGGTTTTCTGGTGAGTCCAAAGCATTGGATAGGAGAGACCTTAATCAAAGATTAACTTTTCATCACAGAGGCAGAAGGGTTTAAAGAATGCCTAGAGCTGACGGGGTATCTCAGGTATGTGCAGCAAGAGGGCACCTGGCCCTCCCTGTCTCGTGCCCCTCTGGCCGGGAAAACTTCCCTAATGGACATTACCTGCCGTGGCTGGTTGACTTTTGCTCCTGAAGACAACAGTAATCGGATGACATCCAGGTAACCACCTTGGGCAGCCAGGAAGAGGGCAGTGGCTCCATCCTGAAAGATAGCAAATGAAAAGTGTTAAAAATTATTCTTTAGGTTTGTTTTAAATGAAATTTAGATGAAGACTACATTCAATGCAATTTGTATCCCCTTTTGAGTTTCTATCCTTTTGTCAATGAAGACATGAGTGTTATCCAGGCGTGGTGGTCGGCTCCTGTAATCCCAGTACTTGAGAGGCTGAGTCAGGAGGACCACAGGTTTGAGGACAGCCTCAGCAATGTAGCAAGACTCAGCAACCTAGGGAGATCCTGATTCAAAATAAAAAATAAAAAAGACTGGGATATACCCCAGAGGTAGAATGCCCCTGGGTTTAATCCAGTAACACACACACACACACACACACACACACACACACACACTGTTAGACAGGTAAACAAAGTTCCCAAATCTAGTTTGTGTGTTTTTAAGAATTGGGAGTAAAAGTGTCCTTTCAAGTTTTTCTACATCTCTTCTTTCTTTCCCCCTTATCCATGTCTCCCCAGCATGCTGTTTCCCCTAAGAATTAACAGGCACGATGGGTGCACACACCTGTAATACCTCTATGCGACATCCCCAGTACTTAGGAAGCTGAGAAGGGAAGACCACAAGTTTGAGACTAGCCTCAGCATTTACCAGCCCTTCGCAACCTGCCAAAACCCTGTTTCAAAATAAACAAGTGAAACAGGGCTGGGGTGCTCAGAGGTAGAATACCCCCTAGGGTCAATTCCCAGGATAAAAACAAAGAAAAAAGAAGAAAAAGAAGAAAGAAATCAAGAGAAGGCATGATGAGCTGAATCTGTATCTCAGTGGTACAGTGGTAGGGCAGTGCCTAGCATAGGGCAAGGCCCTTAGTTTACCTCTACACACACACACACACACACACACACACACACACACACACACACACTGCTTTCAGAAAACCTGCCCTAGCAAGAATCTCCATGAAGCTGCTCCCTGCCAGCCAAGCAGACAGCAACGCCTGTAAACACAGAGGCCTTCCTGCAGAAAGCCCAAGCGCGTTCTCTAGTTTTCGTGAGTTTTATTTTTAACTCGGTGTCTATGACTTCTGGGCACTCCTTTTTTCTTGAAACGTGTCATTCAGTGATTGTGGCACATGTCCTGGTTGGCTCAGAGCTCCTCTCAGATGGTCCCCTCACCCGGAGAGCCCTCACAGAGCGGGTGAACTTCGTTCTTTCTAGACCAACATGGAAAACCCAAGCACACCTTAGTGGAAAACACCCTGTGAACCCAGCTAATTACACAGCTCCAGACCTTTCCCTTTGAGTCCAGCCAGGTGTGTCACCGGGTGGGTGCTGGATTCCCAGTGGGTGTCAGCTCAGTTGCCAGAATGTCCTCAAGGCAGTAATAATTAAAAAACATTTGATCAGCCTGTACAGATTTTTTTTTTCAGTATTGGGGATGGAACCCATGGGCATTGTACCTTCAAGCTACACTCCCAGCCTTATTTTTAGTCTTTTTATTTATTATATTTTATTTTTGCGAGTCTGGGGATGGAACCCGGGGCATTTGACCTCCGAGCTATACCCCCTGCCCTACTTTTTATTCTTTTTTTGGGGGGGGGTGGGTATTAGGGGTAGAACCCAGGGGCTTTTCTACCTCCAGGCTATACTCTCAAACTTATTTTATACTTTATTTGGAAACAGGGTCTCATTAAGTTGCTGAGAGCCTCACTAAGTAGCTGAGGCTGTCCGTGAACTACGATTCTCCGGTCTCAGCCTCCCAAATGGTGGGATTACAAGCATGCGCCACCACGCCCGGCAGTCTTTTTATTTTTGAAACAGGGTCTCACTGAGTTGCAAAGGGCCTAAGTAGCTGAGACTGTCTGTGAACCGTGATCCTCCGGTCTCAGCCTCCCGAATGCTGGGATCATGAGTGTGTGCCACCATGCCCGGCTTGGCCTGTTACAGGTTTTATGCAGATGTTTGATGCAAGGATAAAATTTTCAGCCGTATTGCTCCAGAAAGTCTACCATGCCCTTAGTGGCTGCCTTCAGTAATTTTCTGAAACTGACTACCCATGGATTGAATTTTTCACTGCATGTCACAAGTTTTAGTTTTAGACATTTTCAGGGATCCTTGACCTCTGCCCCCACCCCAAATATTTCAATGTGTGTGTGTGTTTGTGTGGTACTGGGGATTGAGACTAGGGAATTCTACCTCTGAGCTACATCCCCAGGCCTTTTCTTTTAATATATATAAGCAAGGTTTCACTAGGTTGCTGAGAGTATCGCTAATTTGCCAAGGCTGGTCTTGAACCTTCAATCCTCTTGTCTCAGCCTCCCAAATACTGGGTTTATAGGTATGCACCACCAGGTCCAGCTTCAATTGTTTTTAGCAGAAACATTAAGACTATGTGGGTAAGGGTAAAGGTCTTAAAGTAAAGTAGAAGTTACTGATGTAGGATAGAAGAAATAAGTAGGTAGAAAGGAGACAGGCAGGAAGGAAAAGTAAAATATAACTTTAATATAAGAACCTGGAGCTGAAGTGCTTCAGCCTCTAGTCCGCAAACCCGTTCTCTTTCCCAGGCCTGACTCTCTCAAAAATTCCTGAGAAACCTATAGATCCTAGAGTTAACAATATTTCTGGAAAACCTATAATTTAGGACATTCCAACTTATCTGTCAATCAGCTAATGAGGACCCCAATCAGCCTGAAGACCCTAAGGCTGACCAGACCACCTGCCCACCATAAACCACCTTAGGACTACCAGACTGAGCTCACCCTCGCATACCGTCTCTAGCCCACCCCTCATGAAAGTCCCCTATAAGAAGAGAGCCCTGAACTCCCCAAAATGCCTTCCTCATCTTGAGGGGCCTGCATTTTCTCCTGAATGTGTATTTCCTCCGCTTTACCCCAAATAAACCTCTGTCCATGTCTCTAACTGGCACGTGCTCAAATTCTTTTCTGTCACATTAGCCAAGGACCCTGCAGACCCCAAGTTCCTGAGCTGAGGACTCACCCCAACATTATGATGTATGAAATTTTTTCCCCTTCTTGTTTCTAGCTTATTATTATTTTTCTGTCTTTTCTTTTAGGTTCTGGGGTTCAAACCCAGGGCATTGCACTTTCAAGGCAAGCACTTTGCCACTGAGCTACATCTCAGCCCATGAAATTTCTTGAGTCATCTTATAACAGAGGAAAATTGGGGGGAAGGTCTTCCCCCAAATTCTGCATTTTATTTGATTTTTGGTATAAGAGATTGAACCCAGAGGCATTTTACCTCTGAGTTACCTCCCCTCCCGGCCTTTTTATTTTTTATATTTTTTATTTATTTTTATGGTACTGGGGATTGAACTCAGGGGCATTCCACCTCCGAGCTGTACCCCTAGCCCAATTTTATTTTATTTTTTATTTTGAAACAGCGTCTTGCTAAGTTGCTGAGGCTGGTCTACAACTTCGATACTCCTGCCTCAGCCTCCCAAGTACTGGGATTACAGTGTGTGGCACCATGGCTGGCTTATTTTTTAATTTTTGAAACAGGGCCTCACTAAATTGCTGAGGCTGGCCTCAAACCTTTGATGCTCCGGTCTCTGTCTCCCGAGTACTGGGATTTCAGGATTTGATGCTTGGCTTCAAACTCTACATTTCTTAGATTATATGCTACCCAGAGTCTTCCGGAAGAATATTATCTAGTGAATACACATTCTCCATCCTCAGTCAATTCGGATTGCTATAAAAATCACAGATAAATCTCTCTTTCCAACGACTCTGGCACTTCCAGTTCCGACTACACATACATACACTAGTGTACGCTCTCAGGCTTTGTTTATATATAGCCAGAGAAATAGCAAAGCTTTAGACTTGTGTTTCTCGAGTTGTGACCTCACACACTCTGGTTCGTTGGCCTGGGATAGGCCTGGGAATTGGTATATTTTAAAGCTCCCCAGGTGCTTCTAATGGGCATCCAGAGTTAAGAATTTCTCCTTTAGATCATTAACAAGTAATTCAGACATTCTACTGTTAACACTGAAGGCTCAAAGCTGTTACAGATTTTGAAGTACAGAGGGTAAAGCTAGTTGCTATGGACTTCAAAGAGGCCCGGGATTTGTCAGAGTTAACAAGGTAAACTCTGGAAAGGATATTCAAATGGAACGTTCACACCTGCACAGCTCATTCCTTGGCTAAACACCCAGTGGTAGGAGAGCCTAAAATACGGTTCCTAGATAATTGGAATCCTAATTCTTCCCCTCCTCTCTGTGAGACTCTGTCAAGCCACGTCATCTTCCCCATGCTTAATTTTTTTCCTAAAAAATCCAGGATAATACTTGCTGTGAATGTTATGGAATTACAGTGACAATTCAAAGAGCCCCTGGGTAATGTGCTAATTGCCAATTAGCTGCAAACAGACCCACACTCAAAGTGGGTGTCTTTCAAAGTACTGTGGCACGCATACATTCCACAGGTTCTCATTATCTAATCCCACATCTCTTTCAAATACCTTGAAAGACCTCTTTGGGCCCTTCTCACAAATAAACCTGTAACAGGAGAGTACATTGTGGGTTCAGCAAGTCCATATGCTGGCTTGTCGTGGTATGAGAAAATACGTTTCATGTGATTCTGAAGACTAATTGCATAGGCACCTGAAATGTCTCAGACCCACAGACTTAAAAGGGAGAACACAGCACTATGTGGTTGTTATATAGAAAAAGCATATCTGCTCAACTCTTTTTTCTCCTGATGTTTTAAAGTCCCACTTTCATTAAATTTTTTTTTGTGTGTGTGGTTCTAGGGATGGAACCCAGGGGCTTTCTACCTCCAGGCTACACTCCCAGACCTATTTTATACTTTATTTGGAAACAGGGTCTCACTGAGTTGCTGAGAGCCTCACTAAGTAGCTGAGGCTGGCTTCGAACCTGTGCGATCCTCCTGTCTCAGCCTCCTAAGCGCCGGGATTACAAGCGCGCGCCACCATGCCCGGCCTTCATTAAAATATTTTTGAAGTTGGTTACTCCCGGCATCTCAATTTCAGTGTTATGTATGAGGAGCCCCCTTGAAACACACTCACATAAAGTTGGTCATGGATGTTGGCTCCGTGTTTCAGCAAGGTCTCCACCACCTGCATGTGCCCGTACTGACTGGCAGCCAACAAGGCGGTGCCCCCGTCCTGTGGACAGGAAAGTGTAACCATCAGAGATGTGCAGGCGGGCAGTTCACTCAGCAGCTGCCCCCCACAGAGGGAGAACTTGGTAACAGAATCTCCTCATAGATAATAGCAGACTCACTTTTCTTTTATCCCATTTGCTTTTGCTTTATCATGATAGTTTTCATCTGTGTGTGTGTGTGTGTGTGTGTGTGTATGTGTGTGTGTGTGTGTGTTTGTGTGTTTTACTGGGAGTTAAAACCAAGGGTGTTCTACCTCTGAGCTACACTCTCATCCATAGAGCTACACTCTCATCCCTACTTTTATTTGTTATTTATTATTTATTTATTTATTTATTTATTTATTTATTTTGTGGGACAGGGGATGAAACCCAGGGGTATTCTATCTCTGAGCTACATCCCCATCCCTATTTTTTTATTCTTTATTTCAAAACAGGGTCTCACTGGAGGGCCTCACTAAGGAGCCGAGGCAGGCTGCAAAACAGCGAATCCTCCCTTCTCAGCCTCCCAAAGTACTGAGATTACAAGTGTGCACCACCACGCCCAGCTTCCTACTTTTATTTTTTAAATTTGGAAACAGGATCTCACTAAGTTGCTGGGCAGCCTTGCTGAGTTTCTAAGGCTGGCCTAGAACCTTAAGATCCTCCTGTCTCAACCTCACAAGTACAAGGAGTATTAGTGTGTGCCACCACACCCGGACCACAGAGTTCATCTGAAGGATGTGGTTATGTTGTTAACACTTAGCTGACTTGCTAGAGATGTACTACAGTGATTTCACCATGTTATCATGATTAGTTTAGAAATTCCCCGTGCTAAGTGAAGAATCATCTGTTTGCCTTGCCACATGGGAAACAGAACAGAGTCTGCACCCAGGCTTGCCAGTTACATGTTGGAATCATCAGAAGAGCCTCCCTCGGCTTCCAGCGGAGGCTCTTTTGACAAACTCTGGCTTCTCTCTGTGGTGCCACCCAGTTACAAGCACGGAGCGTAAGGCGCTTCTTTGCGGTGCGTCTCTGGGCATTGCTCTCATGGGGCAAGATCCGCCTCCATTAAAAGAGCAGATGCTGACAGCATATTCCAGGGGCCTCTCACTGTCTTGTTTAGTATTTCCCTCTGAACATGAGCCAATTTGTCCAGGTCTCTTTTAAAATATGGGCTGTAAAACTAAGTACAGCACTGTGAAATAGGTGTGCTCTGATGTGGAATGGGACGTTCCTTTCTTCTATCTACCCGACTCTTACTTTTGTGGCCTGAATCAGAATGAGCTCTTATGCCAACCACATCACACTACTGACTCATTGAGTTTGTGGTCAATGGAAACCATTCATGGTTTTCCTCAGGCGCTACAGGTAAGGCGTTATCTTTTCCCACCTAGAATTACTGAGTTGTTTGGCTCTGATTTGCTATGTGGACATTTCAATAATTGAAGAACATGTAATCTTCCTCAAAAATATGAATCATAAACATGATAGTGCGCTTTCTAAATCGGGTGTATATAATTTGGTAGTACTGGGGATTGAACTCAGGGGCATTCTACCTCTGAGCTATACCTCCAGTTATATTTTTATTAGTATTTTTTATTTTGAAACAAGGACTCACTCACTAGGTTGATGGAGTCTCTACTTGCTGAGGCTGTCCTCTAACCTTTGAGCCTCCTGTTTCAGTCTCCCAAGTACTAAGATTATATGGTGTGTCACCATGCCTGGCTTCTCGTTTATTTTTAAAACACATTTTATATTAATTTTTTTCTGTGGTGCTGGGGATTGAACCCAGGGGTATTCTACCTCTGAGCTACACCTCCAGCCCTATTTTTCATTCTTTTTTTAAATTTTAAAACAGGGTCTCACTAAGTTTTTGAGGGCCTTGCAAAATTGCTGAAGCTGGCGATGAATCTGTAATCCTCGTGTCTCAGCCTCCCGAGCACCGGGATTACAAGCGTGTGCTACCATGCCTGGTTTATATTAATTTTTTTTTAGGTCTAAAAACAAGGAGAGCAAGCATTGAAACAAAATAAGTTTTGATGACAGGATCTCTTGGAAGAAAAAGCTCTTAGACACCTGTAGTTGACCTAACGGAAACATCTGGACTTGCTCATCCTAACCCTAACCTACATTCTGTGGAATTCTGGGGCAGCACGAACTGGCTCAGGTGTGAAGGCTTTAAGCCAGTATCAACTTGTTAACCAAGAGGACTGAAGCAGTCATAGAGTTATATATGATCACTTTAGTTCAAAGAATTGAGATTTAGTTTTGCTAAAGTTTGTTTTTAATTTCACCCCTTTTATAATGAAAAATGAAATTATAATTAATATAAAATATGTGTATATTTTGTATTACTGTAGAATATTTGGAGGCTTATACACAGTCCGGTAGTAGACTTCAAAAAAGATAAAAACCCTATGTGAAATTCAGATCTACTTAAAGTTAACAATTTTAGGGCATACTGGGTGTTGAACCTAGGAACATTTTATATCCACTCTGCACCCCTAGCCCTTTTTATTTTATTTATTTATTTATTTATTCGTTTATTTATTTTGTGTGGTACTGGGGACTGAACCTAGGGACATGCTACTGTGCCCACCCTGGTTATACAGTTTAGTGACCCAGAGTAGGCACACTACTTCCTACTTCCTGTCTCAGCCTCCCCAAAAACTGGAATTACAAGTGTGTGCCACCTTGCCTGGCAACGGCATTTTAAAAGGAAAAAAAACCCTACTGGAAATGCCCTTGATATATAAATATCACATACAATGAATTTTAAAAACCTAAAAGTTTCCCACTTGGGAAAATTTTCAGGAATTTAAAAAATTATGCCAGAAATAAGTAGAACAGAATTAGAATTAGGCCAGAAATAAGCTAAAATTACGATTGGGCCAGAAATAAGACAATTACAAAAATCTTATGGCAATTCAAATTCTCCTATTAAAAAACATTATCGTGAGCAGGGCGTGGTGGCGCACGCTTGTAATCCAGCATTTGGGAGGCTGAAACAGGAGGATTGTGGTTCACAGACAGCCTCAGCTACTACTTAGTGAGGCCCTTTGCAACTCAATGAGACTCTGGTTTTTTTTTTTTTTTTTGGTGGTGGTACTGGGGTTCCTGGAAGCCCTTGAACCTCCGGGCTACACTCCCAGACCTATTTTATATTTTTATTTGGAAACAGAGTCTCTTAAGCCAGCGCGGCTGGCTTCGAACCTGCGTGATCCTCCTGTCTCCGCCTCCCAAGCGCGGGGATTACAAGCGTGCGCCACCACGCCCGGTGAGACTCTGTTTTAAAATAAAGAATAACAAGTAGTGCTGGTGGTGTAGCTCCGAGGTAGAATACCCCTGGGTTGCAACCCCAGTACTGCAGGAAAAAAAAAAAAAAACCACCAAAAATATAAAAATAAAAAACATCATGTAAAACCATACCATTGATAAAAAAAAAAATTGATCTTTTTGCAAGTCTCAGTTTTCTTATCTGTATGTCAAAAGTGAAAATCAATAGCCTCTTCAAGGGAGAACCGCAGCTCCTTGCCCAACAATACCAACTGTGATTATGTAGTGCATATTTCAGTGAGAAGAGCGCACGAAAAGCTGCCTGCCAAACCGCCATCTGCAGAAATCGCTCAGACTCTCTGGGATCATATTAACAGTTCAGACAAATCTTGTTATAGTATTGGGATTAATCCTGAAATAGCACAGAGTACGTGGCACTGGGAAGGTGGAGAGGCAGCTGCTACTGTGCCCACCCTGGTGGCTCAGGTTAGTGTCCCAGAGTAGGAAGCAACCAGTGAAGAAGTCTAAGTAATTCCTTGTGAGATGCTCCAGTCTTGAGTCCGGAGCAAAACTGCAATGTTTGGAATGGAATCCTGAAGACTGGCTGAGGAGCATCATAAATAACCCTGTGAAATCCACTTCCTTGGGCTTGAGAATCTTGTAAAAAAGGGAAAGGTAAATTTACAAATAGATGAGGAGAAAATTAATACCCATGACTTCTGAAATTCTTCAAAGGGCACGGAACCAAGAAGGCTCTTACTTTGGTCCTACATTCAGTGGATGCTCCAAATCCGAAGAGAAATCTCACGACGTCGTTGTGGCCTTGTTGGGCAGCAAAGAAAAGGGCGGTGGTACCTGACTGGGAGAGAGAGGGGCCGGCTTTGAAAGACGTTGAGTTAAATCACATTTGGTTTATACATTTTCAAAGAATACAAACAGTATCCCTGCATATACACCTTCTAACTTAGGAAAGGGTGACATTTGAACTGATCTATTCCTTGGTCAGGGAAGTGACCAGGAGAAAAGAAAATTTTATTAGTGTTTGAGGATGAATGGGGGTTCCCCAATAGATGTGGCCCAAACTCCTGGGACTTGTGAACATTACCTTACATGGCAAAAGGTGTCCTTGAGCTATTTGAGAGGAGGAATTTTTCCTGGGTTATCTTATTTTTATTTTATTTTTTTGGTGGTACTGAGGGTGGAACCCAGAGGCCTTCTACCTCCGGGCTATACTCCCAGACCTATTTTATATTTTTATTTGGAAACAGGGTCTCACTAAGTTGCTGAGAGCCTCACTAAGTAGCTGAGGCTGGCTTCGAACCTGTGCTATCCTCCTATCTCAGCCTCCCAAGTGCGGGGATTACAAGTGTGTGCCACCACGCCCAGCTTCCTGGGTTATCTATGTGTTGGCCCTAAAGCCAGTGACAAGTGTCCAGTGACGGGCGCCGCATTCACAACTGCTAAACCATGGAAGCAACTGTAATATACAGCTATGGATGAGGAGATAACCAACATGTGGTATAGTCATAGAATTATTTAGCTTAAAAAGGAAGAAAATTCTGACATACACTAACATAGATGAAACCCGAAAATGTAAAATAAGTAGTGTGTGAAATAAACCTGTCCTAACAGGACAAATACTGATTGATTCTACTCTGTTATCTAAAGAAGTCAAATTCATAGAACCAGAAAGCAGGATGAATGTTCCTAAGGCTTTGGGGAGGGATGGGGAGTTACTGTTTGGTTCATTTGTTTATTTTGTGGTATTGGGGATTGAACCAGGGGTGTTCTATCTCTGAGTTACATCCCAGCCCTATTTTATTTTTTAGTTTGAAACAGCATCTCATTGAGTTGCTGAGGGCCTCACTAAGTTACTGAGGCTGTCCTTGAACCTGTGATTCTCCTGTCTCAGCCTCCCTAATACTAGGATTACAGGCATGCACCATCACATCTGGCAAAGTTACTGTTTAATGGGTTCAGGTTTTCAGTTTTACAAAGTGAGCAGAGTTATAGAGATGGATGGTAGTGATAGTTGTGTTGCACTATGAATATATTTGTACCACTGAGCTATATATTAAAAATGCTAGCTAGGCAGGGCAGTACACACTTGTAATCCCAGTACTTGGGAGCTTGAGACAGGAGGATGACAGGTTTGCAGCCAGCCTCAGCTACTTAGTGAGGCCCTCTACAACTTAGAAAGACTCTGTTGCAAAATAAAGAATAAAAAATAGCACTAAGGGTGTAGTTTGGAGGTAGAATACCTCTGGGTTTAATCCCCAGTACTACAAAAAAAAATGCTTAAAATGGTAAATTTTGTTATGTGTATTTTACCACAGTAATTTTTTTCAAGTGTGAGGTGGGTGAAGTGGTCGGGCATGGTGGCACACACTTGTAACCTCAGTACTTGGGAGGCTGAGACAGGAGGTCATAGATTTGAGGTCAGACTCAGCAACTTATTGGACTCTGTTTCAACATAAAAAGAATAAAAATGGGTGAGATCACAGCTTGGAGGTAGAAAACCCCTGGGTTCAATCCCCAGTGCCCAAAACCAAAACCCCAAAAAAGCAAAAGAGCAAGGTGGAAATATCTGTGACAGAAAAGTAATGTGACCAGACAGGCTGGAGAGCTGTTGGCACCAGCTGAAGAATAATGTAGGAGCAGGAAGGGGCAAAGCACAGCGTCTCTCCGGAGCCTCCAGAGGAAGTACGCCCTGCCCACACTTTGATTTTAGACTTTTAGTGTCCAGATCTATGAGAACGTGAATTCCTGTTATTTTAAGCCACCGGGTACACTGTGATCTGTTAGAGGGGCCATAGAAAACTAGTATATTTGGGGAACACCAGCATTCATTAGTACAGGGAAGAATTCTGGTTACAAGATTCAGTGCTCCAGAGTAGAACACTATTGATGCAAAAAAGAACTTAAAAAATTCACCCCAAAACTTCAGTTGGAGCTCAGACTGAAAATAGGCTCAAAGCAGTACTCAAAATTGGATATGTGAGTGTAACAATGAACCCACTATTAGGTATAAATATAATGTGCCAATGAAAAGTCTTTTTAAAAATTGGGCATATTAGGAACTGGGTCTAGTGGTATGCACTACCACTTCTGGGCATTTACCCAAAGGAATGGAAACCAAAGTACCAAACTAATGCATACGTATCTATGCTCACAGTTGCACAATTCACCAGTGCCAAACTATGGACCCAGCCAAGATGTCCCTCAATAGATGAATGGATTACAAAATGCTCTTCTTAATCTGCAGAAGCTAGGGAGAAAAAGGGTCAGAGGAGAAACTCTAGATGAGCAAATAAGGTGACCTAACTGAGGGGGATGGGAGCGGAATTCCTTAAGGTACCTGATACTCATTCACAAACATATCAAAGTCAGTCACCAAGCCAAACATGAGAAGGAGGGAGGGAGAGGGAATGGGTGAGAATTAGTGAAGGCTAAATGAGTGATGTGTGCATGGATGCCTCCACCATCTTGTACTCCATTGAGACGTATGATTACAATGCACCGATAAAAAAGCAAATTATAATTACTTTAACAATCAAAACAATGTACTCCTTCCTTGACAAAACATACAATTCAAAACTATAAATCTGATACATTGAAAATCCGTTGAAATGTAATCATTCAAAAAATAAAAATAAAACCCTGGTTTCTTCTTTTAAAAATCACCATACCATACTTGTGGGAAAGACATTTTTCTCCTATGGAAATGCTCTTCAGTATGTGGAGGGGAATACATTAAATCACTTTGAATCTCACTATGATGTATATTACATTGCATCAATAAAAGTATTAACAAAGATGCCTGTCACTTTCACACTTAGAGCTTGCGATGAAGCCGACACTACGCTTTCCCAAGCACAGGGAAAGAAAACCCTCTTTTCACAGCTTACCTGGAGCTGTGCGAGTTGTGGGTTCTGACTCAGGTGTGCAAGGCTGAGGGGAGAAAGTCCAGAAAGCTGTACTGATCACCCTGTGATTGTTCCTGAGTGTGTGTGTGTGTGTGTGTGTGTGTGTGTGTGTGTGTCTGAGGTCCACCACTCAGAGCATCTAACACCTTCCCAGACAGAACCCTCTCCCTCCAGCTGCGCTCAGGAGGAGCGGCGATGTGCCCCTTCACTCAGCCTTCCTGCCTGCGATAAGGAGGGTTTTCTCCTTGGTTCCCTCAGACATGAGTGGGAAGCTCCTTTCCATGGCTTTCTGACAGGGGAAGATTCTGGGCTCCAGAAAGTGTGCAAACAGGTCTGGAGGAAGAAAGATGGACAGAGTCAGAAAACCCTCACCTTCTTAATAGGGATTCAATTTAGAGACTACAAGGGTCCTTTCTGGGAGTTCTTTTTCTTTTGGGGTACTGAGGATTGAACTCAGGGGTGGTGTACCTTTGAATCAGAGTCTCACAAGGTTGCAGAGGCCTCGCTAAGTTGCTGAGGCAGGCCGTGAACTTAAGATCCTCCTGTGTCAGCCTCACAAGTACTGGGATTGTGGTGTACGCCACCACACCCAGCTGGGTGTTGAATCCAGGGGCATTCTACCTCCAAGCTACACCCCCTGGCTATTTTTTATTCTTTTTATTTTGAAACTGGGTCTCACTAAGTAGCCGAGGCTCGCTGCAAACCTGCGATCCTCCTGTCTCAGCCTCCTGAGTACTGGAATTCAAGCATGCGCCACCAAGCCCAGCAAGGATTTGTTTTTCAGTAAGCTTCTTGAAACATCATTTAAAAAAAAAACTTAATGAGCCGGGAAGATGGCGACCGAGAAAAGCGGGGCTTAAGAGTCCCGCTAACAACCAATCTCCATTACCACAAAAAGAGCGCCTTTCATAGCCAGAAAACACCATCACCAGAAAACAAAAAAACCACCAGGCTCCAGAGAGAAAGCAGACTGAGAACAGAGCTCAGGGCCACAGAGGAGACACACGCGCCCGAGGACGCGGCAGCAGCGCCATACTGCCGGCGGCAGCGGCGAACACAGCGGACGGCTACAGCAAGCCGAGGTGAGCCGATGCGGAACAGCCAGGCGGGATCTTTCGGCGCAGACAGCATTTAAAGCTCCCAGTGGCTGAGCTCAGCACACGCTGCAGGGATTCAGCGTGGAAATCAAAACCAGAGAAGAAAAAATACGCCAGCCTCATGGCCGAGGGCGTGGCAGAGGCGCCATATTGCCACCGGCGGCGGCAGCAGCAGTGAATTCACCGAGTCCAGTACAGCTACATCTACGTACTCAAGAACAGTGAGTCAAATTGCGGGCCACAGAGGAGAAATCCCAGTATTGTGCCTCCTGGGACTTGACCCAGTGAGGGAGTGGTGGTGGCAGAGATATCACACCATAGGAGAGCGTGCAACCTGGCACCCCCCATAGTTTAAAGCAGCCTCTATCGACTCCCTGGGTCGGAGACTCTGTGATACAACCCAGTAAAGGAGTAGTAGGGTCTGAGATAATACAGACTCGAGATCCAGAGCACCTTAAGTGAAGCCATAGTGACCCAAGGGAAGAACCCAGAGAAGGCACAAACCTCTGAAATCATGGGAAAGAGGAATAACACTGAAGTAATGAATGTGCACAACCCCACAACATCAGAACCTGATAAAACAGAAAATCAGAGATTTCTAGAAGATCAAATCAGGAAAATAACTGTAGAAATAACAGAGGTGCTTCGAAAAGAACTCAGAGAGAGCCAAAAAGAGATAAAGGATGCAATTAATGAAGTAAAGGCCTCAATTCAAAGCACAAACAACCGATTAGACCACATGGAGAACAGAATCTCGCTCTTAGAAGATGAGCAATCCAAAAATGAATGCATAGTTTCTAATCTAGAAAAAGATATCCAACAGCAGGAATCTGACATTGAAGAAATATGGGCCCATCTTAAGAGAGCTAACCTAAGAATAATTGGAATAGAGGAGGGAAAAGAAAGTGATACCAAAGGGATCAACAATCTCTTCAAGGAAGTAATAGCAGAAAATTTTCCAAATATAGAGCAAGAGGTTGATACACAGGTCCAGGAAACTTATAGAACTCTCTTTAGACAGGATCCGAGAAGAGGATCCCCACGCCATATAATTGTCAAAATGACCAATGTGGAAGCCAAGCAGAGAATCTTAAAGGCAACAAAAACAAAGGGCCAAGTGACATTCAGAGGCAAACCAATTAGAATCACTCCAGACTTCCCAAACCAAGTCATGAGAGCCAGAAGGGCTTGGAGTAACATATTCCAAACTCTGAAAGAAAACAACTTCCAGCCAAAAATTTCCTATCCAGCAAAACTTTCTATCAAATTAGATGGAGAAATAAGAAGCTTCCATGACAAACAGAAACTGAAGGAATTTATGTCTTCAAAACCAGCGCTAGAGAAAATACTCAAAGAGATTAACTACAAAGAAGAAATAGGTAACACTCACCAGAACCAGAGAAACAAGAGTTTCCATCCAACAGACAACTAAGATTGGTTATCTGTGGAGATTCATTATTTATGTTAGTCTTTTACCTATCTCTAAATTGTATTGTTTGCCTTTATTGTTGTTAATTTTTAGGATTTCTAGTTGGAATATTAATATACCTTCAGATATAGCATTTGGAAATATTTTATCCAATTCTATTAGTAACTTTTAACTCTGTTTACATTGTCTTTGGATATACAATATGTTTTTTATTTTTTAGGGAGTTTGTATATTCTTCTGTTGCCTGTGCCATTGAAATCATATCCAAGAAATCACTGCCAATTTCAATGTTGTGAGGTTTTATGACCCAGATTTTCTCCTAAAAGTTTATAGTCTTAAGATTTATATTTAGGTCTTTTATCTAGTTTGAGTTAATACTTGTATGTGGGATTAGGTAAGGGTCCAATTTTATTCTTTTCCATGTAATTATTATTTTTCAACAATATTTAGTTAAAAGATTATTATTTCCACCACCAAATCTTTGTGGAAACCTTGTCAAAAATAACTTGACAATACAGGGAAGAAGTTAGCTCTAGGCTTGTATTTAACTCCAATGGTCTATATATCTGCCTTTAGAACAGTACTACACTGTTTCAATTATTGTAGCTTTATATGGTTTGAAATCAGAAAATATACATCTTCTAGCTTTGTTTTTGCTTCGAGATTGTTTTGGGTATCTAGAGTCCATATTCCATATCAGGATAGATTTTTTTCTGAAAAATAAATATATGATAGTTTCACCTAAAAAAAAGAAAAAAATATTCTCTGGTAAGAAAGAAAGCAAAAAGAAATATTGAAATGTTATCTTTAAGTCATCAAAAGCTTGGTATCAGACAAATGAAACTGTTATGTGAGATTATCATTTTTAATTTTGGATAAATTGCTATAATACTAGATGTCAACCACTAAGCCAAGCATGGGAGGGAGGGATGGGGAGAGAATGGGGTGGGGATCGGGTGGGGGCTGACTGGGCGATGTGTGCATGTATGTCTACAAAAGTTTGTATCCCACTATGATGTATGAATACAGTGCACCAATAAAATAAAATTAAAAATTAAAAAAAAATAAAAAAAAATAAAAAAAACTTAATGACAGCAGTTTGAGCCAATTTTGGAATGCATATACTATTAATCATTATGTATAAGAATGTAGCAATCCATTACACAACAGGACATAGACTTCAGTCTGGAATTTACATCAAGGCTTTCGATGTGTGTATTTCACTACTGAAACCCAGGGCTCCGTGCCAACTGCAATTGCAGTTCCTGTGCCTGTGAGTTACAACCGGCCATGATGGCTGATCCTCTATAGCGATGATCTTTTAGCACTGCAAGCTTCTAGTTTCTCTCTCTAGCAAGCTCTGTGTACCCAGACAGCCAACTAAGAAAACAATGACAGGTACTTATTCAGGAAACAATTCTGACATTTTTAAATGTATTAGCAATGGGGCAAAGCTTAAGTACGTGGTAAGACCAGGTTGCGAAGCACCCAGCGCTCTCAGCCAGCTTCCAAAACAGGGGATCGAGGCTGCCGTGCTCCTGTTGACCCAGATTGGCATGATCTCAGGAAATTCGAGGGACTGTGGGAAACTTACATAGCATCCTCGCTCGGGCCCCACAGTTTCACCAGTGTGCTTTGGTACTCTCAGTGTACGAGTGTCCATCTTCCAAGATTAGTTGAACCATTGGAACCAAACAAAACCATACACTGGCTATAGATCAAATGCTTCCCTCTCCTCCCTGCCAGTCTCAGTTGTCCCACAGAGGCTGTGGTGCATGTTGGGCCTCCTATTTAAGATAAAGGTTTTGAGTAAGCCGATCTGGACCATATTGTTTTTATTTGAGAAAATCTGACTTTGCTTTAAAGTTATAATAAACAGGGATTGTAAAACAGGGAGGAATTTATTTCTAAATGAGGGTAATTTTAAACTGTAAGTTTAAATGAGCCCAAACATTTTCATTCTAGAGATAAAAAACGTTCTGACATGAAAAATGGTCTAAAACAATAATCTAGCGTTATGGAAATTGCTCAAAAGAATCCGTGAGAAGATTGAGTTCGCTCAGTCTCTGTGCTGCTCCTTTCAACAGGCCAGCCTTGCTGAACCAGGGCTGCAGGGGGCCAGACCCCTGATTCTCCCAGTCAGGTGTTGCTTTCATGGTCCACAGCTATGGCCTCCAGCATCCAGAGAGTGCCAGGAGGGATGTCTGTCTGTATCCTGGAACTCTCAACACAGCCCTTAGACCTGCTTGGTGCATCTTAACTTGTTTGGCTTAGGGACAGTGGTCCAGACTGGAAGGATGGGTTCTATTAGCTTTGTTAAAGTTTGGTCTTCTTGAAACAACTGCAAGACAGATCTTAAAATAGCTCTGATCAAGGAAAACCCAATACCCTGTTCAGTTCGAGGCCTGCCCAGGACGTCCCTCTCAGGCTTGAACCGAAGAGCCAGATTCACTCTCTGGCTGCCCAGAGCACATGTTCCCATAAACATTAATTTATGCCATGTCCCAGGTGAGCTTGTAAATATAGAGAACCTGTGAATACCTGAGCCTAAGAGTATGTTCAAATACCCCAGCCCCCTTACTCTTCTCTGGACTGGACCAAGAACGGATGCTCTGTTGAGAGCAAACTCCCAAGATTTCCCTCGAGTTAAGTGTGTCCATGGGTTCACCTTTTAGTTGAATGTTCACACACATGGCTTTTTTTTTGGGGGGGGGCTTATTTAATAACATGGCCAGGCAGAAAAGTCCTTTTAAAATATTGTTTGGTGAGGCTGATTGCAATGTCCTAGCAAGTGAATTTCATTATGAATAGGCTTGTGACTTAAAATATAATGATTTCTAGGAAAATCCTATAAAATCCTATAGCATCTTGTTACAAGGGAAGAAGGAAGAACCGATTGATACTGAGACAACATGTGAAAGTGATTGGTTACTGCTGTGACCAACCATGGCTTAAGTACGCCCTCCAGATTTCCATGTGCCGAAACTGTCGGTGTTGAGATGGAGGGGCCTTTAAGGGGTGGGTCCTAGCGGAAGGTAATCCCTGATGGATGCCACCTTGGAAAGGATTAATGCTGGCCTCATGGAATGAGCTGGTTCGCACAAGAGTGAGTTGTCATAAAGTGAAGAAGCCTCCTGTGCTCACTCTATTCTTTGTGAAGCCATTTCTTTTCCCCCTGTCTGCTTCTCTGCCATGTTGTGATGCAGCCAAGGGGGCTCTCTCAAGAGGCCACACAGATGGGTCCACCGATCTTAGATTTGGGGACTCCAAAATATTCTGCTAAATAAACCTCTTTTCTTTATAAAGTTCCTGGCATCAGCTGTTCTATCATAGTAACACAAAATGGACCAAATGCAGTTACCCCAGATGTGTCCCATGATGGTCTATTCCCAGACCTTATTTTAGGCATACTAAAGTGTGTGTATGTATGTGTGTGTGTGTGCGTGTGTGTGGGGGGGTACTGGAGATTGAACTTGTATTATATCTCCAAGCTATGCCACACCTCGATTTTTTTTTTCTTCAGTACTGGGAATGGAACCCAGGAGCATTCTACCTCCGAGATACACTTCCAGCCCTATTTTTAATTCTATTTATTTATTTATTTATTTATTGGTGGTACTGGGAAGGGAACCCTTCTCCGGGTTACATTCCCAGACCTGTTTTTTTTTTAATATTTTATTTGGAAACAGGGTCTCTTAAGCCAGTGAGGCTGGCTTCGAACCTGTGCGATCCTCCTGTCTCCACCTCCCAAGCACGGGGATTACAAACGTGCCCCACCATGCCTGGCTTAATCTTTATTTTTGAAACAAGGGTTTACTAAGTTGCAGAGGGAGGGCCTCACTAAGCTGAGGCTGGCCAGGAGCCTGTGATCCTCATGTCTCAGCCTCCCAAGTGTTGAGATTACAAGAGTGTGCCACATCACCTAGCCCAACCCAATCTCGTCTGGCCCAACCCAGAGGCATTCTACCTCTGAGCTACATCCTTTTTATTTTTTGTTTTGAAACAGGGTCTTGCTAGGTTGCTGAGAATCTCACCAAATTGCTGAGGCTGTCCTCGAACTTGCAATCCTCTTGTTTCAGCCTTCCAAGTACTGAGATTACAGGCACCACCACGCCCATCTTGCAATGAGTTTTAATGTAGGAGAAAAGCAATGATGACTTTTGTACTCTTTACCAACTCACTAAAGACTTCAGATCTCTGACTTGGTCATGTTTGTTTAAACGCACAGCTGACCTACCTCTCTCTGTAGGTTGATGTCTGCTCCTTGTAGAACTAGCTCCTTCACGCAGTCTATGTGGCCGGCATAGGAGGCCACCATGAGGAGTGTGGTCCCGTTCTGGTGGAGGAGAGAGAGATGAACAGTTAGGCCTTGGAGAAGAGGCTGCAGAGAAGTCATCTCTCTACCCAGAATGCATCTGGGTGCAAAATTTTCTGTAGTGATAAAAGTGTCTCATGAATATTCTTATAATGCAGACTGAATGGGGAAAAGCAAAGCAACAAATTGCTGAGGCTGGAATTTGCTATTTATAAATGTATTGACTTCTATTATCTTTAGAAACCAAGTCCAAGTGAACCATAGTTATGGCATTTTCAGGCAGCAGTGAGATAATCTTCTCATTTTATGATTCATCATAAATGATTCTGGAGCTATTCTATTCACTGCTATTTATGAAAAAATGAGTTAAATGGTAACTCGTTGGTTTTCTGTATTTAGAAATCTTTAAATTTTTTAAAAATTTATTTTAATTAAAAATTTAATCATATTCAAAAGTATTTAATTTTAAAATTATTTGATACTTAAAATGATTTAGGTAAAGAATGAACTGAGACTATAGAATTGAGAGTCGGGACTGTGAGAGACAGGTCCATCTCTGTCATCAAAATACAGTCTGGCTTGGTGGTACACACCTGTATTCCCAGTACTTTGCAGGTTTGATTGAGGCCAGCCTCAGCAACTTAGCAAAACTCTCAGCAAGCTGATAAGACCCTATTTTACAAATAAAAAATCAAAAGGGCTGGAGGTGTAGCTTAGAGGTAGAATGTCCCTAGTTCCAAAAACAACAGTATAATTTGGGGCAAGTTGCTTAAAATTGGTAGGTCCCATTCATTTCATCTTAGGACTGGGGGCTGTAGGTGTCGCTCAGTGGTAGAACATGTGTTTAGAGAGGGAAACAAGAAAACGGGTTCAAGGACTAGAGGTTTACATGTGATGTGGATCCTTCCAGGGAGAGTGGACTTTTATAGTCTAATTTGCAATTGTTTTCAAAGGCTTGAAATGGTAATATAACCACTTTTAGGTAGCAGTAGGTGAAACCTTGGTGCTATGGTCTAAATGTGTCCCTCCAAATTTCACATTAAATTCTAACCCTCACTGTGATGGTGTTGAGAGGTAGGGTCGACCTTTCTCCCCCCCCCCCCTCTCTCTGTATATATATATATATATATATATATATATATATATTTTTTTTTTTTTTTTTTTTTTTAAACAGGGTCTCTTAAGCCAGTACGGTTGGCTTTGAACCAGCAAGAGCCTCCTGTCTCCACCTCCCAAACGCGGGGATTACAAGCATGCGCCACCACACACCCAGCAAGAGGTAGGGTCTTTTGAGAAGAGATTGAGTCCAGAGGGTTTTACCCTCATGAAAAGAATCAGTATCCTTATAAAAGAAGTTGAAGGGCGGGTAAGCATGCAGAGTCACCACCTATGAACAGAGACAGCACACTTTCTCCGGACACAAAGTCTGCTGGCACCTTGACTGTGACTTTCCCATCATCCAGACCGTGAACAATAAGTTTCTGCTGTTTTTAAACCACCCAGTCTAAAGTATTTTGTAATAGCAGCCTGTATGGAGTAAGACACTTGGTTTAAAGCCAATATGACTAGACAAGCTAAGAATATACTTTTTTTGTTGTTGTTGTTACTGGGGATTGAACCCAGGAGCATTCTACTTCCGAGTTACACTCACAGCCCTATTTTAATTTTTATTTGGAAACAGGGTCTCACTAAGTTGTTGAAAGCCTGACTAAGTTGCTAAGGCTGACTTTGAACCTGCAGTCCTCCTGTCTCAGCCTCCCAAGTACTGGGACTACAGGTGTGTGCTACCATGCCCAGTAGAATAGATCTTTTTTACATGAGGAAAGAGAATTATTTTTATCATGGACCACACTGGTTGCAAAATAAAAATTAATCTTGAGTTAGAGGAAGTAAAAAAACATTTAATTTCAGTATTTAAAGAGGAATGGAAAAATATTAGGCTCATTTGTTTTAAAGAAAAGATGACTGAAACAAATAATTATACTTCTTCGTAGATTGTATTTCAACTCTACATCATGGTCAAATAAAAAAAGCCAGAATAAAACTGTGGACAAAAAAATAAAAAGTATTATCTTGAGCTACACAAAATATTTCATTTATACTTAAAGCCTATCAACTTAGCCATACATGGTGGCACACACCTGTAATCTAGTACTTGGGAGGTTGAGACAGGAGGATATCTGATGTAAGGTCAATCTCAGAAAATTAACAAGACCCTCAACCACTTAGTTCAGACTCTATTTCTTTCTTTTTTTTTTTTTTTTTTTTTTTTTTTTGAGGGTCTGGGGATGGAACCCAGGGGCATTCTACCTCGGAGCTACAGCCCCTGCCCTATTTTTTATTCTTTATTTTGAAACCGGGTCTCACTGAGTTGCAGAGGGCCTCACTAAGTAGCTGAGGCTGTCCGTGAACCGCGATCCTCCAGTCTCAGCCTCCTGAATGCTAGGATTACAAGCGTGCGCCACCACGCCCGGCGTTCAGACTCTATTTCAAAGTAAAAAATAAAAAGGGCCAGGCGTGGTGGTGCATGCTTGTAATCCCTGTGCTTGGGAGGCGGAGACAGGAGGAGCGTGCAGGTTTGAAGCCAGCACACTGGCTTAAGAGACACTGTTTCCAAATGAAAAAGTGTAAAATAGGTCTGGGAGTGTAGCCTGGAGGTAGAAGGGCTTCCAGGAACCGCCAAAAAATAAAAATAAAAATAAAAATAAAAATAAAAATAAAAATAACTAACTAAATAAATAAATAAAAAGGGCTGGGGGTACAGCTCAGAGAAAAAATGCACCTGGATCAGGTTCAATCCCAAGTACCCCAAACAAAACACTATTAACTTGACTTATTTTATTCTCTAAAGATTAAGATTACTTTGTTCCACTGGCTAATGTTAAAATGTATTTTTAAAGAGCTACCTGGTTTTGAACAGAGCATAAATAAATGTGCACAAATATAATAAAGTCCAAAACAAAAAAATGCTTTAATACATGCATTAGTACATCTAAAAAGGTTAACTGAGATATGGCGGTGGTGTGTGCCTGTAATTCCAGTACTTGGGAGGCTGAGATAGGAGGATCACAGGTTTGAGGAAAGTCTTAGCAATTTAGCAAGGCTTTCAGCAACCTAGAGTGAGCCTATTTCCAAACAAACAAACAAACAAACAAACAAACAAATTAGGCTGGGAGTATAATTTGAAGGTAGAATGCCCCTGCATTCAATCCCTAGTAACACACACACACACACACACACACACACACACACACACACACACGTAAAATGAAAAAATAAAAGAGTCTTTCCATTGTACATTCTTATGCTAAATGTGCATCAGAGAGAAGAGAAAAGCAGAAAATGTAAACAGCAAGGATCAAAAATGAACGGTAGCAAAGTAAAGCTTTTGGTGTATGGGTTTCCTAGATTAAAAAAAAAAATTAACAATACTGTCTGTGGGAAAAAATTGAACATGGTCTACATCAGGTGAAGAAAAATTCCCAAGCAAGCCCGTGGGCCTCTCCTTGCATTCTACTGGCTCCCATGGCTTTCCTACGTGTCCTGGGGCTTGCCCATAGACAGGCAGTTCTAGCCTAGAGATCAGTCATAAGGAAGCACCCTCGAACCCAGGGCCAGGCTCAAGAGGACCTGGAGCAGGCGAAGCCTTGCCAGCGACATTCCTGAGGAACAAAGGCCTGCACTGTTTACGCACATCCCCCGCCCTCAGTCACCACCAACCTCAGAGGCCTCTTAGGAATGGCAAGATGACTGAATGGCCATTGTTGAGATGTTAAGGAATATTTTAAGGAATCATTTCTCCAGAAATGTGATGAAATCCTTTTTAAAAGTTAATTAAAAAAAATTTTTTTTGTACTGGGAATTGAATCCAGGGGCATTCTACCTCCAAGCTATACCCTTATTTCATTTTTATTTTGAAACAGGGTCTTGCTAGGTTGATGAGTCTCACTACTTGCTGAGGCTGTCCTCAAACCAGTGATCCTCCTGTCTCAGCCTCCCAAGTACTGGGGTTAGAAGTGTGAGCCACCATGTCTGGCTTTTTTAAATTTTTGGATAAAGAGGAGTAATCTACACAAATATTAATATCTACTCATGTGACCAAAGTAATTGCTGGTCACCTGGCAGACAGACAGACAGAGTGTGGGCTCTGTGGACAGATGGTTGGCAGGTCAGATGACTTAGAGCTCTGGGAAGGCCGGGCCTGGGGCGCAGCAGGGTGGCCCTGGAAGCCAGAAGACACAAGGAAGGCACTTGAAGGGTAACTTAAAGAGTAATAGTGGTCACCAGCGCCTGTGGCCCTGGCCACGAGAGTGCTGACTGTGTGGGGTAGGAACTGGGCCCGTGACACCGAGCAAGAACGAGACAGGCACATCTCACAGATGCCCAGAACCCCATGTGTCTGGCCTCTGGCAAGAAACAGATGGTACATCCAAATTGGGATAATTGGAAGGAAGTTTAATAAAGAGACTATTTTTAAAGCTGTGGCTTGGGTGTTGGAAACTAAAAAGAACAGGGTAGTTCTGGGAGCTGGTAACAATGGGCTCCATGACCAGTGCAAGGGAAGGGCTCCCAGGGCAAGCTGGTGAAGCACCAGGGGCGCACAGGGTGGGGCACGGGGCTCTGGACCCCTCCCCTCCACCCCATAACTTTGCCAAGGCTTCCATTGGCTGGACCCAGCTAGAAGGCAGCGGGAAGGGAGGACAGTCCTACGGTTCACCAGACTCTGGGACAGAGCCAGCTGCAGAAGGCACAGAGGGGATCTGGAGGTGCAAACCCAGCCCTCCTGCCCAGATGCCCAGGGGCCCAGGAGCAAACTCTGCTTTTTCACTCTTGGGCTGGGGGTGGACTTAACCACATTTGCGCAATAAAAGCTGGCATGGCAGGCCCCGGTTCCAGGAAAACAATAAGCTCTTTTGAAAACATTTTGATTTAAATGCTAAAATCATCTCCACATCTGAGGTCCTCCTCATCCCCAGAGATGTGGAGAAGTCCTGCTGAGAAAAGGAAACCATTTCCTGGAGCTGGGGAGGGGAAAATCCTCTAGGTAGGACCTGTTAGTGGGCAGAACATCTATTTTTTATTTCCTCTTTCTACTTGCTAATTAGTGTCTTTTTGTTTACAAAAGGAAAAGAAATTATAGATAGGTACCTGGGTGGATTTTTCAGTTTTCTCAGTCTTGTAAAAAACAAACAGACCCCCATGCCCACAGGAGCCCAGTGTGCTCCAAATTCCTTCTCTCTCTTTCCTCTCCCTTCCCCTTTCCTTTCCCCCTCCCTCCCCCTCCCTCTGTGTGCATCTCCCTCTCTTTCCCCCCCCCCCTCCCTCCCTCCCTAATGAATTCTTTACCAAGTGTCCTTTTCTTCTTGGAACCTCCCTGTGCTGCCTCCTAGCGATTCCTTCTTTCCTATGGTGGCCACCTTCTGTTTTATGCATGTAACTGTTTCCTTTCTGACTTCTTTTGTGGTTTTAAGTGCACCACTATACTTAGGACTTTTTTTTTTTTTTTTTTTTGGTGGTACTGGGGATTGAACCCAGGGGCGTTTTTACCTCTGAGCTACACTCCCCAGCCCTATTTTATTTTTTTCATTTTGAAACAGGGTCTCACAGAGTTGCTGAGGGCCTCGCTAAGTTGCCGAGGCTGGCTTTCAACCCCTGATCCTCCCGTCTCGGCCTCCTGAGTCCTGGAGTTACAGGTGTGCACCACCGTGCTCAGCTCACTTAGGACTTTTGGATACGGAGAAAGCAAGCAAACACATGAACAAACACACAGCACTGGAGAGAGGCGCGCTGGGCACGCAGACCCCGCGTCCCTCCGTCCCTCCGTACACTGTCTCTGCAGTCCACGTCCACTCGACCGCTATTCAGCAGCAGCTTCAGCAGGGCCAGGTTCCCCCTCCTGGCTGCCCAGAATGCAGCGTTGGCAAGTGGCGTTTCCTTCTGCAAGAGAAAACCAAACAGGATCTTAAAACCAGCACTGGTTAACTCGATCGCTTTTATGCCTGTCTATAATGCCATTTGAAAGAGAGAATGGTTTCAGAGTTTTCGCCCCCTTTGAAAGGCTCCCAGGCAATAGATGATGGTAAGCGCTTGGTCATGGGATGTGCCTTATCGGAACCAGACAGCAGAGCCAAGAGGTGGTCTGCAGAGCAATACGCAGTTGTGGCTAAAGCAGCATCGCTAAGCCCATTTCCCACCAATGTTCGTGCTTTCCTACCTTTTATGTCTTTGTTCACACAGTTTCCTCCTTGCTTGGAATAAACTTTCTCCATCCTTCAAGGCCAAGGCTCTGCTCAAATGCCATTTCCTCTGGAAACATTCCAAGTCTCTCTTCCCCTAAGCGAGCACAATACCTCCCCGATCTGCCTTCCTGAAGAAGCTTACTGGTACTTTTTCTACATCCTTAAGACTTTTCTGTCTGATCCCAGCTGAGTAAGTACTTCCTCACTTTCCCTCCACCTGAGTTTTCTGCTTCAGCCTGAGCCTACCAAAGGTTTCCTGTGAGACCAGGGAACCCTGGGCAGAGAATGCCATTCGCTGCTCTCATGGGGACTCTTCGTGCTGCTGCGGGGGCATTTCCAAGCAGCCCAGCTAAAGTTGGCCTATGAATGGGGGGCACGGAGCTGGGAAATGGGCTTGAAAAGGAGTGGCAGAGCTGAGTCTGCACAGTGTCCTGCTCAAAATCAAATCGATCAGGACTGGTAGAGAACGGTACTTGAGAGGAAGGGGCCCGGCTGTGGGACCAGAGAGCTCTGGGGGGCAGCCCAGCCCCGCACAACTGCCCTGGCCTTGGGAGTCCCCGGTGTCCTCTTGGGCGATGGAGATTACAGTACCTGCCTTGAAGTTTACATAAAGGATTAAATGATGTAGATTAGTTACCTAATACAATGCCCAACACACCATAAATGCTGGAAAGCGCTAGTTTAGGTCCTCTTCCTCCTCTGAGTTGAGGGCTTCGCATATGTTAAGCACTCTACCACTTAATTATATTCCTAGCCCTTAACTCTTTTCCTTACTAAGTTAAAATCAATAAAGCAATATTAAATTCAGAATATTAGTATTAATAGAGAAATTTGATCATCTCAGGAAAGTTTAAGGTATTTACATTGTTTAATAAAAGTACTTTTGGGGAAGTTTTTTATTTTTAATTCAGTGCTGGGGATCAAACCCAGAGCTTTGCACGTGCTAGGCAGGCACTCCACCACTGAGCTGCATCCTCAGCCCTTGGAAGAGTTTTTAAAACCTTTCTGATCCCAATGGCATTTTATGCAATATGTATTTAAAATACAGTCATGCATTGTATATAACAACATTTTGGCCAACAACAGACACACACACCACAGCGGTCCTTCACCGTTCTACTGCCTAATGAGATCGTTTGTGTAAGTACACTCCACGGTACTCGGGTGATGAAAGTGCCCAGTCACCCATTCTCAAAACATGTCCCCATCAGTAGGTGTAGCTCCATTTTATCTGTGGTTTCTCTTTCGATGGTTTCATTTACCCAGTCCTAACTATGGTGCAAAAATATTAAATGGAAACTTCCAGAAGTAAGCAATTCCCAAGTTCTAAATCACATTCTGTTCTGGGAAGCAGGATGGAATCTTGCCTTGTCTTGAGCCTTCCTGCCAGGATGTGACTGACCCTTGTCCAGAGCATTCACACTGTGTATGCTACTTACCCAATAGTCACTTGGCTTCATTTAGTTGCTTTTGAAGATTGACCCCATGGACAGTCTATCTCCTACCTACACCCTCGGCTCTTTTTATTTTGAAGCAGGGTTATACTAAGTTCCTGAGGCTGGCCTTGAACTTGTGACGCTTCTGTCTCAGCCTCACAAGTACTGGGATTCCAGGCATGCGCCAGCTCACTCATCCTGCTAGTCCTTAGTAGCCACCTTATCAGCTGTGCTTGTATCCAAGTTGACCTTATCTACTTAGTAATGGCCCAAAGTGCAAAATTGTAATGCTGGCATCTTATTACTATATATGATTATAACTGTTTTAGTATTAGTTTCACTGTTAATCATTTACTGTGCCTAATTTAAAAATTAAAATATCACTGATATGTATATATATATATATATATATATATATATATATATACATGTACATTTTTTTTGTGGTACTGGGGTTGGAACCCAGGGGCTTTCTACTCCAGGCTATATTCCCAGATCTATTTTATACTTTATTTGGAATCAAGGTCTCACTAAGTTGTTGAGAGCCTCACTAAGTAACTGAGACTGGCTCCGAACTTGTGCAATCCTCCTGTCTCAGCCTCCCAAGTGCTGGGATTACAAGCGTGTACCGCCACACCTGGCTTATATATGCATTTTTTAAAGACACTTTGTATATAGGGTTTAGAAACCTTTGTGGCTTCAAGCATCTACCAGGAGTCCTAGAATACAGTCCCTGTGAATAGAGAGAGGCCACTATATTACATTAAATATAATCATATGCTAAGTTTAAAAATGCCAATAATTTCAGCTATCAAGAAGGCCCTCTAAAAGCACAGTGACAGCAGTGATGACAGCATTGGTTGGTGCAAGGATTGCATTTCATTCCAGAACCCTTCAGCACACACCTAAGCCAGAGCTCTTGTGCATACCTGCAGGAGAAGGGCAAGGTGGGGAGTGATAAGCAGATCACAGGCATACTTTGAATAGCTTCCTGACTCATTGAGGAGGAAGAAAACCACTTCAGATTCTGGGTGAACAATTCGCCTTTCCTGAAGGCATGACTTCTGCTGCACTGGAGTTTTCCAATTCAGCCATGGCGTTCACACCCAGAGCTTGCTGCATGTGCACCAGGCTGGGCCGAACGGTATGGTTGTTGGTGCTGGGGAGAAGCAGTGGCAAGGCAGGGCTGACTTGTACCATACATCATGAAACAGTGCCTTTTTAGTAGCGACTGCACAAGACCAGAATCAGGTCTGGGAGGATGAATTAGGAAGAGAATTTAATATGTGCCATCAAATGGCTCTATTGGCTTTTCCTGAAATGTGAACACAGGCAAGGCATAAACACAACTCATTCTCAGTGACCTCGTTGTTTAATCCTAGGTTCAAATACCCTTGAAAAACCCTCTTCAAATAGGCAACATCTGTACCAGCTAGAGCCTCTCCTCTCTTTAGGAGAGTACTGGGAATTCCTCTACTGCTGGGATGGATATCCTGGTTTCCCATAAGACTCTAGAAATTGAGCTTTGTGAACAATTGTGTACACACAGACACACACACACACACACACACACACACACACACACACACAGTGTGTGGAACTAGGGATGGAACCCAGGTACTAGGGATGGAAGCTAGAATGCTCAAGGGCATTCTACCTCCAAGCTAAACCCAAACCTGATTTTATTCTTTTATTCTGAAACAGGGTCTCACTAAGTTGCAAGGGCCTCACTAAGTTGCTGAGGCTGGTCTTGAACCTGTGATCCTCTTGTCTTATATCAGCTTTCCAAGTACTGAGATTACAAGCAGGCGCCACCACACCCAGCTCAGCTGTAAATATTTCATTCTTCTTCAAGGGCTTGGTTTGCTGAGGCAGAGGTAAGGCAGCAGAGTTGATCTGGGGCAAGGAAGAGCTGAGTTTAAGTTCTGGCCACTTTCTAGCTCTGTGATCCTGAGCGAGTTACTTATCGTCTATTGGCCCCAGTAAATGAAGATAATAATAATACGGTACCCCTATCATGAGTGGAGAATTAAATGAGACACACATAAACACACTTAGATAGTACACACTCAAGAGATGGCAGTTACAAATGCACTGCCCTCATAGCTTTTCACAATCCTTGTCCAAGCAATACATTTACTTGGTCAGGGCAATGTGCTGGGAACAGTGGCATTGGCCAGGGGCTAGGCCTAGAGGTCCGAGCTGACTTTGGTCTCTGTCCACAGGGCTTTATGGCCTGACAGTAAAATAAGTCACATCAAGGGGCATCAGAAGTCACTGTAGGTGCCCAAAGAGGACCGCAGCTGCCTGTGGTGAAAGCACAGTGTGGAGAATGGTCAGTTCTACCTGCCAGGGGGCTGGGAATGTCTTCAGTGACAAGGAATGATTGCAGTGAGTCTTGAAAGACAGCTAGGGGCCTGTCTGAGGGGCCAAGGGTGCAGAGCGTCCCACACAGAGGTTTGCCCCAGCTTCCTGGGGACCTCCACAGGCCAGGCAGGCTGGAGCAAAGGGTGTAAGGGACAGAGGGTGCACGCTATGACGGTGGGCAGGGACCCAGGGCAGAGCCTGGAGGCCTCGTGGTGCTGTGCCGCTGAACTTGGACTTGATCCTGTGGGTCCTGGGAAGTCAAGGATGCATTTGTGAGATTCTAGCTATTTGCGTTTTAGAAAAAGGTCTCTGCGATAGCTTCAGGGAGAAGGAATTGAAGTCTGGAGCCAACTAACATTGGAATCTGCAGGGTTCGGGGAAACGGCATAGACTGGGCAAGAGATACAAGGGGCCCCAAAGGGCAACTGCAGAGGGGATGGGGCGACTCAGGCTAGAGACGTCTCATTACTTATTTGCTCATTGATTTCATTCATTACATTCGTTTCAAGGTTTCTCCCTTTCCCAGAAACCAGCTATTTTTTTTTTTTTTTCAGCAGTACTAGAGCTTGAACCTGGAGTGCTCCACCACGGAGCGACATTTCCAGGAGCATTTTACCTCCTAGCTACATCTCTAGCCCTTTTACCCCCCTTTTTTTGGTGGTGCTGGTGATTGAACCCAAGGGTGTTCTACCTCTGAGCTACACCCCAGCTCTTTTATTATTTTTTATTTATTTATTTTTTGTGGTACTGGGGATGGAACCCAGGGTCTTTCTACTTCCAGGATATACTCCCAGACCTATTTAATGTTTTATTTGGAAACTAAGTTGCTGAGAGCCCCACTAAGTAGCTGAGGCTGGCTTCAAACCTGCGCGATCCTCCTGTCTCAGCCTCCCAAGTGCTGGGATTACAAGCGTGCACCACCACGCCCAGCCTTTTATTTTTTATTTGGAAGCAGGGTCTCACTAAGTTTCTGAGGCTGGCTTTGAACCTGCAATCCTCCTGTCTCAGCCTTCCAAGTACTGGGGTTACAGGTGTGCGCCACCACGCCCGACTTAGACAAGAGACATTTTAAAGAGCTCAGTGGAAGAGCCTGGAGGGAGGAGGAGAGGACTGACTCCCAGGTTCTGGTTCAGTGCTGGGTGGACTGTGGCACCATTCATGAACGTCAGAAACCCCACATGAGGGGCAGGCCTAGGAGAAAGAGGAGAGCTCAGCTTGGAACATGCTGAGTTCCAAGTGCCCACTGGGCATCCACGTGGAAATGTCCAGCGGAGAAATGGCCAGCGCTCCTTAAGCTCCTCGTTTCCTGGGGCTCAAGAATTTTGAGCTGATGCTTGAGAAGTGCCGACTGGGTACCATATAGCATGTCCTCTGCAGAGACCACCTGCCTTCCACCCTCAGGGAGCTCAGGGGAGTGGGTACCACTACTAGCCCATTTTACAGTGGAGGTGGCTGAGGAATGGCGAGCCAGGCTCCAGCGCCAGGCAGTCTGCTGCCTCGGGCGGCCTTTCCGGTGAACCAGCTCACATGCTGCCTTCCAAGGATTCGTCAGTAGACGGCGAGGAGCCAGGCGGCAGTGACCTCCAGTGACCGCCTTCCTGCCCTCCATCCCAAGCTCCTCCCCTGCCAAGATGGAAAGCCCCCAACTTTCCTTCTTTGTGGGGTCCACACAAGTCACAGTCCCTGGACAACTTCCCAGTCTCCTCTGGGTATAATACGCACATAACCAAGAGCAGTGTGGTGAGGGACGGGGCAAGTCCTTTAGCCTTTAAAGGAGACAGTGTTGCCTCTCCCTCTGCCCTCTCAACCTTGAACCTCCACAATGGTAGGTCAGTAAGTCTGTGCAAAATAAATAAATTAATTAATTAAATAAAGAACCTGATGTGTCGAAAGTACATTACACAAACTGCAAAACATTTCAAAAGGCGAAAGCACACTACACAAACTGCAAAATGTTTTACCAAGTATGATATTACCATTTTTATTTGACACTGGGGATTGAACCCAGGGGCATTCTACCTCTGAGCTATACCTCAACCCTTTTTATTTTTGGTTTGAAACAGGGTCTCACCAAGTTGCTGAGGACCTTGCTAAGGTGCTGAAGCTGGCCTCGAACCCTCAATTCTCCTGTCTCAGCCTCCCGAGCGCTGGGATTACAGACACAGGCCACCACGGCCGGCTATGCCATTACTACTTAGTCTCTTTTTGGATTCTTCTGAATTTTACAGGAAAGCTAGTGAGCCTTCCTCAAGTTTGCTGGTGGATACACTTTGAGTAATGACAAATCAGGTTGAGATCTTGCTCTATATTGGGCTGTATACCAGGCTGTGTGCTGAACATTTTAATTGCTTTAACTCTTTCTTTTATTTGTTTGTTTGTTTGTTTTTGGTGGTACTGGGGTTCCTGGAAGCCCTTCTACCTCCAGGCTACACTCCCAGACCTATTTTGATACTTTTTTATTTGGAAACAGGGTCTCTTAAGCCAGCTGAGGCTGGCTTCGAACCTGCGTGATCCTCCTGTCTCCGCCCCCCAAGCTCGGGGATTACAAGCCTGCGCCACCACCACGCCTGGCTCATTTCCATTTTTTAAGATAAGGGTACTGAGGCATAGCAGTATAAATTACTCAAGGTACACAGCGAGGAAGTAATAGAGACAGGATTCAAACTCAAATCTGTTTGGGCCCGGGGTGTGAAAGCATGCATTTTACACCCCGTGAGAAAAACTGAGCATAAAGTTCCACATTTGTCAAATTCTCTACTCTCCCCATTTACACCACCAGCGAGCCTTTACTGCCTGAACGTTGGCTAATCCACTGTTCACTAGACGCTACCAGAAGTTAAGTTCAGGAAAGAAAGGGAGCAGAAATACAGAAGGGAATTGGAATACATTCCTGAGTATGATCCATAACTATTTTGCAGCTTCAGTATCCTTCTGATAATTTAACAAACATAAGTGTCGATCAATTTTATTATGCTAAAAGTTAAGGCTACAGAATACGTGTAAAACTATGAATGTGGCATGGTTACCCTGGAAAATCATTGGTGGGAGGGGGGAAGGGAAAATGGGGGTGGGGGGGAGAGGGTACCAAGTATAGTGTAAATGTAAACCAAATACGTTCAATAAAAAATTTGTAAAAGTTAAAAAAAAAAAAGAAATACAGAAGGGAAATGTTACTTTACAGAACTGAAATTTCAATTAAAAGCTAAGTGGGAATGAAGATTTAAACTCTTAGTTTAAATAAAAGGGTTTAGAGTGATTAGGCTTCAATTGTACACTTACATTATTTTTTGGTACTGGGGATGGAACCCAGGGGCATTTTACCTCTGAGCCACACCCCCATCCATATATGTATATATATATATATATTTTTTTTTTCAGTACTGGGTAATATCCCCAGCCCTAGTTTTTAGTCTTTATTTTGAAACAGGGTCTCACTGAGTTGCAAATGGCCTCACCAAGTAGTAGCTGAGGCTGTCTGTGAACCGTGATCCTCCCGTCTCAGCCTCCCAAATGCTGGGATGACGAGTGTGCGCCACCACACCTGGCGCCTATTTATCTTATAAACAAAATCTAAAACAGAATCTTGCTAAATTGCTGAGGATCTTGACAAATTGATGAGGTTGGCCTCAAATCTCTTATCCTCCTAACTCAGCCTCCCAAGTACTGGGATTAGAGGAGTACTGTGCCCTGCTGTACTCTTAATCGAGAGAACATTAGCTTTATCCAATAAATGGATTTCTAAGATACTAGAAGTTATATAAAGCAAGGATATAATAATGGATTGAGAAGCCATATACAGAAGGATGCCTTTAAAATGTCATTGGCTATTCCAACCCATTGCTCCACTTTGTACTAAGTATTTGACATTTCAGATGCTTGATAAACATAAAGGCTAAGCCCAGGGTTGTCAGCATCAATACACAACAACAAGAAATCAAAGAGAAAAGGTATTGGTCTTGGGCATTCTGCTTTAGAGGTAAGCCTACACAGCACTAGCATTTTCAGACTCAAAATTTAATACCATATGTAAGATCATGTATATTTTCATGATTTAAAAACATGTATACTTGGAATAGGCAAACCCATATATAGAGAGTAGATTAGCAGTTATCTAAAGGAGATTGAGGAAATAGTGACAGTTAATAATGGGTGTGAGGTTTCATTGGGAGTGATTAAAATGTTCTAAAATTGATTTGCTAATGGTTGCACAACTGTGAATTCACTAAAAATCTTTGAAATGAATATTTTAAGTGGGAAAAATATATGTCACATGATTTATCAAAGCTGTTAAAAAACAGGTAAGGTTTTATTAATTTATTTTCCTATGGATCATCTAAATAGTTTACGATGATCGGTGAACTGGAGATCATCATGCTTTACGCACTCCCAGGACAGGGGTGAAACACACACGTTTCTGTATTTCTGGCTCAGGTATGACTGGCTTCTGCCGCTAATATGACGCAGGGGAGTGAGATGCTTTACTTTCTTGTCAAAGGTGTGCTCAAGAAAGACCCCAGAGCTTTTGTTTATCTGGTGGTGGACATCTCCTCTGATGGAAGCCTCCCACAGCCCCTGTGTTAGGCTCTTGGCAACTTCAGTCCTAAAGGATGAGGCTGAGTAGTTGAAATAACTGTTATAAAGTCAAAAGTCAATGCACTGAAATCCATGAATTTTTATTATGCAAAGAAGCTCAGCCAGGCGTGGTGGCGCACGCTTGTAATCCCAGCATCTGGGAGGCTGAGACAGGAGGATCATGGTTCAAGAACAGCCTCAGCTACTTAGTGAGGCCCTTTGCAACTCACTGAGACCCTGATTCAAAACTAAGAATAAAAAATAGAGCTGGGGGTGTAGCTCGGAGGTAGACTGCCCCTGGGTTCCATCCCCAATACTGTGAAAAAAAAAAAAAAAAGAGGTTCAGACTTGCATTCCGAGATGGATTTTACTTAAAAAAATAATTCTAGCCAGACAGACTTAGTGATACACACTTGAAATCCCAGTACTTGGGAGGCTGAGACAGGAGGATCTCAGGTTTGTAGCCAGCCTTAGTTACTGAGTGAGGCCCTCTGCTAAGTGAGACCTTATTTTAAAATAAAGAATAATGTCGGGCATGGTGGCGCATGATTGTAATCTCAGTACTTGGGAGGCTGAGACAGGAGGATCACAGGTTCACAACCAGCCTCAGCTACTTATTGAGGCCCTCTGCAACTTAGTGAGACCCCGTTTCAAAATAAAGAATAAAAATAGGACCGAGTGTGTAGCTTAGTGGTAAAAGGCTTCTGGGCTGTACCCCCAAAACCACAAAAACAGACAAACAAAAAACAAAGATTTTAAAAAACCAATAGGGCTGGGGGTGTAGCTCAGAAGTAGAGTGCCCCTGTGTTCCATCCCCAGAAACACACACACACACACACACACACACACACACACACACACATAATGATAATGATGATGATGATAATAATAATAATTCTAACATGAAAGTGTCTGTTTTCTCAACAGGAACAAATTAGGAATTGCCAGTTGTGAAAGGCAGGCCACTGGAGGCAAACTGTTACCAATGATAAATGACTTCCAATAAGACTGAGGAGGTAGGGAAAAAAAAAAAAAAAAGAAGGTCTTTGCTGACAGCAGGGTAGACTCATAACAAGTACATAGATGCAAAGGGGGGCTGTGTAGTTCAGATGCCAATAGCCCACATGTGGTTATTCTCAACCATCGGGAGCTAAGCTCTCATTTATAAATTCCCTGTTCATTCTCCCAGTCTTGCTACAGGTAGGCTTTAGAAATTCAGATCATGGAGCTAGAAGCTTTTGGAGAGAGCAGGACATGGTGGAGACGCACACCTGTAATCCCAGCATTTGGGAGGCTGAGACAGGAGGATCGCAGTTCAAAGACAGCTTCAGCTATTTAGTGAGGCCCTTTGCAACTTAGTGAGACCCTGTTTCAAAATAAAGAATAAAAAATAGGGCTGGGGGTGTAGCTCAGAGGTAGAATGCTCCTGGGTTCCATTCCCCAGTAACACACACACACACACACACACACACACACACACACACACACGAGAAGAAGAAGCTTTTGGAGAGGAGGCTATGAAAAATAAGTTAATCCATGGCTCCCAAATACAAGTGAATAAATAGTCAATTAAATAGTTAAAAATACAACATCTTACTAACTTTATTAATAGCTAAAGTTGGTATTCATCAAATACTGATGGGCATGTGGAAATAATCTGGTCAACTCTGGATCCCTGCTGCAACAATGACCTTAAAAAATATCTGCTGGGCATGGCAGCACATATCTAAAATCCCAGTACTTAGGAGGCTGAGACAGGAAGATTGCAGGTTCGAGGCTAGTTTCAGAAACTTAGTGAGACCCTTAACAGTTTAGGAAGACCCTGTTTAAAAATAAATAATAAAAAGAGGGCAGTGGGGGTTGGGGCTGGGGCTGGGGTGGGTACAGCTCAGAGGTAGAATGCCCCTGGGTTCAATCCCTGAGTTTTACACACACACACACACACACACACACACACACACACACACACACACACTCCTTATTTCTTGCACAGTTTCTTAAAAGTATTCCCTACATTGGAGGCTTCTATCCACTCTCTTTTCAAACTACTGCAGTCTGGCTCCTAAACCTACCATTTCCCTGAAGCTGCTCTTGGCATGGCCACCAGTGGCTTTCTGTTACTCAATCCAATGGCGCTGGGCATTCTTAGCCTAATTTCACTGCTGTCTTTAATACTAAGGTCCTCTTCATTTTATCCAAACACTATGGATCCCTGGCTTCAGCAACTCACATCCTTCCGGTTTTTCTCATTGATCTCTGGCTGCTCCTTCCTAGTTTTTTTGAGTGGAATTCCCTTACTTACTCCTTTTTATTGGTGCTGGAGTTTGAACCCAGGGGCATTACCTCTGAGCTACACCCACAGTCCTATTTTATTTTCCTAGTTTGAAACAGGGTCTCACTAAGTTGTAGAGGGCCTAAGTAGCTGAGGCTGGCTGTGATCGTCCTGTCTCAGCCTCCCAAGTACTGGGATTACAAGTGTGTGCCACCATGCCCAGCTGCTCTACTCTTTACTACATTTTAATCTTTTTCAAAACGTTCCCCACATGACTGGGTAATCATGTTCACTCCCCTGGGTTCAATTACCCCTAATGCTGCTGACTTGGAAATCTCATCTCCATCTGCTGCTCTGACTTTCTCTTGAGTTCATGGCCTGCATCTCTGTCTAATCAACACTTTGGATTCCCGTCCACCCTGAAACTCTATCACAAACCAAACATTTCATCTTTACCTCTCCTGTCTTCCCTATTCAGGGAATAGCATCAATCACGGAATTCTGTCACTCTGAACAAATTGTAAGTCATCACATCTGTCTAGTTCCTCCCATCCTCTGGGCCAGTGCCGTGGCCCAGTAGTTTCTTAAGGAGAGGACCACTTCCTCCTGATTGGTCTCCCAATGCCATGCTTTTCTCCCGCGTAGCCAATGATCTTTCTAACATGCAAATTTAGCCATGTGTTCCTCTCTCCTTAAAAAAGGGCTATTGTAAGAGAAGGGACTATGGGGGCTTCAGAACCAGACACTCTTGGTTGCCACTCTTAACAACACTAACTTTATAGCTGCAAGACGGTAGGGATTATTTAATTTCTCTATGCCTTAGGCTTATTTTTTAAAGAGTAGGTGCTCTTCAGAGCACCATCACACAGGACTTCCTGAAGACTGGTCCAGCCTGGCACATTTTAAGTGTCAATCCATTTTGAGGGGATGGGGGGTACTGAGGACTGAACCCAGGGGCATTCTACCTCTGAGTTACACCCCCAGCCTTTTTATTTTGAAACAGGGGCTCCCTTAATTGCTGAGGCTGGCCTTGAACCTGCGATCCTCCTGCCTCAGCATCCCAAGTACTGGGATTACAGGCGTGTGACACGCGTCCGGCTTAAACGTCAATCCATTTCAACTATTCTTTTTATTAAAACCTTTCAATCAAGGCAAATCAACTAACCCAGTTTCCTCCTAAAATGTGGGGGTTCAGTGGAATGACTTTCATAAAGTCTTCATAAAGACAAGACTGCTTCGGACGCTGAAGCCTGGCCACCGATCAGCTTCAGTCTGCTCCGGGGCCTCAGCTGCAGTGTCCAGGAAGAGCGCGCTGGGGGGCGCGGGGGCCGGGACGAGGGATGCCGCCCCGCATCCACACCTGCCACCCCGGGCGGCCACCCGGCTGGCCGCTCCGCAGACTCCGGCGCCTCCGCCGGCCGCCCTGCCCCACCCCGCGGCCCGCCGCTCACCTTGAAGGACATCCCGCGGGCCCGCGGCGCCCTCGCCGCTCGCCGTGGTCCGCAGAGCCAGGCCCGGGGCAGGGAGGGCGCGGGCGGAGGGCGCAGGGCCCAGGGCGGCGCCTCCTCGCCCCGGCCCGGGACGCCCAAAGAGCGCACTGCACCCGCGCAGTGCGCGTGCACGAGGGCGCGCGGCCAGCGCCGCACACAGGGCGCCCGCACGCCCCGTTACACCCCCCACTCAGTCTCCGCGTCCCCCACGCAGGCTCACACTCGCAGGACACTCCACACTCACGCCACAGGCCCACACTGCACACACACACCACACACAGGTTGTGCACAAAGCCCTCCGCACTCAGATTCATATTCATTCTCTCTCTCTCTCTCTCTCTCTCTCTCTCTCTCTCTCTCTCTCTCTCTCTCACACACACACACACACACACACACTTTCCAAACCCCACATTCATTGTGCTCACCCCCCCATCCCGAACACACAGGTTCAGATACATTTGCACACGTACAGTCTTCACACACCACAGCCCCCCCCCACACACACACACTGAAGAGCCTGGTGTGCACCAGATCCCTCTCGGCCTTCACGATAGCACAAATATTATAATGATGTAAATGAGGCAGGAAGAAAACATCCGGCCACCATTCCACTGCTCTTCCAAATAGCTATTTTCATCTTTCTCGGCTTTTTCCCTTCAAAAAACTTTTTTTTTTTTTCCTTCTCCTGGGGAAAAAAATTGGGAAACAAGCCTCCTCTGTTTGGTCTTTGAGACAGGGTCTTGTTATGTTGCCCAGGCTGGTCTTGAACCCCTGGGCTCAAGCAAACTTCTTGTCTCAGCTTCCCCAGCGGCTGGGACTACAGGTGTGCACCACCAGAGAACATTTTTTTTTTTTTTATTGCATAAGTGGTACTTTCCTCTTTGAAGGAGAAAGGCAAAATTTGGAATACAGTCCTTGTCCTTTTGATTATATCAGTCAGCATTAAGCTGAGAACTTGGAATTCTACAGACCATCTTGCCCCTCACATGGGAGGGTCATATATGTTTTATTAAGATCTATTTAATAAAATACAAAAAGCAATAAGTCCATTTAGAAAATTATAATGCTAAGGTAAAAAAAGTAGATATATTATTTTCTAAAATTATAGGAATCTTCTCAGTCACTCTCTCACCTGCTTGTTTGTGACTCTCGAGTTTGCAATCAGTACTTGATTTAAAAGTTAAAAATACAACTAAAAACAAAAGTTAATACTCAAAATGCTAATGTTTATCCCATACATTGTATTACTTTGTATTTAAAACTATCTTAAAAAGCCGGGTCGTGGTGGCGCTCGCTTGTAATCCCCGCTCTTGGGAGGCGGAGATAGGAGGATTGCGCAGGTTCGAAGCCAGCCGTGCTGGCATAAAAGACCCTGTTTCAAAAATATAAAATAGGGCCGGGCGTGGTGGCGCACGCTTGTAATCCCCACGCTTGGGAGGCAGGGACAGGAGGATTGCGCAGGTTTGAAGCCAGCCGCACGCGCTGGCTTAGGAGACCCTGTTTCCAAATAAAAAGTATAAAAATAGGTCTGGGAGTGTAGCCCGGAGGTAGAAGGGCTTCCAGGAACCCCAGTACCACAAAAAAAAAAAAAAAAAAAATACAAACAAAAGAAACAAAAAACTATCTTAAAATAAGAACATTCCTAACTTTTGTAGACAAGTCAATTTTTTTTTTTTTTTGTGTGTGGTACTAGGGGTGGAACCCAGAGGCTTTCTACCTCCGGGCTAAACTCCCAGACTTATTATACTTTATTTGGAAACAGGGTCTCACTAAGTTGCTGAGAGCCTCACTAAGTAGCTGAGACTGGCTTCCAACCTGTGCCATCCTCCTGTCTCAGCCTCCTAAGTGCTGGGATTACAAGCGTGCGCCAGCATGCCCAGCCTAATTTTAATTTTAGTATTGGGAACTGGGCCCAGGGGCATTCTACTTCTGACCTACGCCCCAGCCCCTTTTATTTTTTCTTTGGAAACAGGGCTGAGTAACCAGCCACAGAGGTGAGGGGTATGTTTTCTGTCACGTGTGGGAGCTGGGGACTCCAAACTAAGAAGGAGAAACCCCAGTGGAACGTTGGAAGGCCTAGGGGAGGGAGGGGGAGGACTGAAGGAAATACTTTTGTGGACACTCTGTACATAGATGGACTTGTCAGTGCCGACCGATCTCAGCATCCTGTACCGGGAATGGGAGGGAGTGGGCGGGAGCCGGGGAAGCCCACCAAGTGCTACGGGTGTGCAGGGGCTTGTCACTTCGAACTTCATTAAGATGCGAGATAATGTACCGACAATTAAAAAGAAAGAAATAGGAAAAGCAATAGAGTCTTGCTCTGTTGATCGGGCTGTCCTTGAAACTAAGATCCTCCATCTTAGCCTTCCAAGTTCTGGAATTGCAGACGTGTGTAGTTGCACTGAAAAACCCAATTTTTTAATTAAAAAAGGCTAAAACCTTTTGTATTGGATATCTATAGACAGAAATTTTTAAGTTGCCACAAAATACTACAACATTAGATCAGGCGTCAAGTGGGGCATGGTGGCGCACGCCTGTAACCCCAGTGCTTGGGAGGATAAGATGAGAAGACTGTGGTTTAAAGGAACACTAATTTAGTGAGACCCTAAATTATTCCAGATAAAAAATCAAAGGGGCTAGGGGTTTAGCTTAAGGATAGAACACTCCTGGTTTTAAGAATAAGAGCTTTAGTAGTTTTGCTAAACAAAAGGAAGAAAGGAAAGAATTAATATTTTGAGTATTTTCTAGTACCAGGTTCTTTTCTTATGAAAATCCTAATGACTGGTGAGGTTAGACATTTCATTCATTCTTTCTGGCTTCAAAGCTTCACCCTCCCCCCTTTCCACCACCACACTTGCAGCTCAGAGTCTTTTCTCTGGCAGAGTCTCTGGCCAGGGTGCTGATGGAATTCTTATCTGTCTCTGGAAAGAATGTGCCTAATACACCATCCCACACACCTGGCTGATGGGATTCTTGTCAGTTTCTGTATGTACAGAATACACCGTTCTACACACCTGGCTAAACTCATCTCCATAAAAAAAAACCAAAAACAAAAACAAAAACAAACAAACAGAAAGCCCCCAGGCAGATTAAACCCCTCTTGGTCACAGCCAGGCCAATCTTTCTAAAATGGCCACTGTGCAACTTAACAGTGACCCCCTGGGCTTCACATGAAAGGAAACCTGTTTGGCCCACTGTCCTTAGCCAGCACGGCTGGCTTCGAACCTTCGCAATCCTCCTATCTCTGCCTCCCAAGAGCGGGGATTACAAGCTAGCGCCACCACGCCCCGGCTTTTTAAGATAGTTTTAAATACAAAGTAATACAATGTATGGGATAAACATTAGCACACTCCTTGCTCCAGCAGCACCTCTCTATCATTATCCTCCTTTCTCTATTATCCCTTCCTCCCACTCCAAAGGCTCTTCTCCTCTCAATGCGCTCTAAGCCACGCCTGGCCCACCAGGATGTCACCTCGCCTCCAGGTGTCCTTCCTCCCTTCGCACCCAAACACCTCTCTCCCAATTTTGCGAAGCACCACATCCTTCAGCCCTCGATTCCACACGGCCTGCTCTGGCTCACAGCTCTCCTCTTCCCTTTACGCCCTTCAGAAAAGTTCCAGTTCATCAAGGACAGCCTCAGCAATGGAGTAATCCTTCCAGCAGTCCAATGAGACCTTGTTTCAAAAGAAAAAAAGGGGAGGAGGTGGCTGGAGGCTGGAGTCCTGGCTCCGAGGTAGACTGTCCTTGAGTTCAATCCCCAGTAATGCACACACATAAGTAAATGAATCATAGGAACCATGAGAAAGCTGTTAATTCATATGTACAATTTGTTTTTCAGAATGGCAATGCCAGTTTTAAACCTTCATCAGAGCCGGGCATGGTGGCACATGCTTGTAATCTCTGTGCTTGGGAGGCTGAGACAGGAGGATCGCACAGGTTCAAAGCCAGCCTCAGCTACTTAGTGAGGCTCTCAGCAACTTAGTGAGACCCTGTTTCCAAACAAAATATAAAATGGGACTGGGAGTATAGCCCGGAAGAAGAAAGCCCCTGAGTTCCACCTCCAGTACCACCAATAAATAAATAAATAAATAAATAAATAAATAAATAAATAAAATAAACCTTCATCAAAGCCGGCCGTGGTGGCACACGCTTGTAATCCCAGCATTCGGGAGGCTGAGACCGGAGGATCGCGATTCGCGGACAGCCTCAGCTACTAAGTCGAGGCCCTCCACAACTTAGTGAGACCCTGTTTCAAAATACAGAATAAAATATAGAGCAGGGGGTGTAGCTCTGAGGTCGAATGCTTCTGGGTTCCATCCCCAAACCCTCAAAAAAATAAAAAAAATTAAAAAATAAATCTTCATCAGGGCTGGTTCAGTCATTGCTTGGAATGCTCTTGGTGGTATCATACATACACAAACAAAAGCATCTTACATACATATATAGAACAAGATAGGGTAAGAATAAAATAAGAAATAAAGAAAATGGGACAAAGAGAAGTTAAAAATAGGAAAGATAATATAGAGTCAGGAGCGAGGGAGACACACAGGGAGGTGGGAGGGGCAGAATCGTAATCAAAAGCTCTGCAGCAGCGACCAGCGCGAAGGACGGACACAGTCGGCCTCATGGCGCATGCGTGTCACGGAGCAAAACCCGCCAGTTACACGTGGAAAGTTCAACCATTACACAGAGAACTGAAGCTACTGAGAGTAATGCAGAGCGCTCTCTCTCTCCCTCTCTCTCTCTCTCTCTCTCTCTCACTCTCGCTCTCTCTCTCTCTCTCTCTCTTACCCAGGGTGCTCTTCCAATAAGCTTTATCTCCAGCACTTTTTATGTTTTATTTGGACACAGAGTCTCTCTATGTTGCCCAGGCTGGCCTTGAACTTGCCATCCTCCTGACCCAGTCTCCTGAGTGCGTATCACTGTGCCCAGCTTCAGGTATTTCTTTTTGTTTTTTGGGTTTTTTTTTTTTTTTTGGTGGTACTGGGGTTTCTGGAAACCCTTCTACCTCCGGGCTACACTCCCAGACCTATTTTTATACTTTTTTATTTGGAAATGGGGTCTCTTAAGCCAGCGCGGCTGGCTTCAAACCTGTGCGATCCTCCTGTCTCCGCCTCCCAAGCGCGGGGATTACAAGCGTGCGCCCCCACGCCTGGCCAGGTATTTCTTTTTGACAAATACACCAGTGAATTTCATAGAAAGGGTTTTGAGATATTTCTTCAGTCTAACAAGTTCACATCAAAGGAATCCAGGAAAACTCAAAATAGTGCAACTAAGGTATTGTGTCTGAACGACAGCTAGCTGGCTGCGGAAGAATGGAAGGATGGAGGACTGATTCTTCTCAGCTGTTTCTCCATAAACACTATTCCTACGATGGTCTGAATGTTTGTGCTCCACACACAATCTTTCAGAAGTGGGGACTTTAGGAGGGAATTTGGTCAGAGGCAGAGTTCTCGTGAATGGGATTAGGGCCCTTGAAAAAAAAGAGGCCCATGGGACCTGCTTGCCCATTCCACCTTTGAGAACAGTGCAAAAGGTCTCCACCCATGAGCTAGAGAGTGAGCCTTCACCAGGAGCGAATTTGTTGTTTCATTGCGGACCTCCCCGCCTCCAAAATAATAAGAGATTAATTTGTATTGCTTGTAAGCCACCTAGTTTATAATAACTTATTATAGCAACCCAAACTGACAGAGACAGTGCATCAAGGGAGTGCGTTAGAGGCTCATTCTTTAGCTGGTGTCCAGAGCACAGTAGCTTTATATGTAATTCATGCAGGCCAGGAGGCGACACAGACAAAGGGCCCTTGCAAGGCCCCTGCCCTGCTGTTTAACTTTTAATGTCTTAAACTGTGAGCTAAAGAAACTTTCTTTTCAAAACAGAATGAACTAATATAGAAGGTGAGTCACCCTCTCGAGCTTGATCATCAGGAGGAAGTAGATGCTGCTACACACTGGTTAACCTAGGGGGACAGAGAGACCTCCACGGGCTCCTCTTGGTACTCTCTTGACCCTGTTTGTTGGTTCATGGACAAAAGAAGAAACTCCATCCTGAGATGCACATGGCAAGCAGTGCTGACCCATCGGGTGGGGATCTGAGTCATTCCACCAGGCAAGCCTTCAGGGTGGGCTTAGCTGGTGAGGGCGATCTGAAACAGATAGTGGGGGAGATGGTGAGTATAAGTGGTAGTCCTGAGACCAGTGGCAGCTGCAAGGAATATATTGTGTCCAAGAAACTTTCCCTTCTAAGTTTCTCCAGGAAGAGGGGTCCATTAGGTACCTGGAGGGCCTGCTGTGGCACTCGTATGAAGTTCTAAATGTGCAAGGGATGGGGACACTCTATCACTTTGACCGTATCTTCTTTCACAGAGATTGCCCCTCAGTCACATGCATGCTGTTGGCAGATGACTCTCCGCTGTTTGTCTTTTCACAGATTGTCTCGGATCCAGAGAGTCACCGTGCCCAAGGTCTTTCCAGAGTCTGATGACTGACTGACCTGGGATTACAAAGACCCAGCCCTCTTGTCCCCAATCACCCTACCCTGAAGGGTCATTCTAATCTTAGATAGCCAACCAGGATCATCTGAACTGTCATTGGACTTGTATCATATTTCAGTGTCTCCCTCTGCCCAAGCCTGCCTTCTCATCCTCTCTACAGTGAGAAATGCAAAAACATGCCCTAATAAATGCCGTATGTGCCAAACTATGCATCAGAGTTGGTTTGCCAGGGAATCTAACAGTGTTAGTCAGCTTTTCATCTGTGTGATTAAAATACTTCACAAGGACAACTTAAAGAAAGAAAGAATTATTTGGGCTCATGGTTTCAGAGGTTTAATTCATGGTCAGCTGGCTCCAAGGAAGAAACATCATGGCAGAAGAATGTGGCAGCCGGGTGTGAAGGCACAGCTTGTAATCAATCTCCAAGAACATGCCCCCAGGTACCTACTTCCCCAAACATGCCCCGCTGGCCTACAGTTCCCACCACCTCCCAGCAGTCCATTAAGCTATCAATGGATTAATCTTACAGGAATGAAATTAGAACCCTCATGGTACAATCACTTGTCACCTCTGGATGGGGATCCAGAGCCCCACCTCTGGACTTTGTTGCATTGGGGACCCAGCCTTCAACACAGGAACCTTGGGAGACACTTTCGATCTAAGTCATGACGCTAATCTACAACAACTTTTTCCCAATAACTAGACAAATATCTCAAGTGTAGGCCTGGCTGTGTATTAGATGAGCATGGTTTAAGTTTTCTTTCATAGGAATAATGATTAGATTGTAAATGTTTAAATAAAATTATTTTATTTTTATTTTTGGTGGTATTAGGCATGGAACCTAGGGGCTTTCTGCCTCTGGGCTACACTCCCAGACCTATTTTATATTTTATTTGGAAATAGGGTCTCACTAAGTTGCTGAGAGCCTCACTAAGTAGCCGAAGCTGGCTTTGAACCTGCGCGATCCTCCTGTCTCAGCCTCCCAAGTACTGAGATTACAAGCATCCACCACCACACCCGGCTGTGAAATTATTTTTATACTCCAGAGAATACCTCATGGCTTTAGTGAGGTAGTCAAAATAATTTAGACTTTTTAATTTTCTTCGATAAAAAAAATGTATACCCTTTGAGAGGACCAAGTTGTCACAGAACAAAAGAAGCCCACAGTTTTGTACTGTGAACCCCTAAACTTGGGTGCAGGGCTGCTGTTTGTTGGACTCAGCACTTGTAGAAAACAACCAATTGCATTCACAGTTTATTGTGGTTATTGTATTTATTTATATTTATGTATTTATTTATTTATAAAATAAGAATATTTGCCTGATTTCACTTTTTAAGTAATCGAATTGAATCCAGGGGCAGACCCCAGCCCTACTTTATTTTGAAACAGGGTCTCTCTGAGTTGCTGAGGGCCTTGCTGAAACTGGCCTCAAACCTGTAAACCTCCTGTCTCAGTTTCCTCAGTATTGGGATTACAGGTGTATATCACCACACCAACCACATTTCTAAATTTCTCTTTTTTGGTACTGGGGATGGAACCCAGGAGCATTCTACCTCTGAGCTACACCCCCAGCCCTATTTTTTATTCTTTATCTTGAAACAGAGTCTCACAGGGTTGAAAAGAGCCTCACTAAGTAGCTGAGGCTGTCCATGAACTGACCCTCCTGTCTCAGCCTCCCTAATGCTAGGATTACAAGTGTGTGCCACTGTGTCTGGCTATTGTGTTTATTTTATATGTCAACCTGACCAGGTCATGGTATCCAGCTAGTTGGTCAAACATTCTACAGGTTTCTGTATTCTGTGTATTTTGGGTATGATTAACACTTAAACTAGTAGACTTTGAGTAAAGCTGATTACCCTTCATAAGGTGGATGGGCTTTATCCAATCATTTAAAGGCCTTAATAGAAAATGATTGACCTCAGAGGAAGAGGGAGTTCTTCCAGAAGATGGCCTTTCTACTTGACTGAAACATTGACTCTTCCCAGGGTCTCCAGACTGCTGGCCTACCCTGCAGATTTTGGATTTGCCAGCCTCTGCAGAGCTCTGAGCCAATTCCTTAAAATAAATCTCTTCATATACACAATCTCTTGTTGCTATTTCTTTGGAGAACATAAACTGACCCACATCATCAAACTTCTCATAGTAAGTAGTTTCTGTTCAACCCCAGGAAGAAAAGAACCAAGTGGTCGGCCTCACAAACCCAGATGAGATGTGTCTAAAACCATGATGTGTGTCCTGAGCTGGAGCTGGGATGTGTTTCAGAGAGAACCAGGGAAAACAAGAACAACATCATCATCATTATCAACATCAGCAGCAACAAGAACAATAAGCACTACAACATCAACAACCAAACAAACCCAGAAGCCAGCCTACTGAAGATGTAGCTTTATAGCATCTCAGTGCATCATCATCATCATCATTATTATTATTATTATTATTATTATTATTAGTAGTAGTAGTAGTAGTATTGGTACTAGGTATTGAACTCAGGGGGCATTCTACCTCTGAGCTACACCTCTAGCCCTATTTTTTATTCTTTATTTTGAAACAGGGTCTTACTAAATTTCAGAAGGCCTCACTAAATAATTGAGGCTGGCCATAGACCTGTGATCCTCCTGTTTCAGCCTCCCAAATACTATGATGACAGGAGTGTGCCACCACACCCAGATTATTGTAAATAGGTCTCACTAAGTTGCTGCTGGTCTTTTTTGGCCTCAGTCTTCCTGTCTCAGCCTCCCAAGCACTAGGATTATAGGTGAGCACCCCCACATCAAGCCCAATATTCTTAATTGAATAGCAACTGTAGCAGAACCCACTAGTTTATTTTATTTGATCCAGAAATGAAGATAAAGGGAAAGAGTAAGCAGAAAGAATTAGGAAATATTATAAAGCATGTCTGAAAATATAATGTATAAATGGTTAACATCCATTAAAAAAATCTATTGACATTTGTATTCCCAGAATTTGCCATGCTTTCTGGCATAGAATTTGTGGAATTGCTAAGAAAGAGCTTAAACTTGGATCTCACCCACTACTTGTTAACTACCTAATCTTGGGAAAGGTTTTAGGCTGGGATATGTGAAATTGCCAATTTTCCAGCTCAAAATCATAAAATTGCTATTTTTATAGGTCAAAACTGGGCACATGCCAGCAGTTTTTTTTTTTTTTTTTTCAGTACTGGGGATTGAACCCAAGGGCATTCTACCTCTGAAGTATACCTCTGGCCTTTTTTTTTTTTTTTTTTTTTTTCCCATACTGGGGATGGAACCCAGGGAATTCTATCTCTGAGCTATACCCTCAGCCCTATTTTTAATTCTTTATTTGGAAACAGAGATTCACTGAGTTGCAAAGGGCCTCACTATGTAGCTGAGGCTGTCTTTGAACAGTGATTCTCTTGTGTTAGCCTCCCAAATGCTAGGATTACAAGCATGTATCGCTATAACCATCTTGCACTTCTGTTATTTAAGCTAATGATTAGTCTTTTAAAATTTTGGTTTCCTTCTTGGTAAAATGGAGATAATAAAATGATATTCTAGCCGGGTGTGGTGGCACATGCGTGTAATTCCAGCATTTGGGAGGCAGAGACAGGAGGATCGTGGTTTGCAGACAGCTTCAGTTACTTAGTGAGGCCCTCTGCAACTCAGTAAGACCCTGTTTCAAAATAAAGAATAAAAAATAGGACTGGGGTATAGTTCGGAGGTAGAATGCCCCTGGGTTTCGTCCCCAGTACCACACACACACACACACACACACACACACACACACACACACACACACAAAAGGTATTCTATGTTGGATTGCTGTGATGATTAGCTTAATGCATATGAAGTAAAAAGCATTGTACCTGACATATGATGATGATTATTATTACTAATTATTATGCCAAAATGTTAATTGAATAAATAATTCATCCATGAAAGGACAACAATTTAAAATTAATGCCATTAGGCACAGTGGTGCATGCCTACAATCTCCAGTACTTGGGAGGCAGAGACAGGAGGATTGCAGGTTTGAGACCAGCCTCAGCAATTTAGCAAGACCTTCAGCAACTTAGCAAGACCCTGTAGCCTGAAGGTAGAATGACCCTGGATTTAATTGCCAGCACTAAAAAAAACAAAAAACAAAAACAAAAACAAAAAAACTGGGTGTAGTGGCACACCCCTGTAATCCCAGTACTTGGGATGCTGAGGCAGGAAGCTCCATCTCAGCAAGTAGGGAGACTCAGCAAGTTGGAAGATCCTATTTTTAAAAAATGAGACAGAAAGGCCTGGGGATATAGAGGTTGCATGCCCCTGGGTTCAATTTCCAATGTATCTACTTTGCAGGGTCTTTTAATTGTAATCTTGGTACATTGTACATTTTGCTCTTGATTCAGCTATTTTTCCTAGGACAACTAAATTCATTTTGTAGAAGATTCATTCTTCAAAAATTCATTCTCATCTACCATATCTTCCAAAAAGAATGCTCTTTTAAATTTTTTTCAAGTGTTCCTCGACTAATTGGTAACAGTCGTGTAAACCCGCTTGCTTGTTGAAGTGATCTCCCCTCTTCTGTGTAAGACATCAAAGTGTTGCCATGAGATGGGATGCCCAGGCCGTGGGTGCTGGCTTTGGCTTGAGTGTACAGAAAATCCTCCCTGCTCTTCCTCCTTTTCCCATGGAGGAAGAAGACAGATGATACGGATGTGGACGGACTCTGGGAAACGGCCCAGCCAGCCCTCACGTAGCCAATAACCATCCAGACCTTTTTTACTCTGCCTTTTGGTACGGTCTAGTGATTTTGCTTTTATTATTATTTTATTATTTTTGATTTAAGAAAACATTAGATTCCCTTCACTTTAGTGGGATTTGTAATGTTGAAATTGAGTTTGGGGTTGCGAAGAAGGCAAACAGCAGCCAAGTTATTAAAGGCCTCTTTAGTTAAACTGGCACCCTTGGGCGAGGTCTGCTGACCATGAGGGAAGGAACTTATGACCGAGCAGCAGAGTCACACAGCAGAGAGGAAGTGAGGGCATTTATGTAGCCAGGTCCTGGGGTGGGGCTAGCCCATCTTTTTGTGACATCTGGAGGCTCACGGTATCTGGAGTTTGCCCTGAGATGTGTGGAGTCTCGTGACACCTGGAGTCTCAGGACATCTCCACTTCTGGCTTCTGGGGTTCCACCTCCTGTCTCCGCTGTGGGCTCCTGTGGGGGAAGGGAGGGACCCGGCCTATCAGTATCGATCACCTTTGGAACTTCACTTGTGATCCCAGCATTTGGGAGGCTGAGACAGGAGGATCAAGGTTCACTGGCAGCCTCAGCTACTTAGTAAAGCCCTTTGCAACTCATGTAATCCCACTACTTGGGAGACAGAGATAGGAGGATCACAGTTTGTGGCCAGCCTCAGCTACTAAGTGAGGCCCTCTGCAACTTAGTGAGTCTTTGTTGCAAAATAAAAAATAAAAAATAGGGCTGGGGGTATAGCTCCGAGATAGAATGTCCCTGGGTTCCATCCCCAGTACTGCAAACAAACAAACAAACAAACCAACCATGCAGCAATGAGCCTTGAGCTATACAGGCAGGGTTCCGGGGACCTCATCTGTGACCTGGTGGACTAAGCATTGGTGTAGAAATGCCAGCCTCGGGAGCCTCCAGTCCCCAGTCAGATGTTTAGATCGTGCCCCAAGTGCCCCGATGGTTGGTTGGCTTTCATTTGGGTGCTTAGCATTATTGTGTAACTCTCTCAGCTCCTTGGTTTCTCGCATTTGTTTAAGGAGAGTCTGGGCTAAGAGCTGGAAAGTACCCTATCACTAACGCGGCCCTTGGGAATAAAAGCATCTATTATGGATGGGCTGTAGAGATGCCTCCGAAGAGAAGCTGCTCTCGGCATTCTGCTGAGGGCTCAAGGCAGCCACAGAAGAGAATTATCTTTTAATGAACCGGGGACACTGGATGCTGCTCAGCTGAAATCTCAGTTCTGAGATTTTACCAAGTTGCTGAGCCATAAGGAACACAACGTAGCAGGCACACACACACAGACTTAAGTTTAAACTGTTACAAAGTTGGCATTTGCTTCATTGAATTTTTAAAAATAATTAAGCTGGGCATGTTGCTGCACATCTATAATAATAGTACTTGGGAGGCAGATACAGGAGGATCCAAGATTTGGGGTCAGCCTCTGAAACTTAGTGAGACCTTGTTTCAAAATAAAAGATAAAATCAGAGCCATGCATGGTGGTGCACGCTTGTAATCCCAGCATTTGGGAGGCTGAGACAGGAGGATCGCAGTTTGCAGACAGCCTCAGCTACTTAGCGAGGCCTTTTGCAACTCAGTGAGACCCTGTTTCAAAATAAAGAATAAGAAAAAATAAAATAGGGCTGCGAGTGTAGCTCGGAGATAAAATGCCCCTGGGTTCCATCTCCAGGACCACACGCACACACAAAAATTAGGCTCGGGTTATAGCTCAAAGATAGAATGTCCTTGGGTTTAATCCCTAGTAACACACACACACACACATACACACACACACACACACACACACACACATGCACACGCACAATTTAGGAAAAACCTAAAAATGTTGAGGAAAAGAGAAGACTCTCATATTATGGAGAATTTCTCACAGCTTTATATAAGAGCAAAGATAGAATTTAAATTTTATTTTATTTGGAGAAAAAACCCAGATCTGTCCCCAGTATTGATATGCAGAATACAATGCTTTCATTGAAATTTGAGGACTTCCGGGAAGATGGCGACCTAGAAAAGCGGGGCTTAAGAGCCCCGCTAACAACCAATCTCTATTACCACAAAATCAGCGCCTTTCATAGCCAGAAAACACCATCATCAGAGAAACAAACAAACAAAAAAATCAACAGCCCCAGAGAGGAGGGGGTCTCATAACAGAGCTCAGAGCCACAGAGGAGATACGCCAGCCTCACGGCCGAGGACGCGGCAGCAGTGTCTTACTGCCGGCGGCAGCGGCGAGCTCACCGGACGGCTACGGCTACAGACCAACACACGCAACAGCCCACCGGGCTCCAGAGAGGAGCGGCGGACAGCGAGCCAAGGTGAGCCGCTGTGGAAGAGCCCGGACCGTGAGGCGAGGTGAGCTGCTGCGGAAGAGCTTGGCGGCATTTGGCAGATTTTTTGGCGCAGAAAGCATCTAAAGCTCCCAGTGGTTGGGCTCAGCACACGCTGCAGGGACTCAGAGCGGAGTTCAAAAACAGAGAAGAAATACGCCAGCCTCACGGCTGAGGGCGTAGCAGCGGCACCATATTGCCACCAGCGGCAGTGGTAGCAGCAGCGAATTCACCGAGTCCACGACAGCTCCATCTGCGTATTCAACAACAGTGAGTCAAATTGCGGGCCCCAGAGGAGAAATCCCAGTATCGACTCCCAGGGACTTGACCCAGTGGGGGAGTGGCGGTGGCAGAGATATCACACCATAGGAAAACGCACAACCTGGCACCCCCCCTCCATGGTCTAAAGCAGCCTCGATTGACTCCCTGGATCTGAGACTTTGCGATACAACCCAGTAAAGGAGTAGTGGGACCGAGATACCACAGACTCAAGATCCAGAGCACCTTAAGTGAAGTCGTAGTGACCCAAGGGAAGAACCCAGAGAAGGCACAAACTCCCCAAATCATGGGAAAGAGGAATAACAATGGAGCAATGAATGCCCACAACCCAACAACATCAGAAACCGATGAAACAGAAATTCAGAGATTTCTAGAAGATCAAGTCAGGAAAATAACTGCAGAAATAATAGAGGTGTTTCAGAAAGAATTCAGAGAGAGCCAAAGAGAGATAAAGGATGCAATTAATGAAGTAAAGGCCTCAATTCAAAGTACAAACAACCGATTAGACCACATGGAGAATAGAATCTCGCTCTTAGAAGATGAGCAATCCAAAAATGAACGCATAGTTTCTAATCTAGAAAAAAATATTCGACAGCAGGAATCTGACATTGAAGAAATATGGGCCCATTTTAAGAGAACTAACCTAAGAATAATTGGAATAGAGGAGGGAAAAGAAGGTGAAACCAAAGGGATCAACAATCTCTTCAAGGAAGTAATAGCAGAAAATTTTCCAAACATAGAGCAAGAGGTCGATACACAGGTCCAGGAAACTTATAGAACTCCCTTTAGACAGGATCGGAGAAGAGGATCCCCACGCCACATAATTGTCAAAATGACCAATGTGGAAGCCAAGCAGAGAATCTTAAAGGCAACAAAAACAAAGGGCCAAGTGACATTCAGAGGCAAACCAATTAGAATCACTCCAGACTTCCCAAACCAAGTTATGAGAGCCAGAAGGGCTTGGAGTAACATATTCCAAACTCTGAAAGAAAACAACTTTCAGCCAAAAATTTCCTACCCAGCAAAACTTTCTATCAAATTAGATGGAGAAATAAGAAGCTTCCATGACAAACAGAAACTGAAGGAATTTCTGTCTTCAAAACCAGCACTAGAGAAAATACTCAAAGAGATTCACTACAAAGAAGAAATAGGTAACACACACCAGAACCAGAGAAACAAGATTTTCCATCCAACAGACAACTAAGATTGGTTATCTGTGGAGATTCATTATTTATGTTAGTCTTTTACCTATCTCTAAATTGTATTGTTTGCTTTTATTGTTGTTAATTTTTAGGATTTCTAGTTGAAATATTAATATACCTTCAGATATAGGATTGGGAAATATGTTATTGTATTCTATCAGTAACTTTTAACTCTGTTTACATTGTCTTTGGATATACAATATTTTATTTTTTAGGGAGTTTGTATACCCTTTTGTTGCCTTTGCCATTGAAATAATATCCAAGAAATCACTGCCAATTTCAATGTTGTGAGGTTTTATGACTCAGATTTTCTTCTAAAAGTTTATAGTCTTAAGATTTATATTTAGGTCTTTTATCTATTTTGAGTTAATATTTGTATATGGGATTAAGTAAGGGTCCAATTTTATTCTTTTTCATGTAATTATTATTTTTCAACAATATTTAGTTAAAAGATTATTATTTCCTCCACCAAATGTTCGTGGAAACCTTGTCAAAAATAACTTGACAATATATGGAAAAATGTATTTCTAGGCTTTTATTTAACTCCAATGGTTTATATATCTGCCTTTAGAACAGTACTACACTGTTTCAATTATTATAGCTTTATATGGTTTGAAATTAGAAAATATATATTTTCTAGCTTTGTTCTTTTTTGAGATCGTTTTGGGTATCTAGAGTCCATATTACATATTAGGATAGATTTTTTTCTGAAAAATAAATATATAAATATATGATAGTTTCACCTAAAAAAATTCTCTGTTAAGAAAGAAAGCAAAAAGAAATATTAAAATGTTCTTTAAGTTATCAAAAGCTTGGTGTCAGACAAATGAAACTGTTATGTGAGACTATCATTTTTAATTTTGGATAAATTGCTATAATACTAGAAGTCAACCACTGAGCCAAGCATGGGAAGGAGGGATGGGGAGGGAATGGGGTGGGGATCAGGTGGGGGCTGACTGGGCGATGTGTGCATGTATGTCTACAAAAGTTTTTTGTATCCCACTATGATGTATCAATACAGTGCACCAATAAAAAAATTAAAAGAAAAAGAAATTTGAGTTTTGGAGACCTTGTTTTGCAATTGTTTAGCAGTCTACTGAGATTGTGTGTGTGTGTGTGTGTGTGTGTGTGTGTGTGTGTGTGTGTGTGTATTTTGCAGTACTGGGGATGAAATCCAGGGACATTCTACCTTCAAGCTACACTCCCAGCCCTATTTTTTATTCTTTATTTTGAAACAGGGTTTCACTGAGTTGCAAAGGGCCTCACTAAGTAGTAGCTGAGGATCGGCAAACCGTGATCCTCCTGTCTCAGCCTCTCTCCCAAATGCTGGCATTACAAGCGTGCGCCACCATGCCTGGCTGTGAGATATATTTTCAAGAAAGTATAAATCTCCCGTGTGGCAGGATTTCATTCCTGCAGTGCAGGTTCCTTGGGAGTTCCTCACAGCCTGGGGTAGGTGGCAGCTTAGGGTTATAAGAACTGCAGTGAGTCTGAACTTTAGACTGAGCCACATCATGTCAGGAACTGTCTTAGTCTCCCTCTCTAAAGCCCCAAAGCCAAACAGAGGAGATGTTCACTGAGTATTTCTGCCCCCTTTTTTTTTTTTTTTTTTTTTGGTACTAGGGATTGAATTTAGGAGTATTCTACCTCTGAGCTATACCTCCAGCCCTATTTTAATTTTCATTTTGAAACAGGGTCTTGCTAAATTTCTGAGAATTTCACTAAGTGGCTGAGGGTGGACTGGAATCTATGGTCCTCCTGTCTCAGCCCCTCAAGTGCTGGGATTCAGGTATGTTCCATTAGGCCCCGCTTCACTGAGTATTTCTGAAGCCATTCCATTCAGTGATTCACAAACCTTTCAAAATGGAACCAAAATTTCGGATGCTCTTTTCTCTAATGAGATCTAAAGTCTCCTCCTTCTTCAGGAGTCGAAGGCATGTGTAAGTAAGGCCACTGGGCAGATGGCACCAAAGAACTTTATCTAATTTTCAGATGAGGGCGGCTGCCTGGCAGAACAGTTAGCACAGTGGACTGGAGGGCGGGCAGAGCCTTCTCTCCTCTGCCTCCAAAAGAATCTCATCCCCAGCCCCCACTGTGGTCTGGAAGGTGCCCCGGGGGCCTGTAAGTTATTGCGTAGGAGCCATGACCTCATCTCTGTATGTGTTTCAAATGAACTGGTGTGTGTGTGTGTGTGTGTGTGTGTGTGTGTGTGTGTGTGTGTGTGGTTGGTAGTGGGTTCTGCACTATTGAAGTTGAACAATACAACTTTTGCTTCTATAGGATTCCCCTCCTCAGAGGTGCAGGCTAAAGTAAGCTCAGGCTGCCGTCCTTTGTGGGGCATGAGGACATAGGATCCCCAGTTCTCCTAGCAGCTGGAATGGGGCTGAAGAAGGAACCATAAACAAACACTGGGAGAGTGGAGGGGAGACATGGGAGAGTTTCAGGGGAAGAGCCATGTCAGCAGAAGCTCACAGAAGAGCCCACAGTCCAGCACAGCTCCAGAAGAAGCAGTCCTCAGGACCCCTGCCTTCACCCTGTGAAGGATGATGTACTGCGTCGTGACTTATGTGCCAGCCCAGGGTGGGCTAATGCCTCGGGCGTTCCATAGGCGAGGCGAGGTGAGCCAGGGCCCGGCTGAGCAGGTGGCCTGGAGGCCAGATCACCAGGCTCAATCCAGAGATGAGTCAGGATCCCAGGTGGGGTTGGGAGGAGGCTCTGTGCAGAAAGTGTAGAAGCCTGGAGGCCAGTGCGATGTCCCAGGAGGTTTAGTAGGGAATGGTCAGCTGACCAGAGGAGCTTGTGGCAGCGAGAGCTTCCAAAGGACCCCTCACAGGCCTGTCCACACCCCAGGGTTCTGGCAAGGTAAAAACAATGGGCAGCGGAAGGAATGGCCACCATAGAAGACCAGCAGTGGGTGCTGATATGTGACCACTAAAGACCAGCAAGAGCCAAGAAAGTTTCCAGGCTCCGAGAATCGTGATCTCTGCAGGACCCTGGATGGAAATTCAGACTCGGTGGCTCAGGACTGTGCCTAGGACCACACAGGCAAACAATAGCTCACTTTAGTTGGAGGCATACTAGGTGTTGGCGTCGCATTGGCCTTTTTATGATTATTACTTCATTCCGTATTCATCAATCTTCTCCCATGGGTGCAATTTTTCAGATAAAGAAACTGAGATTTGAAAATATTTAGTTCTCAAAGATTGCCTATATCCAAAGTATATAATGTGATGATTTGACATTGTGTAATGATCACCACACTCAAATTAACTAACCTGTCTATCACCACACATGCTGTACCTAAAGTTTGTGACCTTTGACTAACATTTCCCCCTCTCCTCCAGGCAAGCACTGTTCTACTCTCTGCTTCTATGTGTTTGACTTTTTAAAGATTCCAGATACAGCTGGGTATGGCAGTGCACTCCTGTCACCCCAGTACTTATGAGGTTGAGACAGGAGGATCACAGGTTGGAAGACACTCAGCAATCTATTTCAAAATAAAAAATAAAAAGAGGTAGAGGCTGGAGGTAAAATACCTCCAAGTTTTATCCTCAGTACAAAAAATAAAAAAAAAGATTCCACCTATAAATGAGATCATGTAGTATTTGCCTTTCTGTGTCTGACTTATTCCACTTGGTGTTTTCCAGGTTCATATGTTGTTACAAATGGCAGGATCTCCTTTTCAAAGGCTGAATAACATTCCATTGTATGTGTATACATATGCATATCACATTTTTTTTTTTTGTGGTGGTACTGGGGTTCCTGGAAGCCCTTCTACCTCTGGGCTACACTCCCAGACAGATATATATATATATAAATTTTTTTTGAAACAGGGTCTCTTAAGCCAGCAAGGCTGGCTCTGAACCAGCGTGATCCTCCTGTCTCCACCTTCCAAGAGCGGGGATTACAAGCGTGCACCACCACGCCCGGTCATATCACATTTTTTATCCACTCATCTATCGATGGGCACTTAGGTTGAAAAAACAGAATTAAAAAGGTTAAATAACTTACCTAAGTCACAAGGTTACATAAGCTAGTAGACGGGGAAGCTGGGGCTTGAACTTACACTCGTAATTCTACAATGTGTGGGCTTCGCTACTAACCCGCATGGTGGGTGCTTGGTCAAGGCAACGAAGGCGAGGTTAAGGAACCATGATGGTGACCACCAGCTGGAGGTGGGTCCAGGCCTGCAGCAGGCACGGTCACATATGCTGGACTCATCATGCTCAATATCCTTGCCCTCATTTTTCATTTAGGATGAGTGCTCTGAAGCATCCAGAGACTAAATAGCTTATCTAAAACCATGCAGGAACGAGGCAACAGTCCAGTCAATGAGACTGGGGCCGATGTTAGAGCAAAACCAGCTGCAGGACTGCAAGAGGCTGGTGAGCCAAGGGGAGGAGATACCCAAGAAGTAAGGGCGTGATACCACCTGAGTTAGTGAAAGTCTCCACCACAGAGTATAGGGAGCAGCTTTCACCCAAAATAACCCAATAATGCATTCGTTCTTCAGAGTGAATGAGTCACACAGTTGGTCTTTATGCTGAGTTCAGATTAACAGCTCCCTTACACATGTCTCTGTGCAGAGGCAGATAAATCAGCAGGCGCTATTAAGGAGTAAGTGAAACTCATTTTAACTTTAGCATATGTGTCATTTCTTTTGAGTCTAAACCTCGGTATAATTACTCATCATGAGCCAAGGAAATTAGGCAGGTTATTTCACGTCCTTTCAAAAAGGGTAGCAAAGCTCCAAGTTTAAAAGGTTGGTTGTAATGCACAGTTGAGTAAATGGTAAAGGTTTAAATTAGGTGCTATTCATCAAGAACTAGTCAATAGTCCACAAATATTTTTGGAGTGCCTACTCTGGAGCCTATGCTACCTAATCCTAAGGTTGAAAGGTCATGAAGTGAGGTCATTTAGACTAGTGGTTCTCTAACTAGGCGGGAAGAAAAACAAGATGAATTCCAATCTATCGTTGGCCAATATTTTGTAATATACAAATAACTAACTGGGTTATGAGGAAAGAGATCACATAGTTGTATGTCTTGGAAATAGCAAATTGCTAAAAGCACTGAGAAACACTCAGTTTTCATACTTGTCCTATTGTAGAATGGTTCATGGGCTGGCTCAGTTCAACAGGCTGCGTTCCCTGTAGCACTTCCTTAAGCCAGGCAAAACCACTCCAAACCCATTTCAGCAGCTGAAAACCTAGCTTTTGTTGCTTTCTCTTTCAATTGTTAATTTTTTTATTATGTTCGTAGACCTTTCAATTTCTGACAAATGATATGTGTGTGTGTATGTGTGTGTGTGTGTGTGTGTGTGTGCGTGCGTGTGCGCGTGTGTTACTGGGGTTCCTGGAAACCCTTCTACCTCTGGGCTACACTCGCAGACCTATTTTATACTTTTTTTTTTTTTTTAATTTGGAAACAGGGTCTCTTAAGCCAGCGTGGCTGCCTCCGAACCTGCGTGATCCTCCTGTCTCCTCCTCCCATGTGTGGGGATTACAAACGTGCGCCACCACGCCCGGCCTGACAAATGATTTTTAAAAACTGAATTAAGATGACTTATACTTGTTCCAATTTATACATAAGAAGATATGCTTTCTTTAGAGACAAACTTATAAAAGGTACATAAGGAATGAAAAGGGAGAGGTAAAATATAGCGTAAAAGCTGGGCTGGTGGTGCATGCCTGTAATACCAGTACTTGGGAGTCTGAAACAGGCCTCAAACCTAGTGAGTTCCTGTTTTAAAATAAAAAATAAAAATAAAAAAGGGCTGAGAGTGTAGCTCAGAGGTAGACTGTCCTTGGGTTCAATTTCCAGTACCCCCCCTTCTCAAATAGCTTTTAGCTGGTGGGAGTGTGAGGCTACGTTTAAAGAAAGAAAAATAGTCCAAAGCCACTTTAAGAGAAAAATTATGATTCTCACAAGATAGCAACAAATATAGTATTTTACTTGTTGAATTCACTTACATATAGACTGAGGAAACTCAGTTTTGTAGACTTGTTCTTCCTGGCATGGTCCTTGATGGCTTGGCAGAAAATAGTCACAAGAACTTTTTTAAAAAAAAACTTGGAATGAAGTTAATGGAACATTCTGACAAAAAAAAAAAAAAAAAAATAGGGCATGAGACTCAAAAGATCAAATTTTACTTTTCCCTAGATACTTACCCAGAAAAGAAGGCAAGAGAGAGAGATAGAAATAGAGATAGAGATTTTTGTCTCTTTTTAAAGACAGTACATAGAAAAATGTTCTCAACGTAAAAGGCATTTTTTTTTTGTTTGTTTTTGGTGGTACTAGAGATGGAACCCTTCTACTTTCGGGCTACACTCCCAGACCTATTTTATATAATTTTTTGCAAACAGGGTCTCTTAAGCCAGCGAAGCTGGCTTCCAAACTTCGAACCTCCTGTCTCTGCCTCCCAAGCGCGGGGATTACAAGCGTGTGCCACCTCGCCTGGCAAAAGTCAAATTTTAAAACTTAAATTTCATAGGAATGTCTAAAAGTAAAATCTTCCTACCCCAAATTAGAAAAAAAATCCTATTTTCTACTTGTAATGTTTTATAACTCAAGGCATATAAGCATGGATCCTGCAAATACTTGGAGCACTTATCAATCCATGATGGTGGTTAGAAGGGAAAGACAAGATCCTCAGTGTTTGGTCATCTCTTGTTGCGCCAAAAAAACCCAGTGGCTTAGCCGGGCGTGGTGGTGCACACTTGTAATCCCCGCACTTGGGAGGCGGAGACAGGAGGATCGCGCAGGTTCGAAGCCAGCCGCGCTGGTTTAAGAGACCCTGTTTCCAAATTTAAAAAGTATAAAATAGGTCTGGGAGTGTAGCCCGGAGGTAGAAGGGCTTTCAGGAACCCCAGTACCACCAACCAACCAACCAACAAACAAAAAACCCAGTGGCTTAAAAATTACCATCATTGTCTCATAATTCCGCAATCTGGGCTGAGGTGAGCTGGGCAGTTCTGGTCTCTCCTCGGGTCTTTGGCGCAGGAGCTGTCCTCAGGGGCTTGAAGGGAACTGTGCAGACAGGGAGGTTCTGCTCCACCCTGTGTTGGACTCATATTCCTGACCTCTTCCTACCCACCTTCTTTCTCTAGCGGTAGTTGGACGTCTTTACAGTTTGGAGTCTGAGTTCCAAAAGGGACAATTTCCAGAGTAAAAGTGTTTATTTGACTTCTGCTTGCATCTTGCTTGCTAAAGCCCCATTTGTCAAAGCAAGTCCCATGACCCAGTCTGGACTCAGTGTGAGAGGGAATATGTAAGGCGTGACTTCTGAGAGGTGCTGTTTATTGGAGGCCAATAATGTCTATCACACTAATGGAAAAAAATTAAAGGTTATATAAAGCAAATCCTGCTTTCCTGAATTAGGAGAATTTGGTTACCCAAACAAACCATCGGATGTTCTAGAGTTTTATAGAATAGCCTCAGTATTCGGAGATGTTCATAAACTCACCAGATTAGACCGGCAAGTCAAAGGCTCAACCCAAAGCCGGGCGTGGTGGCGCACGCTTGTAATCCCCGCACTTGGGAGGCTGAGACAGGAGGATCGCGCAGGTTCGAAGCCAGCCTCAGCTACTTAGTGAGGCTCTTAGCAACTTAGTGATCACCTTTCATTAGTTCAAAAATCAGTCATGTGGCCCCACCTAGATGCAAGTAGACTGGGAAATGCAGTCTCAGGGCAGGCAGCCACTTCTCAGGAATAACTCGGCACGATGGCTCTCTTTGTTGCACTACTCCTTGGCACGCAAACTCTTGACTTTATCAAGTGTATTATTTTCCAGTTATTTTACACGTGTGGTGCAACTATGCCCTGGCTAAATGAACTGAATGAAGCACCATATGGGAGATTTTTTTAAAAAAATCCCACAAACATAGTTAAGTCTCTATAAATTAGAGCAAAAAAAGTACAGAAATGAGCAAGTTGGATCTTCATTTTCTTCTTAAGAAATGTCAAGTACTCTATGAACTGCTCATCATTAAGAGGTTACCAGAGAGCATTACGTGATGAGAGACCTCAGTGATTTTATAGCCTACAAAATGACCTTTTAGCCCTATGCTCTGGGATCCAAGTGAAATTATTTCAATCTAAATTTAGACAAGTTTGACCAACTTTCTAATTTTTGTAAAATACTTCTATAGTGAACTTAAAGGATATGAAGAAAGACAGCCTTGGGCCAGCCCCTCTGCTCAGCTACAGCCAAGGGGATGGAGCCCAGAGGGCATTCCACAGCCAAGGCCCACCCCCAGCCCTGCTTTTTGTCTTTATTTTGAAACAAGGTTTCACTAAATTGCAGCGGGCCTCACTAAGTAGCCGAAGATGGCCACGAACCTGCGATCCTCCTGTCTCAGCCTCCCAAGTACTGGGATTGCAAGTGTGTACCACCAAGCCCGGCTACTGCATTTATTCTCAAATGGCCAGTGTTAAGCCTTCTTTCTATTACTGTGACAAAATATATGACATAACCTAAAAAGTTGAAAGTTTTATTTTAGTTCGTGGTTTCAGTCCATAGTCATTTGGCCCTGCTGTTTTGGGCCCATGGCAGCAAGATAAATCATGGCAGGAGGAAACCTGTTCACCTCATAGAAGCCTGGGAGCAAAGAGAGTGGCAGGAAGGTCCCGGGGCCTAATGCCTCCTTCAAGGGCACACCCCCAATGACCTAACTTCCTCCCCCTAGGCCCTACATTTTAGAGATGTCATCACCTCCCAGTAGCACCATGGGGACCCTTCAGCTCCAAACTATGACAAGAACCTTTATTGGGCCTTCTTGGCAGAGTCTTACCAACATGCATGGTTCTCAAGTGACATGTTTTGGACCTAGAAACAAAGTCTGGTGTGGCTGAACACTAGTCAGTGACATATTTTCACCTTGTTGGTAAGGCATTATCAACATTACCTAAAGGGATTCAAATCCTTAAACTAAGGGGAACCAAACAGGAGAAAATGAAGGTGATGCGATGGAATATTTTACAGGTGGCTTTCTAATTTTTACTTACAATCTCTGCAAGATTAACTATTGACTTTGAATCAAGAAAACAAAGGACCCATTCCTGAATTCCCTGCTAACCCTGAGCAAGATGGCTTTATGACTCACCATCTTATTTTTGCTCATCCATAAAATGAGAATAATGGCTTCCACCCACTTGCCTAGCAGGGTAGCTCTGGGCTGATAGGAAAAAAATGTCACTGTAAAGAGAAGCTGCTATTATATAGGTGTAGTCTGTCTTTTATCCTAGAACACATGCCTGGAGTAGAGAAAAAAAGAATCCTCCTTATTAACAAAAGTATAAAATTACCTGCTCTGCCCAACTGCATATTTCACACAAAGGCGGAAGCAGAGTGTGTGGAGCCAGGACTGGAAGGAAATTCATGCAATCGGAATGTGAATTCTTCATAGGGTCTTTGGCAGAACTAACTACCAGGGAGTGCCCCGATGGGAGGTGCCATTGTCAACGTTCCAACCAAAGCTGAAATCTGCCTGCAAGGAGCAGGAACACTGGGTACAACCAGGCCAAGGATTCCGCTCTGGTGTGGTTAACCCTGAGGATGCTGAACTCAAAGGAGCAATCAAAACATAAGTCATGTGCCAAGTTAGTATCACTACTTCACAGGGAACCCTCAGATCTGGGATCTGAGCAGGAAAGAAGAGGAGAGAGGCATGCTGTAATTGCAGGCAGGCACAAGCTGGATTCTGGGTACCATTTCATGGTAATAAAGACTTGGGCGAGTCTCTTAACCCTGACTTCCTTATCTAACGTTAAAAACAAATGATTTTAGATTTGCATCTTCAGGGAAACCCTGGGATTATGGAATCTAGGGGGAATCTCAGCTTTTGAAATGATCGATAGAAACACTGCTTTTATTTAGAGAATGGCAACAGAGACTAAAGAAGTGGACTTTCTTTGCTTTGAGCTGGGATAATTTTAGCTCAACACGGTCAAGGCTAATGATCTCTTGCTAATCGAAAGCCTACACTTTAAGTGATATAGATCTTTAATAACATAGAAAAATATTTGTTAAGTACTATTGGGACTGGGCATGTAGCTCAGTGTTAGAATGCTTGCCTAGCATGTTTGAGGCCATGGATTCGGTTCTTAGTACCACACACACACACATACATAAATACAACTGGTAAAGTTCGAAGTTAGGAGGCCCCAGAAGAAGAGCAATGTATTTAATATGCTATATATTTAATTTTAAAATATATTTAATATATACTTAGCTTATATGAAATATATTTAGTATATATTTGATGATGGATTGAATTCTGAAAGATGCTTTCCACTCTTTCGGTTGGCAACGAATCTGACCAATCAGAAAGCAGAATTTGTTCATTGTCTATTTCCGTCTGGCCTTTATTGTCTAGTTTTCCCTCTGGAGGCCTCAGATATGTGGTATTATAAGTAGAAATGCCTTTAATTCTGTTTCATTTTTATTCTTTTCATTGTAATCTGTGACTTACATATTGGCCTAGGATGATGTCATTGTTTTTTGCTGTCATGTGACAATGAAAGAAAATGTCTTTGCAACCTGCTCATTAGGTAAAACCCAGCCGATAGCAAGTCGTTGTGGTTTAATAACACCATTTAAAGAAGATTAGTAATAATAAACAGGAGGTCTCTGTTCATATTTCTAGAGGATGTGGGAAGAGCTCATATTGTGCAGAAGATAGAAGAAGAAGAAGAAGAAGAAGAAGAAGAAGAAGGAGGAGGAGGAGGAGGAGGAGGAGGAGGAGGAGGAGGAGGAGGAAGAGGAAGAGGAAGAAGAAGGAGAAACTCATGCTTTGACTTAAGGAGCAACACTTAAATACACTGTTTGGCACACACTGTATAAGAGGGGCATTAGTAAGTTTGCTTATGCCTTTGCAAGACACCCTTTATCACCCTGGCATGTCTAGGTTCTTGACTCTGGGGAAATTTTTTTCAACAATAACATGACAAGTTGCATTTCCATCTTAAGATCTGAAGGGCATAGTTATGCATGAATCACTTCTGAAGCACTGGAGGCCGGCCAAGCCCCAAATTCACTTGTGTAGATTTGGGTTTGTTTATACTCAACTGGGCATGTCTGTCCCACCCAGCCCTCCTAGGGCTAAGTAAACCAGGAGCACCTCTGTGCTCAGGACACATCGGTAGCCTTCGCACCACAGAGTCCTCTTTGGAAAACAAATTGGAATCAGAAATCCTGGGCTCATCAGGGTATGGTGGTGGGCACCCTGGTCCCAACTACTCTGCAGGCTGAGGTAGGAGTGTAGCTTGAGCCCAGGGACACGAGGCCAACCTGAGCAAGGTCATCTACACACACAAACAGTCCCGAGTCTGTCTTATTATATCCCCTTTTTGTTGTAAAACATGGGCAATTCACTTAGTGCCTACAAATGTCATCCTTCTAAACAATAACAGCCCCGCTTTACCTTAAAAACACAAGTGTGACTTTTATTTGCTAATGTAGTGTTTAAAAACACCTGCTCATATATTCCTTTACTTAAACTTCAAAACAACCTTTCTCTGCCCACCTCTGAGCCCCCAATCCAAAGCCTGATTTTAATTATTCCTATTTATGTCTCTGATACCCAGGCTGTAGGAGGTCGGTCCTCCCTCGATGTTTGTTTTAGATATATAGTCACTGGAGAGGTAACTTTACCAGCAAATATTAACTTTAGATACGTAGCTTTTTGTTTGGTTATCTTTGAAACTGAGCAAACACTTGTACTTTGACATCACAGAGGTATTTTTAAACGACAATATGAGTTAACGATATTACATATCTTCTCCCTAAGGAATGTAATAAAACACAAGAAAAAGACTGTTGTTCTATAATACAACAAACTTGTATGTCATGCCGCTAAACGTTGCCTTGCATAGTAAAATGTGAGGTGCTATAGGATGAAGATGAGCCTCGTATGGTCAGCTCTGTGAGGTGCTATAGGATGAAGACGAGCCTCATATAGTCAGCTCTGTGGCTGAGGTTTCTGGCATCGTCAACATCTCTCAGTGTGAAGACCTGGAGGCGCAGAAGAGTTAGCTGAACCGAGAACAGCTTTTTAAATTTACCCTTTGCTTTCACATTTGCACACAAATAACATAATTCTGGAGTCTTATCCATTTGCTGAATGTTTTCCTTCAAATAAGCTTGCACCTAGAAGGACTCTAAAAGTATGTAAGCCAGGCCTGGTGGTGCATACTTGCAGTCCCAGCGGGGAGGCTGACACAGGAGAATCTCGGGTTTATGGCTGGCCTTAGCTACTTGGTGAGGCCCTCCACAACTTAGTGAGACCCTATTTTAGAATAAAGAATAAAAAATAAGGCTGAGTGTGTAGCTCAAAGGTAGAATGATCCTGGGTTCAACCCCCAGTAACTAACTAAAACACACACACGCACACACACGCACACACACACACACACACACACACACACACACACACACACCTCTTTCCTTCCCACTTATTTCCTCTTGAACAACCTTTTGAATAGATTTAAAAATCTTCTTATGCCGGGCGTGGTGGCGTACGCTTGTAATCCCTGCGCTTGGGAGGCAGAGACAGGAGGATCGCGCAGGTTCGAAGCCAGCCACTCGTGCTGGCTTAGGAGACCCTGTTTCCAAATAAAAATGTAAAAATAGTTCTGGGAGTGTAGCCCGGAGGTAGAAGGGCTTCCAGGAACCCCAGTACCACCAAAAAAAAAAAAACCAAAAAAATCTTCTTGAGTATGTTTTAACACATACACACACACACACACACACACACACACACACGCGCGTGCGCGCGCGCGGGAGCACACACACATATTTATATACCGTTTATTTGTTTTTATGGTACTGGTGATTGAACTCAGCAGCATTCTACCTCTGAGATACACTCCCAGTCCTACTTTTTCAATTTTTATTTATTTATTTTTTTTTGTTTTTATTTTATTTTATTTTATTTTATTTTTTATTTATTTTTATTTTTTTAATATTTTGGTGCACTGTATTCATACATCATAGTGGGATACAAACTTTTGTAGACATACATGCACACATCGCCCAGTCAGCCCCCACCCGATCCCCACCCCATTCCCTCCCAACCCCTCCTTCCCATGCTTGGCTTAGTGGTTGACATCTAGTATTATAGCAAATTATCCAAAATTAAAAATGATAATCTCACATAACAGTTTCATTTGTCTGATACCAAGCTTTTGATGACTTAAAGATAACATTTCAATATTTCTTTTTGCTTTCTTTCTTACCAGAGGATATTTTTTTCTATTTTTTTTTTTAGGTGAAACTATCATATATTTATATATTTATTTTTCAGAAAAAATCTATCCTAATATGGAATATGGACTCTAGGTACCCAAAACAATCTTGAAAAAGAACAAAGCTAGAAGATACATATTTTCTGATTTCAAACCATATAAAGCTACAATAATTGAAACAGTGTAGTACTATTCTAAAGGCAGATATATAAACCATTGGAGTTAAATAAAAGCCTAGAGCTAAATTCTTCCCTATATTGTCAAGTTATTTTTGACAAGGTTTCCACGAACATTTGGTGGTGGAAATAAAAATCTTTTAACTAAATATTGTTAAAAATAATAATTACATGGAAAAGAATACAATTGGACCCTTACCTAATCCCATATACAAATATTAACTCAAAATAGATAATAGACCTAAATATAAATCTTAAGACTATAAACTTTTAGGAGAAAATCTGGGTCATTAAACCTCACAACATTGAAATTGGCAGTGATTTCTTGGATATGATTTCAATGGCACAGGCAACAGAGGAGTATACAAACTCCCTAAAAAATAAAAAAAAATTGTATATCCAAAGACAATGTAAACAGAGTTAACAGTTACTAATAGAATGGGATAAAATATTTCCAAATGCTATATCTGAAGGTATATTAATATTCCAACTAGAAATCCTAAAAATTAACAACAATAAAGGCAAACAATACCCTTTTGAGATAGGTAAAAGACTAACATAAATAATGAATCTCCACAGATAACCAATCTTAGTTGTCTGTTGGATGGAAAATCTTGTTTCTCAAGTTCTGGAGTGTGTTACCTATTTCTTCTTTGTAGTTAATCTCTTTGAGTATTTTCTCTAGTGCTGGTTTTGAAGACATAAATTCCTTCAGTTTCTGTTTGTCATGGAAGCTTCTTATTTCTCCATCTAATTTGATAGAAAGTTTTGCTGGGTAGGAAATTTTTGGCTGGAAGTTGTTTTCTTTCAGAGTTTGGAATATGTTACTCCAAGCCCTTCTGGTTCTCATGACTTGGTTTGGGAAGTCTGGAGTGATTCTAATTGGTTTGCCTCTGAATGTCACTTGGCCCTTTGTTTTTGTTGCCTTTAAGATTCTCTGCTTGGCTTCCACATTGGTCATTTTGACAATTATGTGGCGTGGGGATCCTCTTCTCCGATCCTGTCTAAAGGGAGTTCTATAAGTTTCCTGGACCTTTGTATCAACCTCTTGCTCTATGTTTGGAAAATTTTCTGCTATTACTTCCTTGAAGAGATTGTTGATCCCTTTGGTTTCACTTTCTTTTCCCTCCTCTATTCCAATAATTCTTAGGTTAGCTCTCTTAAAATGGGCCCATATTTCTTCAATATCAGATTCCTGCTGTCGGATATTTTTTTCTAGATTAGAAACTATGATTTCATTTTTGGATTGCTTATCTTCTAAGAGCGAGATTCTGTTCTCCATGTGTTCTAATCGGTTGTTTGTGCTTTGAATTGAGGCCTTTACTTCATTAATTGCATCCTTTATCTCTTTTTGGCTCTCTCTGAGTTCTTTTTGAAGCACCTCTATTATTTCTACAGTTATTTTCCTGATTTGATCTTCTAGAAATCTCTGATTTTCTGTTTTATCGGGTTCTGATGTTGTGGGGTTGTGGGCATTAATTGCTCCAGTATTATTCCTCTTTCCCATGATTTCGGATGTTTGTGCCTTCTCTGGGTTCTTCCCTTGGGTCACTATGACTTCCCTTAAGGTGTTCTGGATCTCGAGTCAGTAGTATCTCAGACCCCACTACTCCTTTACTGGGTTTTATCACAGAGTCTCCGACCCAGAGAGTCGATAGAGGCTGCTTTAGACTGTGGGGGGTGCCAGGTTGCACGTTCTCCTATGGTGTGATATCTCGGCCACCGCCCCTTCCCCACTGGGTCAAGTCCCAGGGATTTCTCCTCTGTGGCCCGCAATTTGACTCACTGTTCTTGAGTACGCAGATGTAGCTATACTGGCCTCGCTGAATTCGCTGCTGCTGCCGCCGGTAGCAATATGGCGCCGCTGCTACGCCCTCGGCTGTGGGGCTGGCGTTTTTCTTTTTGATTTTGATTTCTACTCTGAATCCCTGCAGCGTGTGCTGAGCTCGGCCACTGGGAGCTGTAGATGCTCTCTGCGCGGAGAAATCTCGCCTAGCTGTTCCGCAGTGGCTCACCTCGGCTTGCTGTGGCCGTCTGGTGAATTCGCCGCTGCCGCAGGCAGTATGGCGCTTCTGCCGCGTCTGCAGCGTCCTCGGGCGCGAGGCCGGTGTATCTCCTCTGTGGCTCTGTTCTCAGTCCGCTTTCTCTCTGGAGCCTGGTGGTTTTTTGTTTCACTGGTGATGGTGTTTTCTGGCTATGAAAGGCGCTGATTTTGTGGTAATGGAGATTTGTTGTTAGCGGAGCTCTTAAGCCCCGCTTTTCTCGGTCGCCATCTTCCCGGAAGTTCTGTTATTTTCTCAATTTTTATTTTGAAACAGGATCTTGCTAGGTTGCCGAGAGTCTCACTGAGTGGATGAGGCTAATCTCAAACTTGTGAACTTTCTGTTTCAGTCACCCAAGTACTGGAAATACAGGTATGCAGTACCATATCTCGCTCATTTTTTTTTGTATTTATGTATGTTAGTTCCACAAAAATTTCACTAACAGCTTTATTAAGATAAAATTAATTTATTTTTTTAGTACTAGGGTTGAACTTATGGGCATTTTACCTCTGAGTTACACCTCTAACCCTATTTTATTTTTTAAACAGGGTCTCACCAAGTTGCTGAGGGTTTCACTAAGTTGCTGAGACTGGGCTTGAACCTGTGATCCTCCTGTCTCAGCCTCACAAGTATTGGGATTACAAGCATGTGCCACAATGCTTAGCTAAGATAAAGTTTACATAAATTTATAAACTACATGGTTTAGTGGTCTTTAGTAAATTCACAGAGTTGTACAAATATTATCACTACCTAACTTCAGAACATTTTTATCACTCCTAAAAAAAAAACCCTATCCACTAGCAGTTCCTCTGTGTATGATATGTGGCTTTTGGTGTCTAGCTCTCCCCACCTAGTATAATATTTTCAAGGCTCATCCATAATGTAGCATGTATCCGACTACAGACTTAGGCCATATTGCAGACTTATATTCTGTTTTATGGATAATCCACATTTTGTTTATTCGTTCATTGGTGGCGAACATTGAAATATTTTCACTCACTGGCTGTTCTGAACATTGTTGCTCTGAACATTTATGTGCAGGATTTTGTGTAGATATATATCCTAAGTTCTCTGGAGTACATACTTAGGATTGGAATTGCTGGGTCACATGGTAATGTTATGTTTAACATTCTTAGTAACTGCCAAAGTGTTTTCCAAACTACATACCATATTACATTCCCACCAGCAATGTATGAGAGTTCCAAATTTCCCATATCCTCACCAATACTCACAATATCTGTCTATGTGTGTGTAGGGGGGAGGGTAATGGGAATGAAACCAGGGGCCTTTTACTTCTGGGCTACACTCTCAGACCTATTTTATATTTTATTTGGAAACAGAATCTCACTAAATCGCTGAGAGCCTCACTAAGTAGTTGTTGGCTGGCTTCAAACCTCCACAATCCTTCTGTCTCAGCCTCTCAAGTCCTGGGACAAGTGTGCTCTACCATGCCTGGCTATTATTTGTTTTTTTTTTTTTTAATTAGAGCTATTCTAGTGGGTGGAAGTGGTATGTCATTGTGGTTTCAATTTGCATTTCCCTGATGACTAATGATTGTGAGCCATACTTATTGACCACTTTTTTATCTTTTTTTTTTTGTGTGTGTGGTACTGGGAATTGAAATCAGGGGTATTCTACCTCCAAGCTACACCTTCCAGCCCTGTTTTTTATTCTTTATTTTGAAACAGCATCCCACTAAATTACAGAGGGCCTCACTAAGTAGCTGAGGCAGTTTGTGAACCTTTGATCCTCCTGTCTCAGCCTCCCAAGTACTGGGATTACAAGCATGCACCACCACGTGAAGCTCATATATATTTTCATATATATATATATATATATATATATATATATATATATATGAATATATATGTATATATGTATATATGAATATATGTATATATGTATATATTTTCATATATATATATTTTTTTAAAGAAATGGCTATTCAGATATTTCTCCATCATTTATAAAATGGTTGAGTTGTATGAGTTCTTTATTCTGGGTATGAGTTTTTTCTCAGATAATTTGCAAGTATTTTGTCCTATTGCTTGGGTTGTCTTTTGCTTTTCTGAGGGTGTCCTTTGAAACAAAAAAATTTAAATTTGACAAAGTACAGTTTTTTCTGTTGTGGCTTGTGCTTTTGATATATCTAAAAAATTACTGCCCATCCAAAATCATGAAGACCTACTTCTATGTTTTTCTCTAATAATTTTATTGTGTTAGTATTTATTTATTTATTTATTTATTTATTTATTTATTTTTTGTGGGTCTGGGAATGGAACCCAGGGGCATTCAACCTCTGAGCTACACCCCCTGCCCTATTTTGTATTCTTTATTTTGAAACAAGGTCTCACTAAATTACAGAGGGCCTCACTAAGTAGCTGAGGCAGTTTGTGAACCTTTGATCCTCCTGTCTCAGCCTCCCAAGCATGCACCACCACGTGAAGCTCATATATATTTTCATATATATATATATATATATATATATATATATATATATATATGGCCTCAGTGAGTAGCTGAGGCTGTCTGAAAACCGAAATCCTCTTGTCTCAGCCTCCTGAATGTGAGGATTACAAACATGTGCCACCATGCCTGGCTGTGTTAGCTTTTAAATCTAGTTTTTTCATCCATCTGAGTTAAATTTTATATGTGGTGTCAGGTAAAGGTTCAACTTCAACTTGATTCTTTTGTATATGGATATCCAGTTGCGCCAGTACAACTTATTTAAAAGATTATTTAATTGAATGGTTTTGGCACCCTGTTGAAAATCAAGTGATCATAAAAGTAGGGTTTATTTCTGGACTCTCAACTACACCCAATTTATCTATATGTTTATCCTTAAGCCAATACTATGACTTTTTGATTATTGTAGCTTTAAGTTTGTGTGTGTGCTGGGCGTGGTGGCGCACGTTTGTAATCCCAGCATTCAAGAGGCTGAGACCAGATGAGACCAGAGGATCACAGTTCACGGACAGCCTCAACTACTTAGTGAGGCCCTCTGCAACTCAGTGAGACCCTGTTTCAAAATAAAGAATAAAAAATAGGGCAGGGGGTGTAGTTTGGAGGTCAAATGCCTCTGGGTTCCATCCCCAGACCTGCAAAAAAAACCCCACAAATTTTGTGTGTGCGTGCGTGTGTGTGTGTGTGTGTGTGTGTGTTTGTGTGTGTGTGTGTTACTGGAGATTGAACCCGGGAGCATTCTACTTCTGAGCTACACCCACAGGCTTATTTTAATTTTATTTTTGAAACAAGGTCTTGCTCGGTTGATGAAAGTCTCACTACTTGCTGAAGCCTCAGCTTCTTGGACCTGTGATCCTCCTGTCTCAGCTTCCCAAGAACTGGGATTACAGCATGTACCACCATGCCTGACTTAGTGCCGGAGCCAGCTGGCAAAAGTATGGGTTCCGAAGAGAGGAGTGAGGATGAAAGAAATTCTAAGAATTTGATTCAAAGGATTTTAATTTACTTCTCTTGAAGCATGGGAGGATTGCCGATCTCTATTGGGCCGACCCCGGGTTTATTTCTCTTGAAGTATTTATACAGTTTCAGGTCAGTCAATGTCCTCGTGCTATCACCACCTGAATACAATAAAGACAGATCCAAAACACATACATCACAGGCAGGTCAATCAATACCCTCGTGCCATCACCACCTCGTCTTTTCTCAGACCTTTTACTTTGCACTTTCCATGACCCCAAACCTTGTTGACTCTGGGTGAAGGACAATCAGCTGAGTCAGAAATATTCTTTTAGGGGAAAACCTTAATGGCTTCCCACAACTTAGCTCTAAGTGTTGAAATCAGCAAGTGTGAGTACTCTGACTCTGTTTTCCTTCAGAATTGTTTTGACCATTGTCTCTTACTTCCACATAAATTTAAAATTTTAGAATCTGCTTGTTAATTTTTTTTTCTTTTCTTTTCTGGTTTTGAGGAATGAATCCAGGGGCATTCTACTTCTGAGCTACAGCCCTATTTTATTTTTTGAAAAAGGGTCTCACAAAATTGCTGAGGCTAGGCTTGAACCTGTGATCCTCCTGTCTCAGTTTTCCAAGTACTAAGATTACAGATTGTGCCACCATATACCTGGCTTGCTTGTCAATTTTTGAAGAAAAAACCCCTGAGATTTTAATAGGAATCATGTTGAATCTGTAGATTGCTTTGGGGAATACTACCATCTTAATAATATTGTCTCCCAATCTATGAACATGGGATGTCTTTCCATTTACAAGTGGTGCCAACTTACAATGGCTTAATTTACAAACTTTCAACTTCTCAATAGTGTGAAAGCAATATAAATTCAGCAGAAACTGCACTTCAAATTTTGAATTTAAAACAATTGTTTCCTGGGCCGGTAACACACAGTATAATATTCTCTTTTGATGATGGACAGTGGCAGCAACAGTAAGCCATAGCATCCAGTAAGTCATATGATCACAAGAGTAAACAACTAATGCTTTACAGTGCACTGTGTTGCTGAGCTGAGAGTCAGGAGATTAGATGTATTAAATGAACACATTTTTGAAATGATATTTTCAACTAAAATGATTTTATCAGGGTAATTTCATTGTAAGTCAAGCAACATCTGTATTTCAGTCTTTTAAAATATCTTTTAAGCTGGGCGTGGTGGCCCACACTTGTAATCCCCGCGCTTGGGAGGCGGAGACAGGAGGATCACACAGGTTCAAAGCCAGCTGTATTGGCTTAAGAGACCCTGTTTCCAAATGGAAAGTATAAAAATAGGTGTGGGGGTATAGTCCGGAGGTAGAAGGGTTTCTAGGAACCCCAGTACCACCAAAAAAAAAAAAAAAAAAAAAAAAAAATATATATATATATATATACACACACATACATACATATATATTTGTAGTTTGTGTTGTACAAATATTGTACTTCTTTTGTTAAACTTATTCCTAAAATTTTATTTATTTTAGTTTTATTGTAAATAAGATTGTTTTCTTAATTTTACTTTTGGTTTGCTCATTGTTAGTATTAAGAAATAATTTTATTTTTGTACATTTATTATTATTATTATTATTATTATTAATTATTAGTGATACTGGGTTCCTGGAAACCTTTCTACCTCCGGGCTATACTCCCAGACCTATTTTATACTTTTTATTTGGAAACAGGGTCTCTTAAGCCAGCACGACTAGCTTCGAACCTGTGCGATCCTCCTGTCTGAGCCTCCCAAGCGCAGGGATTACAACTGTGTGCCACCACGCCCAGCTATTTTTGTACATATATTATTATATGCCCTTTCTCTTCTGTTAAAATATTGTGATCATCTTTCTATGGGGGCTCAGGTTGTAGCTAAGTGGTGGAGCACTTGCCTATCATGGGTGAGGCTCTGAGTTCAATCCCCATCACTGCATGTTTGTGAGTGCCTGTCTGTGTGCGCACACACATACACACACACACACACACACACACACACAATGAATCTGTCTAAAAATATGCTATTTAATAACTATATATGGTATTAAGTGACATATTTTATAATATAATTTTATATATTAAACATATAGCATACTTATATGTAATATATGAAACCATTAACATTATCTTATGAAAGTATATATTAGATTTCACAATTGGCTATACCACAATTTACCACTTGTGGAATTGTTAGGCAAAACATGTATATTAGATCATTTGATGAGCACTGCAAAAATTGTCCTTCTGAAAGCATGTAAGATTTTCACATCTATCAAGAGTGTGATATGTGATTCTGTGAATACTCTTCAAACTTTGGTTTTATCTTTTAAAATCTTTACCAGTTTGACAAGCGAAGGATGAGTGTGAAAAGTGCTTTGTTTGCATTTTAGTCTCCAGAAAGGGCGAACTTTAAAAATTGAATATATTTTAGCTTTTAAAGTTTTTCTTTTTTTCTGTGAATTGCCTGTTAGGTCTTTTTAGCTCTGAGTGTTCAGCTTTTCTGTACTTGTGTTGTAAAGGTGTATTATTAAAGCTATCAATCCTATATGCATTCCTTTTTTTGTGGTACTGGATATTGAACCCAGGGGTATTCTACCTTCAAGCTACACCCCAGCCATTCTCTTTTGTTTTGGAACAAGGTCTTACCAGGTTGCTGAGAATTTCTCTAAGTTGCTGAGGCTAATCTCAAACCTGTGGCCCTCCTGTTTTAAGCCTTCCAAGTACTGGAATTACAGGTGTGCCACCATGCCCAGCTTCATATATTATTTATGGTAAAAATGTTCTCCCTCATTTTCCATTTTTATTTAGTCATGCTGCTTTTTGGTAGACAAGTTTTATTTCAGTTTTTATGTAGCAAACTTTTCAATCTTTATGGCTTTACTTTTTGGTGTTATGCACACATTTCTTTCTCCTTATTTTGAAGAACAGACTGAAGATTAAATACTCACATTCCTTATAACACATCCTAGTATTTAATAATCACACTGCTCATGTCTCTGTCCTTTATCTTACGCCCTTTGGGATGCGGTAACACAGTATCATAAACTGGGTGGTCCATAACGGCATGGCTTGCGTTCTCACAGCCCTGAGGCCGGGCAGTCCAAGACCAGTGTGCCCGGTGAGGGCCCGCTTCCTGCTTGGTTGACATCCTCTTTCCCCGAATTCCTTCTTGGCAGAAGATACCAAGCAGTGCCAATTCCAGTCTCTTGTAAAGTCAGTAATCCTATCTTAATTACCTTCCAAGGACCCCCACCTCCCCAAACACCGTCGGAGTTAGGATCCCAACGTGTGCACGTTGAGGGCACAGGCACCGGAGGCCACAGCACCTTTCAAGAGCACCATTTTATCCCTGTCCCGTATCCGTGACCATCACCACTCTCGCATTTCCCCTCTCTCTGTCCTTCAAAACTGGTCCTGCTTCCTCTGGGACACACGTCTGACTATCCTGTCTGCAACAAAGACCCCAAGACCCCTCCTTTAATTGCATTAAGGACATGCCTGGACTCTGTTTAGGTGAGGCGTTGTCTGTACGCAGGCCAAGCCTCCAGCAGCTCCAGGATTAAGGATTTCCTTTAAGGGACCTCTCCAGCTCTAACTACGACTCACTACGACTTGCTCCATTGCCTGTCTTTTAAACGTGCACTTTCCGCCACTCCCAATTCGCCAGCCCTCCCATCCTCGGCTCAGTCTGTGGCCGTAGTGCCAGGCTCCGCAGCGCGCAAAGTTGGGGACAGGACAGATCAGTACTTGTTGGGGACCCGGGTCTCCGTGACCGTTCTGCGGGCCCCTGGGGTCGGGGTCGGGCGGTCCGGGCTTGGGCGAGGCTGTGCGAGTCTGCAGCGGAGAGCGGTCCGCCTCCAGCCCCGGAGGTGGGAGGGTCGGGCGGCGGGCGAGCCCGGGAACGCCTCTCGCCTCCCCGCCCGCTCCGCGGAGCCCACGCCCGCAGCCGAGAGGAGCCGGAGCCGGAGCTGCGCCCGCGGGTGCCCGATCCCGACCCCGCGCTGCCCGCCCGGCCGGTGCAGGTGGGAGCCGGGCCGGGACCCCGCGCGGCGGGATGGCGGCGGCCCGGGGCCGGGCGCTGCGGCCCGAGCTGCCCCTGCTGCTGCCCCTGCTGCTGCTGCCGCCCGCCTGCAGCCCGGCTGCCCAGGACCCCGCGGCCGCGGCGCGCCCCGGCCTGCACCCGCCCTACTTCAACCTGGCCGAGGCGGCCAAGGTCTGGGCCACCGCCACCTGCGGGGAGCGGGGCCCCGGCGGCGAGCGGCCCCGGCCCGAGCTCTACTGCAAGTTGGTGGGGGGCCCCACCGCCCCGGGCAGCGGCCACGCCATCCAGGTAGGTCCAGCCAGGTCCAGCCGAGCCCTCGGCGAGCGCGCCCCGCCCCGCGACCCAGGAGCCGGTGCTGCCCAGGCGCTGCCCACCCGGCCGCCGGGCAGGGCCCCCGCCCGCCGCTCCGTCCCGGACCCGAGGGAGCCGGCGCCGCCCCGCAGCCGCCCGAGCCGGAGGGCGGGGCGCAGGTGAGCGCGGCGGTGCTCAGGTCCCGGCACGCACGGAGGATGCAGCCACTGCCCATCACCCAGGCGGCGCCCGGCCAGCGGACAGCGCCCGTGCCAGGCCCCTCACCGCCCCGATCTTGTTACCAGAAGTTGGTGGGAGTTGCCTCCTAGCGTGTATTTTAGGAGAGAACTTACAGGTTATTTCGCTAGTGTCACTCGGATGTCACCGAAAAGACTCACATCACCCGATGTGCTTAAAGTGCCACCTTCCAAGCCGGGCGTGGTGGCGCACGCTTGTGATCCCCGCGCTTGGGAGGCTGAGACAGGAGGATCGCGCAGGTTCGAAGCCAGCCTCAGCTACTTAGTGAGGCTCTCAGCAACTTAGTGAGACTCTGATTCCACATTAAAATAGAAAATAGGTCTGGGAGTGTAGCCCGGAGGTAGAAAAGCCCCTGGGTTCCACCCCCAGTAACACACACACACACACACACACACACACACACACACACACACACACGCCACCATCCAGCCCCCTCTTTGGGGAGAATCAGATCTTCAGTGGCCAGAGATAGTGACTCAGAGGACACCTGTGGGAGCCAGAGCGCTGCTGGCGCCTGGTGCTTAATGAGCATCTCGGGTGTGCCTGGGCGGCACAGAGGAGCCTGGCCAGGCCTTGGCTCAGGGAGGGAGCTAAGAACCTTCCTGTGCCCTCAGGGCGGCAGCGTTTGCATACAGCTCTGCCGCCAAATCCCCTGTGCTTAGTGGTGGTTGCCTCCGTGTCCCGGGAAGAACTGCCCAGGAAGAGAAGTTTTGCCCAAAGAGCTAGTAATATTGGAGCTTGTGTTCAGAAGTAGAGGAGTGTCATTTGGTGTCTAGTGTTAGAGACACTTTGTGCACAGACATAATGACAAGGACTTAAACATGCAGTGTCATATATGCTTATTTATTTATAAATTATATGCATCAGCTGCCGTATAAATACTGTGCATATTATAAAACATGTAAAAAGAAACAAAAAGATAAAATAACAATGATTAAAATACTATTAATATCTCTATCTGCCCTCCCAATAATTTTGCTTTTTCTATTTTGTGATTGTGGATAACTGTAAATATACAAATCTACAAGAGTAACTAAATATGTAATTATTGACAAGTTCAGTTTCGTGCATACAACCTGTTTAGTTTCTGCCACAACCTGAAGTTGATTTTATGTTAGTATTTGATTTTCGTGGTTGCACAGCTTAAAAGATAGCCTAAAATATGTAGATTCAAATGGGAGAACTGCATGGACTGCCGAATCCCAAAGCCGGCTACATACTTTGCGGAGTTTATTTCAAGATGGTGACAGCAGAGCAGTAAGCTCAGGAGAGGCTCTACCCAGGCGGGCCCTGTGTGGCTTCTGTCACACACCGTCCACGCTCAGAACATCCTGGTACTCAAGGCTCTGCCCCATCCTTCAATTATTGTAAAGTTTCTCTCTCTCTCTCTCTCTCTCTCTCTCTCTCTCTCTCTCTCTCTCTCTCTCTTTTTGCAGGTCTGGGGATGGAACCCAGGGGCATTTGACCTCCGAGCTATACCCCCTGCCCTATTTTTTATTCTTTATTTTGAAACAGGGTTTCACTAAGTTGCGGAGGACCTCACTAAGTAGCTGAGGCTGTCCGTGAACTGTGATTCTCCAGTCTCAGCCTCCCAAATGCTGGGATCACAAGTGTGCGCCACCACACCTGGCTCAAGTTTTCTTTTTCAAGTAGAAACTTGAGTATTCCATTGTGATGTTTGACTACAATACACCAATAAAAATATATTAAAAAAAGAAACTTGACTAATTACAGTTCACCTTTCTACTAGAAAAAGTGTTTCTAGGTGGGTGTGGTGGCGCATGCTTTTAATCCCCATGCTTGGGAGGCGGAGACAGGAGGATCGGTTCGAAGGCAGCTGTGCTGGTTTAAGAGACCTGTTTCCAAATAAAATGTATAAAATAGGCCTGCGAGTGAAGCCCAGAAGTAGAAGGGCTTCCAGGAACCCTAGTACCACCAAAAAAAAAAAAAAAAAAAAAAAAAAAAAAAAAAAAAAAAGAAAGTGTTTCTACTAGAAAAAGTGTTTCTACTAGAAGAAATGCTAAGTGATGGGATACTGAATGTTTTATACAGATTTAAAACTCATTGCAAGTTTTGTTTTGGCAAAAATATTAAAAATGTTAAAGAATTTTGTCTCTGTGTTTTTTAAAAAAATAAATAGGAGTCTTTTTAGAGTTATGCATTCTATCTTTTTAGCAATAGAAGATAGAAATGTTTCAAACATCTGTTTTTCAAACTGCTTTTTCCAAGGCACACATTTTCTTAGAGCACTGTTTACTTTTCTACATGTTGTTAACTGATAGAACAGAGTGAGCAAATGCCTTTACTATTCTTTAATATCTGTCAGGCAAGGTATTGCTGGCAGCCCTTGTCTGGTGTTAATGCCTGTTCTCTGCAAATGAGGGTTGAAAAAAGTCCCTGCGGAACTGTGCCTTCAGCTTCCACAGTGGAGGGCGGGCTTGGGAAGGTGCACTAATCACTGAAGTCCAGGTGGGGACTCCCTGACCCTCTCTCTGGCCTGGACAACTAGCAGCTTTTACAGGTTTGCTCTTGGAAAAGTGAGAGGTCGTGGGAGGCAGGTGGAGAAGGGAAGACAGGTTATGATGGATTAGCTGTGTCTGAGCGATACTTAGCTTGAATGTGCTGGAGTGCAGCTCAAGATGGGAAACAGAGAAGAGTTAACCAAAATAGTTTTATTTCTTTGAACTTTCTAAAAATAAATCTTTGGGGCCAGCCAGCATTTAGAATTTCAGGCCAAAAGCATTGCAAGAGAAAAATAGAATAAAGGTCACATCTTAGAATAAAATCTATTCCATGGTAATGATCTCTCCTCTCTCTCCTCTCTCCTCTCTCCTCTCTCCTCTCTCCTCTCTCCTCTCTCCTCTCTCCTCTCTCCTCTCTCTCTCTCTCTCTCTCTCTCTCTCTCTCTCTCTCCTCTCCCCTCTCCCCTCTCTCCTCTCCCCTCTCCCCTCTCCCCCCTTCTCTCTCTCTCTCTCTCTCTCTCTCTCTCTCTCTCTCTCTCTCTCTCTCTCTCTCTCTCTCATAGGACATGTATAACACCAATGCTGATAATTGAATGAATGGTAGCTGGGCCAACATATAGAATGTTTTAAAAGTTTCTGAACTTAAGATTCCTTAAAACAATCTTATATACTTGTTACTGCTCAGACATTAAGTATTTAGTGTTGGAAAGTTCTGTGATTTAAAGATTTTATCTCTGCTGTTTACAGCTGCATCTCCATTGTGTAGCACAAAGCCTGGTACATGCAGTGCTCAGAAAATGCTAAATGATGGGATACTGGAATGAAAATAAGTCTACGGCTGTAAGGAAGTTAATGTAAAGGCTATATGTAAAAAGCATACATATTCATTCAATCGAAAAGTAGTTACAAGCTGGGTAAGGGGGCACACGCTTGTAATTCCAGCACTTGGGAGGCTGAGACAGGAGGATTGCAGGTTCGTGGTCAGTTTTGGCTACTTAGGCCCTCTGCAAATTAGTGAGACCCTTTTCCAAAAATAAAGAATAAAAAATAGGGCTGGGGGTTTAGCTTGGACATAGAATGCCCCTGAGCTCAATTCCCAGTACTGCCAAAAAAAAAAAAAAAAAAGGTAGTTACAAATATGTGATACTTTGTGCTTTAGTTTTGAATGTTGTTTACTTTCCTATGGAATCTAAAGTTATTATTGAATGTGAAGACATCTGATGGAGGTGATGATAAAGTGCAAGAGGGGGGGCATGTTGAAAACGTACCTCCGTGTTGGTGTGGCTTGGCATAAATGCTGTACCAATAGGGATGAAATGCATGTTTACCAAACATCTGATCTTTATTTTGTACATTCCCAGCTCAACATGTCTTTTCCACATTCCTTCATCATCCCGTGGTTTATGTACAGGGCTGGATGTATGACCTGGATGCTACTGATAGACAAATGAGCACACACGAGTCACGGCCAAGAGCAGGAGTCTTGTTCTGGGCCACAGAGCAGGTTCAGTTGTGTGCTTGTGCAGCTTGGCCTGACGGCCATAAACAAGAAATTCAACTCCACTAAGGCTCCACTAATGCTCATAGGATATTGTGAGAGAAAATTATTTGTTATCTTCAACAAAGGCTTTTTCCTTCCATTGATATGAAAATATTTCACAGTGAGGGTGGGAAAATCTTCTTTACTTTATCCATTGATATATTTGCAACAATTATTAGTCATAATAGTCATTTAGAAACTTCAAATAAGTCACTACAGTCAGGAACTGAAGGGCGAACTATTCTCTTTTAAAATTATTTTCCTAATATTGGTTCCACATTTGTGAACAGTAGCCTAAGTTCAGAAAAGAAAGTTTATGTAGAAAACATGTGAAGAAGACAAATCAAAGTGTTTCTCCTTGGAAAGTTGGTTCACTTACCAGCTAAGAATTAGGGTTCCACATATCAGGCTGCCAATAATTTAAATATGTCCCTCAGCAAACCCCAGTTTACTGGAGTTTATGGGCCTTTATGGTTGCTGATGAACAATTGGAAATGGTAAATGTACTATCCTTGACTTTAAAGATTTTACTTTATGCTGTGAATTACTGTTGTCATTGAGAATCTGGGTCATATAATATGAGAGAAATAAATACACAGAGGAAAAGGATAAGATAAAAGTATGTCATTACTTCCAGACGCTTACTTGTGAAAAGATGGTGCTTAAACTATTCCAGAAAGGTGCCTGCATGTATTGTATATCTTTAGTGTGTTTATGAAAACCATGTGTTTTATTCATATCTTAAAAGATAAACCAGCCTGGCGTGGTGGCGCACGCTTGTAATCCCCGCGCTTGGGAGGCAGAGACAGGAGGATCACACAGGTTCGAAGCCAGCTGCGCTGGCTTAAGAGACCCTGTTTCCAAATTTTAAAAATATATAAAAATGGGTCTGGGAGTGTAGCCCAGAGGTAGGTTTTTCAGGAACCTCAGTACCACCACCCAAAAAAAAAAAAAAAAGATAAACCAGAGTTATATTGAAACACATGATTCATTTTTTCACAGATTTGTTGGGGGCATAATTTAACTATCATGAAATGTATCCAATGTAAGTATAAATTAAATACTTTTAAAATAAACATCTAGATCAGAGCAGCTTTCCCTAGGACTCAGTTTCAGAACATTCATGTTAACCCTAAAGTCCTCCCGTGCCCATGGCGCTCATTCTCGACACCTCTCACCCTCTCCAGGCAATCCTGGCCTGCTTTTGCCTCCGCAGATTTGCCTTTTCTGAAAATTTCATGAACATGAATCACATCATATGTAGTCTTCTGTGTCTGGTTTCTTTCACTTCGCTTAAAGCTGTTGGAACTCATTCGTATTGTTGCGTCCTTCATTAGTTTCTTTCTTTTGATTGCTAAGTAGTATTTCTTTGTATAGACACATGCCATTTTTGATCTATTCTCTAATTGATGGACATTTTCATTGTTCAGTTTGGGGCTATTATATGTAGTGCTTCTCTCCAGGTGTGGTGGTGTACACCTGTAATCCAGGGACTTGGGAGACCGAGACAGGAGAATGGCACGTTTGTGGTCAGCCTCAGTAATTTAGGGAGGTCCTCTGTAACTTAGTGAGACCCTGTCTAAAAAAAAAAGAGGTCTTGAAGTGTAGCTTAGAGGTAGAATTCCACTGGGTGCAATCCCTAGTGTCACAAAAATAAATAAAAGTAAATAAATAAATAAATAAATAAATGAAATAATGCTGCAGTGAATATTTACAAACAAGTCTTCATGTGGACACATGCTTTCATTTTCTTGGGTAGATTCCTAGGATTAGAATTGCTAGATCCCATAGTAAGTTTTAGTTTTTTAAAAACTGTCCATTAGCCGGGCGTGGTGGCGCACGCTTGTAATCCCCGCGCTTGGGAGCCGGAGACAGGAGGATCGCGCAGGTTCGAAGCCAGCCGTGCCGGCGTAAGAGACCCTGTTTCAAAAATATAAAATAGGTCTGGGAGTGTAGCCCGGAGGAAGGAGGGCTTCCAGGAACCCCAGTACCACCAAAAAAAAAAAAAAAAAAAACTGTCCATTATTAAAGATGGGTATCGAAGTCATGTAGGCTTCTACCTTCAGTTGTGTCGGTTTTTATTCAAATGTATTTAGGGTTCAGTCGTTTGGTGTTGATTGTTATGTAATGTCCCTCTGTCTCTTGTGACGGTTTTGGACTTGACGTCCGTTTTGCCAGATGTTCATAGAGTCACCCTCGCTTTCTCTGTTCTTTCACTTTGGGCCCATTTCTGCGTTAGGATCTAAAATGAGTCTTTTATAGACAGTTATATTTGGGTAATGAGAATTAAAATTGGAATCCTAAATTTAAAATAATTTAGCTTGAATTCATACTGACATAACTTCAGTTAGCGTCCAAAATCCTGCTCCTTCTTTATGTTGCTGTTGGTGCATATTGCATCTTTTTTGTTTTTGTTTTTGTTTTTTTTTTGGTGGCACTGGGGCGCCTAGAAGCCCTTCTACCTTGGGGCTGCACTCCCAGACCTATTTTGTATTTTTTTTTATTTGGAAACAGGGTCTCTTAAACCAGCGCGGCTGGCTTCGAACCTGCGCGATCCTCCTGTCTCCGCCTCCCAAGCGCGGGGATTACAAGCGTGCGCCACCACGCCCGGCCTTGCATATTACATCTTTATATGTGCTTGTTCTTTGATATAAATTTATAATTGTTGTCTTATGTATTTGCCTTTTAAGTCATGTAGGAAAAGAGTAACAAAGAAAAATATAATAATACTGGTTTTTATGCTTACTTATGCACTTATCTTTATTTCTTAATATGGCTTTGAATTAGTGTCCAGTGTCCCATTATTTCAGCTGGAAAGATTCCTAGTAGCATTTTCTGTAGGATAGGTCCACTAGTAATGAATTACCCACTGCTTTTATTTGTGAGTGTCTTAGTTTCTTCTTAAATTTTGAAGGATAGTTTTACTGGAAATAGAATTCTCGATTGACAGTTTTTTCCCACCCATTTATTACTTTGTATATGTCATCTCACTGCTTTCTGGGCTGTGTGATTTCTGATGAGAAAAAGATTATTATTACAATTGAGGATGCCCAGTAGGTGATGAGTTGCTTTTCTCTTGCTGCTTTCAATGGTCTCTTTCTTTTGGCAGCTTGATTATAATGCATCTCAGTGTGTGGAGCTCTCTGAATTTATACTATTTGTTATTTGTTTAGTTTGTTGAATACATCCCCCCCCCCCCCGGTTTAGAAAGTTTCATTCAAATTCCTTGATAGATTGTTGTAGGATTTTGAATGGATCCCAGAGTTCTGAAAAAGTTGAATCTGGCCATTTTTGCCAGCTTCAGTGGCAGGCAGATAGATCCCTGGAGCTCCTTCCTTCAGCGGCACACCCCCCTCTCTCTCTTTTACAGCTTCCATTCTCTCTGGGTAAGAGGTGATTCAGGGTAATTTTTATTTTTTGTGATCCAGCCCTGGAATCAATTATTTCTCCAAGGAGTTCTGGTTTCTTTTATTAAGCGTGGCGCTTGGAAACTAAGGTCCAATTGCTTGATGTGCCATTGTTACTGGTACATTATTGCTTCCAGACCCTTTCAGTGGACAGAAGTGGAAGCTCTATGGGTGCCTTCTAGCTCCTCTGTACACACGTCTGCATTAGAAATACAACTGATTTTCGCATGTTGTTCTTATATCCTGTACTTTGATGGAGTTTTTCTGTATGCTTTAGGATTTCCCACATACATGGTAATATGCATTTTACTTATTCTTTTTGTTTTTTAGGTAATGATGATCCAGGTTAGGGGCATTATACCTCTGAGCAATACCCCCACCCCTTGTTATTAATTTTTGAAAGTTTTACATAGGGTTGTACAAAGTTAGTGAATGCTGCGATCCTCCTGGCTCACCTAAGTAGTGGGATTACAGGTGTGTGCCACCACTCCTGGTTTATATGTCTTACTTCTTCCTTTCTAATCTATATGCTTTTAAATAACTAGTTAATTAATTAATTCACACTTATTAATTAACTATTCCATATGATACAATGTGCTAGATCCTGAGGATGCAGAGGATCCAGACATTAACCTTTCTCTGGATGATTAGGCTTTTCAAGGTCTAATTTTCTTAAAACATGAGGGAAACTCCTAAGATGGAAAATATAGTATCATCTTCTTGTATTATCAAACAATTCTCACTTGAGGCAAATAACTCTGGCCTTACAGTAATGTAAATCTGAGTGTAAATGCTAACTTGAATAGCTCTCTGACCTGCAAATTACATAACCACAGTTTCCTTATATATAAAACAGGATTAATAGTGATATCTCTCTCACAGGTTTATTGAGAGGATAAAAATACTTTACACATTTCTTGAAAATAGTTAATGCTTGTAAATATTTACTTTTTTCATGCAGTGAAAAAAAATCCTTCTTAGATACATCTTCAAAAATGGTAAGCTACACACACAACTTGTCACAATAGCTATTAAAAGTTTTTGAGTAGCCGGGCGTAGTGGCGCACGCTTGTAATCCCCGCGCTTGGGAGGCAGAGACAGCTTGGGAGGCAGAGACAGGAGGATCGTGCAGGTTTGAAGCCAGCTGCTCTGGCTTAAGAGACCCTGTTTCAAAATAAAAATATAAAATAGGTCTGGGAGTGTAGCCCAGAGGTAGAAGGGTTTCCAGGAGCCCCAGTATCATTAAAAAAAAGTTTTTGAGTAAAATTCTTTTAATAAAATGCGTTATAAAGCACAGTCGGAATGTATGCCATTTTCAATATGATCCACATAAAATGAATAAAATGTTCAGTATATTATATACTAAATACATTTGTCATACTAAATAATTTACAACTATGAAGACACCTACAGTGTCTGAAAGCATAACTATGTAAAATAGTTTTGGTACATGTTAATAACTAGTATAGATACTATTTGTTTATGCAGGGATACATTTTTCATCAAGTAAAGTAACATTTTGGGTAAAGGTTTTAATTGTTTAAGGTTAATTTAGGTGGAAATATTCTCCTAGATCGTACATTGTTTCTGATTGTGATTTAGGCATTTATGAAACCTGGGTTAATTTTGCTCAATATTCTGGATCTATTTGGCTAGGAGGGAAAGAATTTATGAAATGGGGCCTAAGTGGCCTAAGTCAGTTGAGCGGCCTGTAGTTGTGATGTGTACATGGATGCCTGGCCAAGGCGGCAGGTGGAGCTGAAATCCAGCCTGGCAGAGCTGCATCTGCTCGAGGCAGGGAGCCTTTTGTACTTTGTGAGAAAGAGCTTCCAGGACCCCAGTTAGACCCTCATGCCAACGGGGTGGAAACTGCCCTGGGGAAAGCTACTAGTTTCTCAATGTCATAAATATTGTATTCCCTCAGTGGTTTTCCCAACCCACAGGGTCAGAAACAACATGTGGTGTTAATAAATGAATACTGGCTTGAGAGAAATAGGGGTTTTAAGAGATTTTTGTGCAGATCTTAACTGTGATGGCTGGTAAAAAAAAAAATCAACTTTGCCATTACTTTCAAGCTGCACCTTACACTGTACATATGGGAGAGGAAGGGTGTTAAATAAGGAGGTCAGAATGGTGAAAGTGGGAAACAGCCTAGTAACTGGGCCTTGCTCCCTTGCTTAAGGCAAGAAATTAATTCAACACACACTCAAACAGCACATATGGATGCTTGGCACTATACTAAACCATTTGACACATATTGATTTCTTTTAAAAATATTTTTATTGGTAGATTGTAATTATATATCATGGTGAGATTCAAAGAGTATTCCATTGTGTGTGTATATATCATATTTTCTTTATCCATTTATCTGTTGACAGACACATAGGTTGGTTTCATAATTTGGCTATTGTAAATTGTTGCTATAAACATGGGTATATATCAGTATAGTATTCCAACTTTAATTCTTTTGTAAATATACCAAGGAGTAGTACAGCTGGGTCATATGGTAGTTCCATTCCTAGTTTTTATTTTTATTTATTTATTTATATATATTTTTTGCGGGTCTGGGGATGGAACCCAGGGCATTCAACCTCCGAGCTACACTCTCTGCCCTATTTTTTATTCTTTATTTTGAAACTGGGTCTCACTGAATTGCAGAGGGCCTCACTAAGTAGCTGAGGCTGTCCATGAACCGCGATCCTCTGGTCTCAGCCTCCCGAATGTTGGGATTACAAGCGTGCGCCACCACACCCAGCTCCATTCCTAGTATTTTGAGGAAGTTCCATACTCTGATCTCCACAGAGGCTGTACTAATTTGCAGTCCTACCAATAGTGTGGAAGAGTAACCCACATTCTCATCAGCATTTATTGCTGAGAGAGAGAGAGAGAGAGAGAGAGAGAGAGAGAGAGAGAGAGAGAGAGACAGACAGGTGGGGTGGTACTGGAGATTGAACCGAGGACATTTTACCTCTGAGATAGACAGACCCCCAACCTTTTCTATTTATTCCAGAATTTTGAAACAGGGTCTCACTAAGTTTCTGGGGCCTTGCTAAGTTTCTGAGGCTGGCTTCAAACCTGTGGTCCCCCTATCTCAGCCTCCCAAGCACTAGATAACATGTGTCACCACATCCAGCTTTGTTTTTATTCTTGATGAATGTAAATCTATCTGAAGTTAGATAGGGTCTCAGTGTAGTTTTGATTTGCATCTCCCTGATGGCTAATGATGTTGAATTTTTTTCATATATTTATTGGCTACTCGTATTTCTTCTTTTGAGAAGGATCTGTTCCGTTCAGTTGCCAACTTTCTATTTGGGTTGTTTAGTAGTGTTACATTCTAGATATTAGTCCTTTATCGGAGGAGTAGCTGGTAAGAATTTTCTCCCATTTTGTAGGTTCTCTCTTTAGACAGTTGTTTTCTTTGATGTGCAAAAGCTTCTTAATCTGATACCATTCCATTTGTTGTTTCTTGGTTCTATTTTCAGAGCTTTAAGGGTCTTATTAAAAGAAGGTCTCTACCAGTGCCTGTGTGTTAGAAAGTTGTACCAATGCCCTCTTCTAGTAATTAAATAGTTTCTGGCTTAATTACTAGGTCTTTGGCCCATCTTGAGTTGACTTTTGTGTAGGGTGAGAGATGTGGGTCTATTTTCATTCTCCTGAATATCCAGTTTTCCCAACACTATCTGTTGAAAAGGCTGTCTTCTCTCCAGCATCTGTTTTGGCACTATTGTAAAAATTCAAACTGTCTGTAGGTGTATTGGTCTCTGTGTCTTCCATCTCATTGATCTATGTGTCTATTTTTGTGCCAGTATCATGTTATGTTATTATAACTCTGTAGTATAATTTAAAATCAGATTTTATGATGCCTCCACCATGGTTCTTACTGTTTAGGATCACTTTAGCTATTATTGGTCTTTTGTTCTCCCATATGAGTTTTAGGACTGTTTCTCTAGCTCTGTGAATAATGACCTTGTTATTTTGATAGGGGGTGCATTGGATCTGTAGCTTGCCTTTGGCAGTATGGTATCACATACTGACTTCTTAATCACTATAACAATTTATGAATTCAAGAAGGGCCTGTTAGTATCACAATCATTTTACAGATGAAGAAACGGAAGCACAGAAAGTTAGGTGATATCTCCAAGACCACACAGCTAGTTTGAGGTAGAGCCCAGATTCAAGCTCGGATACTCTAGATGCAGAGTTCATGCTCTTACCCACTATGCCACACCGCCACAGCCAAGCCATCTACTCTTTCTTCAAAGTTCTAGCTAAACTTTGTAACACCTTGCTAATTCCACTCACCACCTTGGAGCCTTTCATTACCATGTGTTTCTTATTAGGTCATGAGCTCCCTCAGGCTGGGGCCACATCTTCCTGCTCATGTCTGTCTCTTTTGTGGCAGCTTGTTAGATGTTCCATGGAGTCACTCCACAGAGACAACACCAGGATAGGATGTTCCTCCCAGAGCAACAAACATCTTGATGAAAAAACAACTCCCCCCCCAACAACGTGAATTTCAACAATTCTGTGGAATGGCTCCATTAAAAGGGAAATGCTGAGATGAGATGAGATGAGAGAGAGAGGGAAGGAAGGAGAAATGAAGAAAGAGAGAGGGAGGGAGGGGGCAATTACAGGTGCAAAGTCCTTGGGCAGGGAGGAGGGATGGGATTCAGAATGTGTGTATACAGTAGAGATACAGAAAGGTTTGTGGATTAGGAAATCAGCAAGTTAAACAATTTATAAGAGTTTTGAGAGGCAAGGATAATGTGAAATAAATAATTTCTAGGGGAATGTGAGTGAGCATAGTGCAATAGTATATTGATAAAGAGAAAATGCAGCTCTCAGCTGTCTGTGGATGGAGAAGCCTAACACACCTTCCTTCCCCTGGAGCAGGTGCCCAGCAGAACAAGCGCTCTGGCCACGTCCAGCCTCAGGCGGGGTTCAGATGCTTCACTTGTACCACTAGACAGTGGCTCGCCTCTTCCTTTTCCTCTTCTACCCTTCCCCAGCATCTTCTCTTGGACTCATCCTTCCCTGGGCTCTTATCTTGGTCCACCCCCTCGTGTCTCTGTCTCCCTGTCTGAAAAGTCTAGTGATCATCCTCCCTCATGGCTTTGTCATGTGCAAGGTGCCATGTGTGGTACCCGGATGCTGCCATTAGTCAGCACCATCTCCCACACAGCTGCTCTGTGATGGCCAGTTGTGGGCACCCTGTGCACACCAGGCACCATCACCTCTGTAGTCCTCAGACTGCGGTGGGCAGAATACTGTGGGGTGCTTTTAAAAAGTAGTGGCTCCCTGGTTGGGTGTGGTGGCGCACACTTGTAATTCTAGTACTTGGGAGACTGAGACAGGAGGATCTGGGTTCTCAGCAAGCCTCAGCTACTTAGTGAGGCCTCTGAAATTTAGTGAGATCCTGTTTCAAACATAAAGAATACAAAATGGGGCTGAGGGTGTAGCTTGGAGGTAGAATGACCCGGCTTCAATCCCCAGCATGACCAAAAAATCTCTCTATCTCGATCTCTATCTCTATCTTTATCTATATATTGGCTCCCATCAGCGATGCTGATTCTGCAGATCCAGGGCAGGCCCCAGAGTCTGCATCTTCAACACCACCACACTGGTTCCAACTGTGGTGTAGTCACATTCCTGGTGTGGATGGGATGTCATTTAATCCCCAAAGCATAGTGGAAGATTTGCAGAATTAGCCCATTTCAATTAAGAACAGAGATTAAAAAGGCTAAGTAATCCCACTAATGTTCCAGATCTATATTTGGGAGAGCTGGGATTTGAATTTCCATCAATTCTACTGCAAAATGTGTACCTTTTAAACCTAAACACTCTTTATTGGGAGGGAGGAAGGAAAGTGGGGGGGGGGAGAGGGCACAAAGCACAATCTAAATCTACACCATTTTCAATGTGTTCCACTTATAAATAAAATAAAATATGGAAAAAATAAAGATTAAAAAAATTAAAAAATGTGCCTGTCCCTTTAATTTTTTTTTTGTGTGTGGGTGGTACTGGGAATTAAACTCAGGGGCATTCAATCTCTGAGTTACACCCCAGCCCTATTTTTTATTCTTTATCTTGAAATAGGTCTCACTAAGTTGCAGAGGCCTCACAAAGTAGCTGAGGCTGGTTGCAAACCTGTGATCCTCCTGTCAGCTTCCCAAGTACTGGCATTATAAGTGTGCACCACCATGCCTGGATAAAATGTATACCTCTGAAACAGGTTAGAAAGATCCCTCTGTCTAGAATTTGGCCTAGATGAACACAATATTTGAATTACACGTATCAAATTTTTGGACATTTGATTATTGCCCTAATTTTTTTTTAACACCTGGAACCATCTCTGAGACCCTTGGTTTCTCTCTCTCAAACCTTTGCCTCCAGGACCCTGGTACAATACAGATATGGTGCTTCATAACCTTGTGTGTGGAGGCTGAAGAACTAGGATGTGAAGGACCCCTCACTCTTCTACATTCTCAAGAAGAGTGAGAAATTCCAGAAATTTATAAAACATTCATCCTGACCACTGTAACTACACCTGTGTGCTTTGGTGCCTCTGAAGGGAGGATACCCTGAACAGGGTCCTCACGCAGGAGCAATCTCAGGTTTGATGTCAGCACCCTACAGATGTTCTCCTCAGAGCTCCAGCTGGCTCAGGTTTGGGCACTTGGGACTCTGAGACACTGTAGCCTCCATAATTGTAGTGAATAATGGCTAGGAGAGCTCTGTGGCAGCAGGAATGTGGCAGTGGGTAATGGGGCTGTGGATGGGTGAGGGTGGTTAAGTGCTCATCTTGCCAGGATTTCTGTGCCCGCTGTGAGGACAGACATCTAAACCGCTGCAGACAGAGTTCTTTCCCAAGCTGGGTTTCTTTCCACATATCTGCTAGTGGGCAGGTGTTTGCAGAGTCACACAATGGAGGTTCCAGTCTGCCTCACATGCTGTCCAAATCTATGACAAGTCTATAGAGCTGGCAAAGCAGCGTGGAGGATGGATTCTCTCTCTCTCTCTCTCTCTCTCTCTCTCTCTCTCTCTCTCTCTCTCTCTCTCTCTTCCTATCCCATTCCCTCCCCATCCCTCCTTCCCATGGTGGCTTAGTGGTTGATTTGTTTATGTTTAAGTACATTGTGTGTTTTAGAGAATTTCCTTCTTCCCCCCTCCCATCCCCTCATTTAGGTTGTCTTGTTTGCTCCTCTATAGGATTTCCTTTTTCATCTAGAGTTCCTCCTATGACCTATTTCTCCCTAGATCTCACATATTAGGGAAAGCATCTGATTTCTTATTTTTTGTGACTGACTAATCTCACTTAGCATAATGTCCTCCAGTTCCATCCATTTCCCTGAAAATGATGTAATTGAGTTTTTTTTAATGGCTGAGCAAAATTCCATTGTGTACATATCCCACAGTTTTGTAATCCATTCATCTGCTGATGGACATCTTTGTTGGTTCCATAGTTTGGCTATGGTGAATTGTGCAGCTATGAACATAGATACACATGCATTAGATTGGTAGTTTGGTTTCCTTTCTTTTGGGTAGATACCCAGAAGTGGTATAGCTGGATCAAATGGTAAATTTGTTCCCATTCTTCTAAGGATTTTCCATACTGTTTTCCAAAGTGGTTGCATTAATTTGCAATCCCACCAACAATGTTTTAGAGTTTCCACTTCTCCACATCCTCACCAGCATTTGTTGTTGTTTGTGTCTTGAATGATTGCCATTCTAGTTGGAGTTAGGTAAAATCTCAGGGTAGTTTTGATTTGTATCTCTCTGATTGGCAATGATGTTGAGCATTTTTCATGCATTTACTGGCCATTTGAATTTCTTCTTTCATGAAGTGTCTATTTAGTTTGCTTGCCCATTTTTTGTTTATTTGTTTTTTTAGTGTTGAGTTTCTTGAGTTCTCTGTATATTCTAGATATTAGTCCTCTATTGGAGGGGTAGGTGGCAAAAATCTTCTCCCATTCTGTTGGCTCTTGGTTGAGGTTCTTGATAGTTTCCTTTGCTGAACAGAAGCTCTTCAGTTTCATGCAACTCCATGTATTGATTCGCCTTTTAATTTGTTGTGCCTTTGGGATCTTGTTGAGAAAGTGTTTATCTGTGCCTATGTGTTGCAGTGTTGGACCTATGCCCTCTTCAAGGAGATTCAAGGCCTCTGGTTTAATTTCCAAGTCTTTGATCCATCTTGAATTGACTCTTGTGCAGGGTGAGAAGTGGGATTAATTTCCAATTTTCTGCATATGGTTAACCAGTTTTTCCAACACCATTTGAGGCCATTTACATTCAGTGTGATTATTGAGAGATAACTTTTAATTCCTAACATGTTAAATTTTATTTCTGTTTGAAATACTGTTTATTCTTCTTTGCTTAGTTGTCTGCTGGATGGAAAATCTGGTTTCTCTGATTCTGGTGTGTATTACCTATTTCTTCTTTGTAGTTAATCTCTTTGAGTATCTTCTCTAGTGCTGGTTTTGAAAACATAAATTCCTTCAGTTTCTGTTTGTCATGGAAGCTTCTTATTTTCCCATTTAATTTGATAGACAGTTTTTCTGGGTAGAAAATTTTTGGCTGGAAGTTGTTTTCTTTCAGAGTTTGGAATATGTTACTCCAAGCCCTTCTGGCTCTCATGACTTGGTTTGGGAAGTCTGGAGTGATTCTAATTGGTTTGCCTCTGAATGTCACTTGGCCTTTTTTTGTTGTTGTTGCCTTTAAGATTCTCTGCTTGGCTTCTACATTGGTCATTTTGACAATTGTGTGGTGTGGGGAACCTTTTCTCTGATCCTGTCTAAAGGGAGTTCTATAAGTTTCCTGGACCTTGTATCAACCTCTTGCTCTATGGAAAATTTTCTGCTATTACTTCCTTGAAGAGATTATTGATTCCTTTGGTTTCACCTTCTTTTCCCTCCTCTATTCCAATTATCCTTAGGTTGTCTCTCTTAAAATGGGCCCATATTTCTTCCATGTCAAATTCCTGCTGTTGGATTTTTTTTTCTGAGTTATAAATTATGCATTCATTTTTGGAGTGATCCTCTTCTAGGAGCGAGATACTATTCTCCATGTGGTCTAATCCACATGGAGAATAGTATTATTTTTATTTATTTATTTATTTATTATTTATTTATTTATTTTTATTGGTGCACTGTATTCATACATCATAGTGGAATACAAACTTTTGTAGACATACATGCACACATTGCCCAGTCAGCCCCCACCCGATCCCCACCCCATTCTCTCCCCATCCCTCCCTCCCATGCTTGGCTTAGTGGTTGACATCTAGTATTATAGCAATTTATCCAAAATTAAAAATGATAATCTCACATAACAGTTTCATTTGTCTGATACCAAGCTTTTGATGACTTAAAGATAACATTTCAATATTTCTTTTTACTTTCTTTCTTACCAGAGAATATTTTTTTTCTATTTTTTAGGTGAAACTATCATATATTTATATATTTATTTTTCAGAAAAAAAACTCTATCCTAATATGGAATATGGACTCTAGATACCCAAAACGATCTTGAAAAAGAACAAAGCTAGAAGATATATATTTTCTGATTTCAAACCATATAAAGCTACAATAATTGAAACAGTGTACTACTATTCTAAAGGCAGATATATAAACCATTGGAGTTAAATAAAAGCCTAGAGCTAAATTCTTCCCTATATTGTCAAGTTATTTTTGACAAGGTTTCGACGAACATTTGGTGGTAGAAATAATAATATTTTAACTAAATATTGTTGAAACATAATAATTACATGGAAAAGAATAAAGTTGGACCCTTACCTAATCCCATATACAAATATTAACTCAAAATAGATAAAAGACCTAAATATAAATCTTAAGACTATAAACTTTTAGGAGAAAATCTGGGTCATAAAACCTCACAACACTGAAATTGGCTGTTATTTCAATGATTACATCCTTTATTTCTTTTAGACTCTCTAAATTCTTTTAGAAGGTCCTGTATTATTTCTACAGTTATATTCCTGATTTGATCTTCTGGAGATCTCTGAATTTCTGTGTTATCAGGTTCTGATATTGTGGAGTTGTGGGCATTCATTGCTCCATTGTTGTTCCTCTTTCCCATGATTGTGCCTTCTCTGGGTTCTTCCCCAGGTCACCATGACTTCACTTAGGGTTTTCTGGATCTCAGTCTGTGGTAATCTCAGTCACCATACTACTTTCTGGGTTGTATCGCAAAGTCTCAGACCCAGGGAGTTAGTCGAGGCTGTGCAAGACCGTGTGGGTGCTGGGCTGGGTGTTTTCCCATGGGGAGCTGTGACTAGGTTGTGGTTTCTCTGCCACTGCTACTTCTTCTCTGGGTCAGACTGCAAAATCTCAGACCCAGGGAGATTATTAAAGCTGTGGAAGTCCCTGGGGGTGCAGTGCTGGGATTTCTCCTTTAGGGACCACTATTTCATTTACAGTTGTTGTGCACGCTGATCTGTAGCTGTTTCAGGCGTGGTGAACTCACCATTTCTGCTGACAATATGGTGCCGCTGCTACACCCTCAGCTATGAGGCTATTGTATTTCTTTTTCTGGTTTTGAGCTCCGTTCTTTTCTTTCTTTTTTTTTTTTTTTGTGGTACTGGGGTTTCTGGAAGCCCTTCTACCTCCAGGCTACACTCCCAGACCTATTTTATATTATTTTTATTTGGAAACAGGGTCTCTTGAGCCAGCGTGGCTGGCTTCAAACCTGCGTGATCCTCCTGTCTCTGCCTCCCAAGCATGGGTGGGGATTACAAGCACGTGCCACCATGCCCGGCTTGAGCTCCATTCTGAGTCCCTGGAGGGTGTGATGAGCTTGGCCACTGGGAGTTTTAGATGTTCTTTGTGCTGAAAGAACTGTTGAATTACAACCGAGTGATCCACAGCTGCTCACTTTAGCCCCTTGTTTACCTTTCCTCTCTGGAGCCTGGTGCTGTGAGGCAAGATGGTGCCGGCATGGTGTCCAACATCACAGTGTGGCTGGTTTCTATTCTGGTTGTTCTTCTAGTCTCCTTTTTCTTGTATTTAAAGTTTTTATTTCTCTGTTGATAGTGTTTTCTGGCTATGAAAGTGCTGATTTTGTGGCAATAGAGGTCGATTGTTAGCAGGACTCATAAACACTGCTTTTCTTGGTCGTCATCTTCCCAGAAGTCAGGATGGAGTGTCTCAAGCTGTAAGTAATATCACCAGACCCACATGCACATCCTGGTCCCAACCTGTCCTAGCTGTGTGCCTTGAGGCAGGTGCTTCACGTCTTTGAAACTTTGCTTCTTCACCTTGAAGGTTTGTATGCTTTGGTAGGAACCTCAGAGTGCTGTGGGATAAGCCTTTTGAAGCTCGCTTGGCTTCCCACTCAGTGTTCCAATTACTTCTCTTGTCTCAGGAACTTGAATTGATTCTCTTGTCTCTCAATAACTTACTTTGGGGCTGATCCAATTCTTAGTGTTTGTTTTTACCCCAGCATCCAACACAACACTCTCCAGACTGTGATTAACTTAATTAAGTTGAATAAATGAATCAATGTTAAAATAATAAAACAAGTTGTATTGTGGGGGACTGCTATACTCAATATTTGGCTTCCTGGAACAATGCAGTATTTGCATTGTGAATTCATTTGTAAAGTATCGCACTCGAGAGGCCTTTTAGTTAAGAACAGTAAAATTTTAGGAACAAGAAGACACTATATTTTTTCAGCCAGTAATAGACAAACATTGGTGAATTCTCTAGGGACTGCCAACTCTGGGGCTAAACTATTTAGTTGTTTATTTGAACAATCCCATCCCCTTCCATTACATTTCTGTTTCTATTTCTATTCCCTCTACCCAGTAAGAGTCCCTGTCCAGCTCATATTTCAGTGTTTATTACTTTCTGGTACTAGTTTGTTGCATGGATGGATGAATAAGTGTTCTCTCCCTCCTTCCCTTCCCCTTCTCTCACTTCTATTAGTTTTGGTCCTGCTTTCATTTAGTTATGGCTTCTTTTTTGTTTGTTTGTTGGTACTGGGGATGGAGCCCTTCTCCTTCTGGGCTACACTCCCAGACCTATTTTATATTTTATTTGGAAACAGGATCTCTTAAGCCAGTGAGGCTGGTTTCGAACCTGCCTGATCCTCCTGTCTCCACCTCCCAAGTGGGATGGTGGTGGTGGGGGATTACAAGCTTGTGCCACCTTGCCCGGCGATTTATGGCTTTTTTTTTTTTTTTTTGCAGGTCTGAGGATGGAACCCTGGGGCATTTGATCTCCGAGCTACACCTCTTGCCCTAGCTTTTATTTTTCCTTTCTTTATTTTTTGGTGGTACTGGGGTTCCTGGAAACCCTTCTACCTCTGGGCTACACTCCCAGACCTATTTTATATTTTTATTTGGAAACAGGGTCTCTTAAACCAGCGAGGCTGGCTCCGAATCTGTGCAATCCTCCTGTCTCCATCTCCCAAGTGCAGGGGTTACAAGCATGCGCCACCATGCCCAGCTTTTATTTTTATTTTGAAACAGGGTCTCACTAAGTTTCAGAGGGCCTTACTAAGTAGCTGAGGCTGTCTGCGAACTGTAATCCTCCTATCTCAGCCTCCCGAATGCTGGGATTACAACCGTGTGCCACCACGCCTGGCTATTTATGTTTTTTTTTTTTTTTTTAATATCAGACTTAAGTTGCAGAGTTGAGTTAACGCTGACTCATAATCCTCAGTTCCTGACATGTTCTTATCATTGATCCTTGCTTGGGCTTCTTTTATAAACATGTATGTATTTTAAATAATGTAATAAGAATTCATGAACTTGCTATTAAAACCAATAAATAGAAGCTTGTTTTTAATGTATGTCTAAGCATGCCTCTACCCCGACATTCCCTTTGTTTCCCGTAATCTGGGAACCACCATCCTGATCTTTATTAACTATTCTTTTCCTTTCTTTTAAATTTTTTTTTGGGTACTGGGTATGAAACCCAGCAGCATTGTACCTCCGTGATACATCCCCCAGCCCTATTTTTTTTCTCTTTTTATTTTTGAAACAGGGTCTCACTGAGTTGTGAAGGGCCTCACTAAGTAGCTGAGGCTGTCAGAAAATCACAATCCTCCAGTCTCACCCTCCCAAATGCTGGGATTACCGCCACACCTGGCTTCTTTTTAAAAAATTTTAAATTGGTGCATTGTTGTCATACATCTTAATGGGATACAAGATGGTGGGGGCATACAAGCGCACGTCACTCACTTAGGCCTTCCCCAGTTCCAACCCTGTTTCCTCCCCCCTCCCTTCTTCTTATGTTTGTGAATGTTCCTCATGTCCCTCTTTCCTCCTCCCATGTACCTCAGTTAGGTTGCCTTATTTGCTCATCTAAAGTTTCTCCTTTTTCCTCTTCCGGCATTGGGGATGGAACCCAGGGGCATTCCACCTCCCAGCTACAGCCTCAGCCCTATTTTTTATTCTTTACTTTGGAACAGGGTTTCACTGAGTTGCAAATGGCTCACTAAGTAGCTGAGGTTGTCCGCGAACTGTGATCTTCCTTTCTCAGCCTCCCGAATGCTGGGATTACAAGCGTGTGCCACCATGCCTGGCTTTCTTCTTCTTCATCTAGAGTTCCTCCTATGACCCATTTCCTCTCTGGCTTCTGCATATTAGAAAGAGGGTATTTTTACTTTTTGTGACTGACTAATCTCACTTAGCATAATGTTCTTCAGTTCCATCCATTTCCCTGCAAATGATGTAATTTTGCTCTTCTTTATGGTGGAGTAAAATTCCGTTGTGTACACATGCCATAGTTTTGTAATCCGTTCATCTGTTGATGGACATCTTGGCTGGTTTTATAGTTTGGCAATTGGGAATTGTGCAGTTATGAACATAGATACACATGCATTAGTTTGGTAGTTTGGTTTTCATTCTTTTGAGTAGATACCCTGCAGTGGTATTGCTGGATCAAATGGTAGATTCATTCCCATTTTTTTCTGAGGGTCCTCCATACTGTTTTCCAAAGTGGTTGCACTAATTTTCAGTCCCACCAACAATGTAGTTAGTGTTTCTACTTTTTCACACCCTCCTAGAATTTGTTGTTGTTTGTGTTTTTAATGATTGTCATTATAGTTGGGGTTAGGTGAAATCTCTGGGTACTTTTAATTTTTTATACATTTATTGGCCATTTGAATTTCTTCTTTTGTAAAGTGTCTATTTAGTTCACTTGCCCATTTTTTATTGGTTTATTTGTTTTCTTAGTGGTGAATTTCTTGATTTCTCTGTATGTTTTAGGTATCAGTCATCTATTGGAGGAGTAGTTGGCAAAATTTTTCTCCTATTCTGTCGGTTCTTCCTTAGGGCTCTTGATAGTTTTCTTTGCTGTACAGAAGCTCTTCAGTTTAATGCAATCCCATGTATTGATCTGCCTTTTAGTTTTCTGTGCTTTTGGGGTTTTATTGAGAAAAACTTTACCTTGCCTATGTGTTGCAGTTTTTGACCTATGCCCTCTTCAAGGAGCCTCAAGGTCTCTAGTCTCATTTCCAAGTCTTTGATCCATCTTGAACGGACTCTGTGCAGGGTGAGAAAGTGGGGTTTATTTCCATTTTTTCTGCACATGGTTAACCAGTTTTCCCAATACCATTTGTTGAAGAGGCTATCTTTTTTCCAGTTTATGTTTGGGGCTCTGCTAAAAATCAATTGACTATAATTGTGTAGATTTGTTTCTGAGTCTTTTATTCTGCTTCATTGGTCTAGGTTTCTGTTTTTGTGCCAATACCATGCTATTTTTATTACTATGGCTTTGTAGTAGAGTTTGAAGTCAGGTATCATGATGCTTCCTGCATGGTTCTTGTTGCTGAGAACTACTTTGGCTATTCTGGGTTTTTTTTTTTTCTTTCTAAATGAATCTAAACACCGATTTTACAATGTCTGTTAGGAATGACCTTGGTAATTTAATGGGTATTGCAATGAATCTGTAGATGACTTTTTTTAGAATGGCCATTTTGATGATATTTATTCTGCCTATCCAAGAACATGGAAGATCTATCCATCTCCTAAGGTCTTCTTTGATTTCTTTTTTCAATGTTTTATAATTTTTCTTGTAGAAGTCTTTTACCTCCTTGGTTAGGCTTATTTCTAAGTATTTTTTTTTGTGGTATTTGCAAGTGAAAGTATTTTCTGAATTCCTTTTTCATAAGGTTGGCATACAGAAAAGTTTCTGATTTTCTAAGATTGATCTTGTATACAAATACTTTGCAGAATTTGTTGATCAGTTTTATAAGACTTTTGGTTGAGTTTCATGATTTAAAGTTTTTTAAGTTTGTATCTTTTTGCTTTTGATAACTTTCTCTCACTCTGTAGGTGTCAGATGGTATATATAAAGACAAGTTGTGTTGTATTAAATGGTGAAGGTTGAGTGAAGAGGAAAGTGCTGGAACAGTAAATGCAAGAATAGGGCAATGGTGAGGCCTGGGTCCCTCGAGCTGTTTGACAAGGTCCCAATGAGAGGAGGACTCTACAGGGCAGGAGGATGGTGACTATGCTCACATTGATCCTGTATTTTTTTGTATTCTGTGTTCTAATTGGATTATTAATCAAATCAAATGAGCTGGGTGGTCTCAATGAGACATGCTGTTCTTTGCATATGAAGATATTACAGGAAAAAGGGTGTTAAGCAACCTGGGAATTGTTCAAGAATTTGTAAGATCCCAAATGGAACCTGACTAGTAGAAATTGAAACAATTACAGCTGTTTGTAGATGCTAAGTCTTTTGAGGAAAAGTCTGATGTGATTTCTACAAAATTAATTGAGTTAAGTTATAGGATTATAAAGAGCATCCATGTTTACCAATTTAGGAGGCCAGAGCTAATTAATACATAACTCCACCACCAACCTTTATAGGAATAATATAGAATGGAGAATGGATAGTAAGAGTTAAAGGAAAATGGGTTTTGGCATGAAAATAGACTTACGGAGAGGTTTGATAGGCAGGGACCTCCTTGATGCTTGCTCACTGAAGCACAAAAAAATTTCTTAGTAAACAATATAATAAATATTATAGAAAATTAGGTGTAGACATTGAATATTAGAAATAGAATAAATTTAGTATAGTTTTGGTGGTTGGGTCAGAATAAGTTAATAGAATACCTAGTGGTTAAAGTAGCAGATAAAATTAACAATTAATTTTAGAAGTAAAACCAGTAAGTATAGTATTTAGTAGTTAGGATAAGTTTAGTTAAAGTTTATTATGAGTGATGGAGAGATCGGCCAAGCAGGGTCTTTTCTGTCCAAAGATCAAAAGAACTCAGGAAAATAAAGTGTACACTTTGTATTTTAAAATATGAAACATAAAAGTAAAAAATGCCTCGTGTCCTTTAAAGATCTTTTATAATCTTTGTGTCCTTTATAATGGAAAAGCCCCTTGTATTTTCTGTATTTTTGGTTTAACATTGGGTGTGAACATACTCAGCAACAGTTGCATTGTTAGTTAGGTTAATATTAGAATAAGATTGATTTTTGTGGCTAGGCAACTAGAATGAATGATATAACATTAATTTGGATAATTTTGGGTGTTTTTCCAATGATATTAGCTCATTGGGGCAGGTATGTGCTGAAAAATATGTTTTGCCAAAAGTTGTTTGTACCCAGGTGTGCTGAGAAAATTGTGTAAAAATGTTTTGTCAAAAGTTGTTAATACCAAATACTTCTATGTAAAAGCATATAAAAATAAAGCATTGGCTCCAAATGGTAGAGTCACACCTCCAAAAATGCCTGTCTCTCATTCCCTTAAGCACCGACTCTTGGCCCATCTTTAAGAACCCCTGAATTGGCTAAAGCTGGTCTCCGGCAGGGCAAAGAAACAGATAGGATTGAATTGAATGAGAATTTGAGTGTAGTAAGGCAATATATAGTAGAGATTAGAGACAGTGAATATAAAGAAGGATTCTAGTCACCAGTATAAAGTATTTAGGTATAGTGATATGAAATAGATTTAATAAAAGACAAAAGAAGTAAAAAAGAAAAGAAGAGAAAAAAGGATGAGAAGAGAAGAGATTAGATATGAAGGAGGGAAGAAGCTTGTAAAAGGGGGTGGGAAGGAGAATAAACAAGCACACATACACACAAACAAAAACAAAACAACCCTACAAATATATGAGTACTTGAGTCTGCCAAGAGCCGACTTGGCTTCTGCAGTCCTCCTGGGTCTGTGTGAATTCTTTCAGCTGTTTAAGGTTCACTTTACATATAAGATTCTTGAGCATATTCCAAGTGTTCTCATTTGCTTTGTAATCTATAGCAACGATGTCAATTTGTAGCCCCACTTTTGGTCTCATTTAATGGTTGGGACCCTGGCCTGGTGTCTCTCTCCATCTGTGCAGGCACCAAGTACTACTGGTGCCTCTCCCATTGCAAGCTTGCATCTCTGAGTTCTCCACAGGTCTTGTCCCCAAGACTCTCTCTGTCTATGTAGGCAGCTGTTATCACTGGGGCTGGATCTAGTGTAGGCATGGGTCTCCACTCTTTTCACAGATCTTGAACCTGCATCTCTCCCTGGATATGTAGTTGGCAGATGCCACTGGGACCAAACCCAGTATATATGTAGGAGAGTGTGTTCTCCACAGATATGGCTGAGTTGCTCTGACTTCTCCCTGGTCATCACATTTGGGTGGTCTTTGGTGTTCCCCAGAGGTCCAACTAGTACATTGTAACCTGGAAACTATAGGCCTCTTTGCATTATTAGCTCTGGGGTCTGTTTGCTATTCCATGCCTCTGCTGTGTCTGACAGCAGACTCCATCCCCATCTTCAGCAGGGTGAACCACAAACTCTCAGACCCTGTGAGTCTATTGCTTGCTGTACAAGTCCCTGCAATCTTCCACATGACAGCTAGTTTACTTAGGTGTTGTTGAGCACTGCTCTGGATTTATGGAGACCGTGGTGAGCTTGGCTGCTGCTGCTGAAGGTTATAGCTGTGTTCCAGGCAGCTGGAGTTCTGTGCAGTGTGGGATGAGGAGCTGACCGCTTACAATTCCAATGAGCTGCAGCCACTTTGCTTCAAGTCATTGGTTTTTTGCTGGAGGTCTCTGAAGGCCTCAGTGCTAGCAGTCCTGGTGCAGTTAGGCAAGATGGCGCTGCCTCAGGGACCACAGCTATTCCCTGGGGATGTGGGTGGGGTACTTTGTTGTTCTCTGTTCTATCTTCTGGCATTATTTCTGCTGCCTTTCAATTTTTGTTGCTCTGTTCAATTTTTTGCTACATTTTTTCTCTTGTCAAGACACTATTTTCATAGTGATAGAGATCACATGTCAACATGACTAATTTGTGCTGCTTCCCTCTGTCACCATCTTCCCAAAAGTCCCTGTTTTCTTTTTTATGTAGTTTTTCCTTTTTTTAGAACTGCAGTTTGAACCCAGGGGCATTCTACCTCTGAGCTACAACCCCAGCCTTATTTAAAATTTTAATTTGAAACAGGGCCTTACTAAGTTCCTTAGGCCCTCATTAAGTTACTGATGATTACCTCAAATCAGCATTGTCCCCGTTTCCCAAGTATTAGGATTACAAGCATGTGTCATGATGTTCAGCTTCATTCATATTATATACACACATATATATGTATATGGAGCTGGGTGTGGTGACATATGCTTATAATACCAGCATTTGGGAGGTTGGGACAGGAGTATCACTGTTGAAGGACAGCCTCAGCTACTTACTGAGGCCCTTTGCAACTCAGACCCTGTTTCAAAATAAAGAATAAAAAATAGGGCTGGGGGTGTATCTCGGAGGTAGAATGCCCCTGGGTTCCATCCCCAGTGCTGCAAAAAAAAAATGTATTTATAAAAAATGATTGCTTTTCATTTTGGTTGCTTTTAACATGTGACCTATGTGTTTTTTTTAAACTTTGATGTGTGGGCTATTGAGTATTTTCTTCTATCAGCTGTGGTTAGTTTATCTTTAGTGTTTGGCACTCCTTTCCTGTGGATCACCTCTGGTCCAATTTTAGCCATAGAGATATATAGGTGTCAGCAGGTATATATAAGGAGAAGTAGTGTTATTTTCAATGGTGAAGGCTGGGTGAGGGAGGAGGAACTGGAGTGATGGGTAGGAACAGGGTAGAGTAGAGGATATTAGCAAGTTAAATAAGAGTTTAAGTATAGTAAGGTAATATCTGGTATAGACGAGAGATAGTTAATATATAGTAGGATTACAGGCCCCTTATTAAGATTCTTATAGTCAATGTAGTGTATTTAGGTATAGTGGTATGTAATGGATTTAATATAAGACAAAGAAAAACAAAAATAAAAAAAGTTTGGAGGGAAGAGAGTAGATAGGAAAGAGGGAGGAAGCTTATAAAAGGAATAGAGAAGAGAGAAATCATGCAGGAAATAAAACAACCAACCAAATAAACAACAACAAATCAAAACACAAAATACAAGAGCCAAAAACAAAACAACAACAACAAAAATTCTGCAAATATACAAATACAGAAGTAACTTGGCCTCTGCAGTTCTCCTGGGTCTGTGTGGATACTTTCAGTCAGTTATCTATCTATCTATCTATCTATCTATCTATCTATCTATCTATCTATCTATCTAATCTATTTTTGCAGTACTGGGAATGGAACCCAGGGGCATTCTACCTCCAAGCTACACCCCCTAACCCCATTCTCCCATTCTTTATTTTGAAACAGGGTCTCACTGATTTGCAAAGGTCCTCACTAAGTAGCTGAGGCTGTCTCAGAACCTTGATCCTCCTGTTTCAGCCTCCCAAATACTGGGATTACAAGTGTGAGCCACCATGCCTGGCTTCTTTCAGTCACTTAATGTCTATTCGCTATAGTAGGTTCTTGAGCATGTTCCAAGATCTCTCATTTGCTCAGTAACCTATAGTAGTGATGTCATTTTGCAGCCCCACTTTTGTGTGTCCCGCAGTATATAGGACCCTGTGCTGGTGTCTCTCCGTCAGAGCCTCTCACTGCTCTGTGCTTGGGTCTCTGGGTGTAGGGTGTTACTGTAAATGGGTTCCATGTAAGAGACAGGGATCTGCACTTTCTGGCGCTGGGCCTGTGTCTCTCTACCCACAATGGTGGCGGGTGTTCAGTGTAATTTTGGAGTGCCCTCTAGTGACCTTGTACGAGTACTACGTCCTGGGCACTGTGGACCTACCCCACGTCTCTGTAGGTTCTAACCCAGCCTCCTCAGAGGTGGACCTCAAAGTCTCAGACCACTGGGGTCAGTGCAGCCCTCCGCAGCAGTGGTGTTCACCAGGTCAGATGTGCACACAGCCTCTTTGCTAGCTCCTGTTCTGCTTACTGGATTTTATTCTGCTGAGGTTCCCTTTTTGTGTTTTTGTTTGTATGTATCTTTGCTGTTTTGTTTTTCTTGTCAAGGAGCTGCCTTCTCGGTAGCTGAATTTCTTTTGTTATAGCAACTGAGATGTACTATGTCCCACAGTTACCATTTTCTCCTTTCCCTTCATTTCATCTTTTAAAGTACCTTTGATGAATCAGAATTCTTTATTTTATTTTATTTTATTTGTGGTACTGGGGATGGAACCCAGGGGCATTCTACCTCCAGGCTACACTCCCAGACCTATTTTATATTTTATTTGGAAACAGAGTTTCTTAAGCCAGCTGAGGCTGGCTTCAAACCTGCATGATCCTCCTGTCTCAGCCTCCCAAGTGCGGGGATTAAAAGGGTGCGCCACCACGCCCAGCTGAATTCTTAATTTTAATATAGTCAAATGTATCTATTTTCTTTCAATGCTTTTTGTATCTTGTTTTGTTTTCTGTTTTAAAAAGCTTTCCTTGCTCCAAGTTGTAAAGATGGTCATGTTTTCCACAACAAGATTTTTTTTTATTGGTGCACTGTATTCATACATCATAATGGGATAAAAATAACACTTTTGTAGACATACATGCACACATCGCCCAGTTAGCCCCTACCTGAACCTCACCCCATTCCCTCCCCATCCCTCCTTCCCATGCTTGGCTTAGTGGTTGACATCTAGTATTATAGCAATTTATCCAAAATTAAAAATGATAATCTCACATAACAGTTTCATTTGTCTGATACCAAGCTTTTGATGACTTAAAGATAACATTTCAATATTTTTTTTTGCTTTCTTTCTTACCAGAGAGTATTTTTTTCTATTTTTTTAGGTGAAACTATCATATATTTATATATTTATTTTTCAGAAAAAAAAATCTATCCTAATATGCAATATGGACTCTAGATACCCAAAACGATCTTGAAAAAGAACAAACCTAGAAGATATATATTTTCTGATTTCAAACCATATAAAGCTACAATAATTGAAACAGTGTACTACTATTCTAAAGGCAGATATATAAACCATTGGAGTTAAATACAAGCCTAGAGCTAAATTCTTCCCTATATTGTCAAGTTATTTTTGACAAGGTTTCCACGAACATTTGGTGGTGGAAATAATAATCTTTTAACTAAATATTGTTGAAAAACAATAATTACATGGAAAAGAATAAAATTGGACCCTTACCTAATCCTATATACAAATATTAACTCAAAAAAGGTAAAAGACCTAAATATAAATCTTAAGACTATAAACTTTTAGGAGAAAATCTGGGTCATAAAACCTCACAACATTGAAATTGGCAGTGATTTCTTGGATATGATTTCAATGGCACAGGCAACAGAAGAGTATACAAACTTCCTAAAAAATAAAAAAATATTGTATATCCAAAGACAATGTAAACAGAGTTAAAAGTTACTAATAGAATTGGATAAAATATTTCCAAATGCTATATCTGAAGGTATATTAATATTCCAACTAGAAATCCTAAAAATGACAACAATAAAGGCAAACAATACCATTTAGAGATAGGTAAAAGACTAACATAAATAATGAATCTCCACAGATAACCAATCTTAGTTGTCTGTTGGATGGAAAATCTTTTTTCTCTGGTTCTGGTGTGTGTTACCTATTTCTTCTTTGTAGTGAATCTCTTTGAGTATTTTCTCTAGTGCTGGTTTTGAAGACATAAATTCCTTCAGTTTCTGTTTGTCATGGAAGCTTCTTATTTCTCCATCTAATTTGATAGAAAGTTTTGCAGGGTAGGAAATTTTTGGCTGAAAGTTGTTTTCTTTCAGAGTTTGGAATATGTTACTCCAAGCCCTTCTGGCTCTCATGACTTGGTTTGGGAAGTCTGGAGTGATTCTAATTGGTTTGCCTCTGAATGTCACTTGGCTCTTTGTTTTTGTTGCCTTTAAGATTCTCTGCTTGGCTTCCACATTGGTCATTTTGACAACTATGTGGCGTGGGGATCCTCTTCTCCGATCCTGTCTAAAGGGAGTTCTATAAATTTCCTGGACCTGTGTATCAACCTCTTGCTCTATGTTTGGAAAATTTTCTGATATTACTTCTTTGAAGAGATTGTTGATCCCTTTGGTTTCACTTTCTTTTCCCTCCTCTATTCCAATTATTCTTAAGTTAGCTCTCTTAAAATGGGCCCATATTTCTTCAATATCAGATTCCTGCTGTCGGATATTTTTTTCTAGATTAGAAACTATGCGTTCATTTTTGGAATGATCATCTTCTAAGAGCGAGATTCTGTTCTCCATGTGGTCTGATTGGTTGTTTGTGCTTTGAATTGAGGCCTTTACTTCATTAATTGCATCCTTTATCTCTTTTTGGCTCTCTCTTAGTTCTTTTCAAAGCACCTCTATTATTTCTACAGTTATTTTCCTGATTTGATCTTCTAGAAATCTCTGATTTTCTGTTTTATCGGGTTCTGATGTTGTGGGGTTGTGGGCATTCATTGCTCCAGTATTATTCCTCTTTCCCACGATTTTGGAAGTTTGTGCCTTCTCTGGGTTCTTCCCTTGGGTCACTATGACTTCACTTAAGGTGCTCTGGATCTCGAGTCAGTAGTATCTCAGACCCCACTACTCCTTTACTGGGTTGTATCACAGTCTCCGACCCAGAGAGTTGATAGAGGCTGCTTTAGACTGTGGGGGGTGCCAGGTTGCACGTTCTCCTATGGTGTGATATCTCTGCCACTGCTACTACCCCATTGGGTCAAGTCCCAGGGAGTACAGTACTGGGATTTCTCCTCTGTGGCCCGCCTTTTGACTCACTGTTTTTGAGTACGCAGATGTAGCTGTACTGGACTCGGTGAATTCGCTGCTGCTGCCGCCGGTGGCAATATGGTGCTGCTGCTATGCCCTCGGCCGTGAGGCTGGCGTATTTCTTCTTGGTTTTGAGTTCCACTCTGAATCCCTGCAGCGTGTGCTGAGCTCAGCTACTGGGAGCTTTAGATGCTCCCTGCGCCGAGAAATCCCGCCTGGCTGTTCCACAGCAGCTCAGCTCGGCTTGCTGTAGCCGTCCGGTGAACTCACCGCTGCCGCCGGCAGTATGGCGCTGCTGCCGCGTCCTCGGGCATGAGGCCGATGTATCTCCTCTGTGGCTCTGAGCTCTGTTCTTAGTCCGCTTTCTCTCTGGAGCCTGGTGATTTTTTTGTTTCTCTGGTGATGGTGTTTTCTGGCAATGAAAGGCGCTAATTTTGTGGTAATGGAGATTGGTTATTAGCGGGGCTCTTAAGCCCCGCTTTTCTCAGTCGCCATCTTCCCGGAAGTCCAGCATGTATTCTTGCTTGTATTATCTTGCTTGTTCTCACTACAAGATTTTAAGGTTTTATTTTGGACACTTAAGTTTTTAACTTGTCTGAAGTTTCTTGTTTATGATTTGAGTAGGACTCTAGTTTTATTATTTTTCTATATGATATACCATATTTGTACTTTTTCCACTGCTCTAACATATTACTTATGTTGTATATTAAGGTTCCTCAAATGCATGAGGCTACTTTTGGGTGCTTTGTTCTTTGCAAAGGTCAAACTGCTTAATTGCAATAGCTTCATAATGAGCCCTGATACCTCAATGAGTGAATTTCTCTTTCTCTCGCTTATTTCCTTTGTCAGCTACCTCTCAGCTTTTCTTGGTATTTTATAGCTCTCTCCCTCTCTCTTCTCTCTCTCTCTCTCTCTCTCTCTCTCTCTCTCTCTCTCTCTCTTTCTCTCTCTCGTACTGGGGGGGAACTGGGGACTGGACTCAGGAGCATTTTCCCACTGAACTATATCCTTAGCCCTATTTTAATTTTTTATTTTTAAATAGGGTCTCACTAAGTTGCTGAGGGTCTCACAAAATGGCTAAGACTGGCCTTGAAGTTTTATATAAATTTTAGAATGATGTTATTGTGTTTCAAGAGAAATTATCTTGTGATACTATAGATGGTACCCAAAGGGTGTTCTACCATTGAGCTATATCTCCAGCTTTTTATGTTTTATTTTATGACAGGGTCATGAAAAGTTCCCAAGGCTAGCCTCAAAATGGTGATCTTCCTGCCTCAGCCTCCTGCGTTGCTAGGATGACAAGCCTCTTATTAAGATTTTTATTAGGATAATATTTACTCTATAGTTCAATATGGGGTAATATTGATGAGTTTTTTATATTTTCCTTTCTAAGTAGTATCACTTCAATTTTGTAGATTTTCAAAATTATCTTAATAAAATTTAATAATTATATTTTATAAATTTTATTTGAGGTACTTGATATTCTGAAACTATTATAAATGGCATTCTCCTTAATAACATTTTATAGCTTTTCCTGTTACGATGCATAAATACATTGACATTTATATTAATCTTATATTCATTTGCCTTGCTAAACTCTCCTAATACTAATACTAATAATGATATCTTACTTACATAATGCTCATAATGATAACTTTATCATCTATAAGTGATAAAACTTTTCTTTTCTTTTTTAAAATTTATTTATTTATTTTATTGGTGCACTCTATTCATACATCATAATGGGATAAAAATAATACTTTTGTAGACATACATGCACACATCACCCAGTTAGCCCCTACCTGATCCCTACCCCATTCCCTCCCCATCCCTCCTTCCCATGCTTGGCTTAGTGGTTGACATCTTGTATTATAGCAATTTATCCCAAATTAAAAATGATAATCTCACATAACAGTTTCATTTGTCTGATACCAAGCTTTTGATAACTTAAAGATAACATTTCAATATTTCTTTTTGCTTTCTTTCTTATCAGAGAATATTTCTTTCTTTTTCTTTTTTAAGGTGAAACTATCATATATTTATTTATTTATTTTTCACAAAAAATCTATCCTAATATGGAATATGGACTCTAGATACCCAAAACAATCTCGAAAAAGAACAAAGCTAGAAGATGTATATTTTCTGATTTCAAACCATATAAAGCTACAATAATTGAAACAGTGTAGTACTGTTCTAAAGGCAGATATGTAAACCATTGGAGTTAAATAAAAGCCTAGAGATAAATTCTTCCATATATTGTCAAGTTATTTTTGACAAGGTTTCCATGAACATTTGGTGGAGGAAATAATTATCTTTTAACTAAATATTGTTGAAAAATAATAATTACATGAAGAAGAATATAATCGGACCCTTACCTAACACCATATACAAATATTAACTCAAAATAGATAAAAGACATAAATATAAATCTTAAGACTATAAACTTTTAGAAGAAAATCTGAGTCATAAAACCTCACAACATTTAAATTGGCAGTGATTTCTTGGATATGATTTCAATGGCACAGGCAACAAAAGGGTATACAAACTCCCTAAAAAATAAAAGCATAGTGTATATCCAAAGACAATGTAAACAGAGTTAAAAGTTACTTATAGAATGGGATAAAATATTTCCAAATGCTATATCTGAAGGTATATTAGTATTCCAACTAGAAATCCTAAAAATTAGCAACAGTAAAAGCAAACAATACAATTTAGAGATAGGTAAAAGACTAACATAAATAATGAATCTCCACAGATAACCAATCTTAGTTGTCTGTTGGATGGAAAATCTTTTTTCTCTGGTTCTGGTGTGAGTTACCTATTTCTTCTTTGTAGTTAATCTCTTTGAGTATTTTCTCTAGTGCTGGTTTTGAAGACATAAATTCCTTCAGTTTCTGTTTGTCATGGAAGCTTCTTATTTCTCCATCTAATTTGATAGAAAGTTTTGCAGGGTAGGAAATTTTTGGCTGAAAGTTGTTTTCTTTCAGAGTTTGGAATATGTTACTCCAAGCCCTTCTGGCTCTCATGACTTGGTTGGGGAAGTCTGGAGTGATTCTAATTGGTTTGCCTCTGAATGTCACTTGGCCCTTTGTTTTTGTTGCCTTTAAGATTCTCTGCTTGGCTTCCACATTGGTCATTTTGACAAGTATGTGGCATGGGGATCCTCTTCTCCGATCCTGTCTAAAGGGAGTTCTATAAGTTTCCTGGACCTGTGTATCAACCTCTTGCTCTATTTTTGGAAAATTTTCTGCTATTATTTCTTTGAAGATATTACTTATCCCTTTGGTTTCACCTTTTTTCCCTCTTCTATTCCAATTATTCTTAGGTTAGCTCTCTTAAAATGGGCCCATATTTCTTCAATGTCAGATTTCTGCTGTCGGATTTTTTTTTTTTTCTGAATTAGAAACTATGCATTCGTTTTTGGAGTGATCATCTTCTAGGAGCGAGATTGTATTCTCCATGTCGTCTAATCGGTTGTTTGTACTTTGAATTGAGGCCTTTACTTCATTAATTGCATCCTTTATCTCTCTTTGGCTCTCTCTGAATTCTTTTTGAAACACCTCTATTATTTCTACAGTTATTTTCCTGATTTGATCTTCTAGAAATCTCTGAATTTCTGTTTTATCAGGTTCTGATGTTGTGGGGTTGTGGGCATTCATTGCTCCATTGTTATTCCTCTTTTCCATGGTTTTGGAAGTTTGTGCCTTCTCTGGGTTCTTCCTTTGGGTCACTACGACTTCACTTAAGGTGCTCTGGATCTCAAGTCTGTGGTATCTCAGTCCCCACTACTCCTTTACTGGGTTGTATGGCAGAGTCTCAGACCCAGGGAGTCAATCGAGGCTGCTTTAGACCATGGAGGGGGGGTGCCAGGTTGGGCGTTCTCCTATGGTGTGATATCTCTGCCACCGCCACTCCCCCACTGGGTCAAGTCCCTGGGAGTACAGTACTGGGATTTCTCCTCCAGGGCCCGCAATTTGATTCACTGTTGTTGAGTGTGCAGATGTAGCTGTAGTAGACTCGGTGAATTCATGCTGCTGCTGCGGTGGCAATATGCCACCGCTGCCACGCCCTCGGCCATGAGGCTGGCATATTTCTTCTCTGGTTTTGAGCTCCGCTCTGAGTCCCTGCAAGGTGTGCTGAGCCCTGCCCCTGGGAGCTTTAGATGCTCCCTGCGCCGAGAAATCTGCCGAATTCCTCCCGGCTGATCCACAAAGGCTCACCTCGGTCGCTGTCAACTGTTCTTCTCTGGAGCCTGGTGGGCTGTTGAGTGCGTTGATCTGGAGCCGTCCGGTGAACTCGCCGCTGCTGCTGGCAGTAAGGCGCTGCTGCCGTGTCCTCGGGCACGAGGCTGGTGTATCTCCTCTGTGGCTCTGGGCTCTGTTCTGAGTCCCCCTCCTCTCTGGGGCCTGGTGCTGCAAGAAAAGATGGCACCTGCGCCGTTCTGCGCCACGGCTCCAGCTGCAGCACTGAGTTCTGGTTTCTTTTTGGTGTCTTGTTTTTCCAGCCCTCTTTTTCTCTGTCCCTTGTAATTACATTTTTTGTTTCTCTGCTGATGGTGTTTTCTGGCTATGAAAGGCGCTGATTTTATGGAAATAGAGATTTTATTGGTTGTTAGCGTGGCTTGTAAGCCCCGCTTTCCTCCGTCGCCATCTTCCCAGAAGTCAAGTTTTATTTTCTTTATTTCACATGTCATGTTTCTCTTTTTTACCCTGCTTTTAAAAAATCCTTATTTTTGTCTCTTGACAAATTTTCACTTTTTTGCTGAAATCAGAATGTTTAATCAAAATGGCTAAGATTTACCAACACATAAGCCTGTGTTTTTTATGTATCCACACAAAGTAATAATGTTATCATAAGTGTCTATTGGAAAATATAACTACAGGAAAATGAACCTAGCCTGTCTTGGTGATACTTAAGTAAAGGAAAGGGTTTCCTCAGTGATCTGCTGTTGAGAAGTTCCATGAATTATTTTCTTCTCTGCTCCAAAAGATTTATTTTGGAAATTCTATCAGGTGTTGCATTTTCAAAAGCAGGATGAGGTTGTCTTTGCAGCAAACCCTGTATCTCAGTGTCAGAGACTGGTCATACCGTGGTGTCCTTGAGAAGATCTGTCCAACCAAGTGTACTCATCACGTGTAGCATTGCCACACAGATTTATTCTTCATGGAGATCTCAAGAAAAATAATTGGGAAGGCTAGATAGAATTTTAACATTTGAAAAAGATGTCCTTCTGACTTTTTTCACTTCTAGATCCACAGTCTAGTTTTCTTTAGGGTATTGTTGAATTCTTTTTGATTCTTCACATAAGTGTTTTTGAAGTAAATATGACATTGGAGATAAAGGATAAAATGGCTAATAAGAATAAAATAAATGAAATAAAAGATAAGGAATATCTCAATAAGATATTTGCATACAAATTTCACACTGATCATTAAAGAGTAATTTAAAGAACCCAGACTTTCTAATTATTAATTTTAAAGTTGTTCATTAATTTTTGGAATTTTTATTTTCTTTTTCAAAAGGAAAGCATACATTACACTTTTTCTTGTTAATATTTAAGTTTGTGAAATATTTGTTTGAACTTATTTTATATGGCAGTAGAAAGAATCACTGAGACTTGTCTAGTTACAGTTAAACCACAAGAACCACCTCTGGCTTTGTTGGCTTTATAAGTTATTTTGTAGACTTTTTACTATCCAGATATTTTGTATGATACTTGTAGAAATAAAGAGAAAGTTCAACTCATTTTTATTCCCTTGGCAAATTCCACACTTGGAATTTACCTTTAAGTTATAAATTTATTTTATCAAGCTTCCAAATGTCAATGTTAACACTAACCTGCATAAAATTATATAAAATTATATTTTCTTTTCTTTTTTTTTTTTTTGGTGGTACTGGGGTTCCTGGAAGCCCTTCTACCTCCAGGCTACACTCCCATGGGTTACACTCCCAGACCTATTTTTTAACTTTATGTGGAAACAGGGTCTCTTAAGCCAGTGAGGCTGGCTCCGAACCAGCACGATCCTCCTGTCTCTGCCTCCCAAGCGTGGGGATTACAAGCATGCGCCACCATGCCCGGCAGTAAAATTATATTTTCTGCAAAATTATTTTTAAATGTGAACTTTCAAATTATTTGTTGTCTACAAATAATGCTACACATTACTCAAAATTTTACTAATTAGCTCTTAATTACACAATTAGTAGGTACTAAAACTCTTATACCTATGTTCTTACCTAGTCTGCTAAAAGATAGAAAAAGTTCTATTTAAGGAACAGTAGGACTAAGATATCAATGTTGTTTTAGTCCAATTTCTTCTGGTAATAACATACTACTATGGGCGATTTAAATTATATAAAAGTAGTTCATTTTGTTCATAGTTGGAGGCTGGAAGGTCAAGAGCATATTGCTGGCACTGGAGAGGCCTCTATGTTGAATTATTGCATTATTATGGCACAAGGGCAAGTGAATACATGCAAGACAAAGAGACAAATTGTTCCAAACACATCTTTATTATCAGAAACCCACTCCCATGATAACTAACGCACTCCTGCTTCAAGGGCATTAATCCATTCATGAAGTTGTTAAAGGTCTCCTCTTAAAAGTCCCTGCTATTAATACTATTACAATGGCAATTCAATTTCAACATGAGTTTTGATGGAGACATTTAAACTATAACAAGTAGAAATGATGAGATGATTCTGAATGAAAGAGGCCTTGTACCCATAGCTTTAGGCTATCCTGAAGGTTACTGTTTAAAATTCATAACAGGAAATAATAAAGTATGTTACTGAATGTCTTCAGATGACTAAAAAACCAGAGCTGTAGCTGCTATATAGGGAAAAGAGTTACAGGGTAGTGGTTGACATGTTGTCCCTGGGCTTAGGTCCTGGTTCAGCATTTACCAGCTGTGTGGTTCTTGGAAAAATTACTTAAACTCACCATTCTGTCTCTTCAGCTATAAAATAGGAGTGATAATAATGACCTTAGAGTGAAAATGTGAGCTTCATTGTGCCCAGTGCATAATCGGTGCTCTGCAAATGTTCATTTCAATTATTATTGTGAAATTTAGAATCACTATAACAATGCAAAAAGCATTGTCTTCACTCCTTATATCATACTTTCTGGAGATGGAAAGAAATGTGTCATAAGCGCCCACAGATTTGGAAGGATTTTGCTTTTAACCCGATGTAAATCTTTTAAATGCTGAGAAATAATTTCATTCCCTCATCAAATCATTAAACCGGGAAGATACTCTCAACAGGGGAAAAATGCGAAGAGCTAAGAGTCATTGAAGGAAAAATATTATTCATAAATGTTTAAATGTCCTGGCTTAAAAGTTATTAAGTGCCTGGTTTTAATAATATATTTTAAATAAGAAACTCCTGATATTATTGAAACATTTATGATGAAATCATACCTTTGTGGAGCTTCTGCTGTGTACTAGATTATGTGTTGGACTGAAGAGCATGTTGCACCCAATGAACTGATGAACCATAGACCCTCAAGGTGCTGCTGCCGAGTTCTAGAAATGCTTTAACATAATTATCAAAAGATAAGAAGCTACACAATTATCTTACAGAATAGGAAAGAACCATCAATCACATTCTCGATGAAAATGTTTCATCACACACTTGGTTACATACCAAGATGGAATTTATCTTTGATCACACAAGGATTGATGTCTGTATTGGTCAGCACTCTCCCTGCTGCAATCCAAAATGTCTGACCTCACAATTTAGAGGAAGAATTATTTGATCACAGTTCTAGAGGGCTCAGAGTTTCACTCCATGTCAGGCTGGGTCTGCATAGCTCAGGGATTGAGAGCAGCAAGAAGCAGAGAGGGAGCGAACAAGGCTCTGCACTCACATCAAGAGAAGGGAGAGAGAAGGGGGGAGGGGGAGGGGGAGGGGGAGGGAGAGGGAGAGGAAGGGAAGAGGAGAGGAGAGGAGAGGAGAGGAGAGGAGAGGAGAGGAGAGGAGAGGAGAGGAGAGAAGAAAAGCTAACTATATAATCCTCATGGTCACACCCCCACCCATACCTCCTTAGCAACCCAGCCCTGCTTCTAACATTGCTACCTTCCTTCTATTAGGGTTAGGGGGACATACTAAACCCAAGCCATTGCAATGTTTAAGAGGCAAGTCAGGAAGAGGATGTGTCCTTTGTCAGGGCACATTCTGGGGAGGCTCTGGGTATAAGTCTTCATCTCTGTCTCCCTCTTGTGTGGTTGTTAAGCTTCAAGATAATTTAGGGAGCACGGTAGTTAAATATGAAGAGTCCATCCTTGGGTAAGCATTATCCTTGAGTCCATCCTTGGGTAAGCACTATCCTTTGACACAGGTAAAATATAGTCAACATAGTAGAAAGGCTTTAAGATGGGAAATGGCAGTAAAATTTGTCTTTCAACAAAACAAAACAAAATAAAAACCAGAATAAGAAGAATCTGCCTATCAAGACAGATTAATTCAGTTAGGAGTTAGAAATGATAGTACCAGACATTTCCCCAGATAAAAATAGATTCTCTTTTACCTATTGAACTAATTGCCAGCTTCTCACTGGTTGGCAATTAGTTCAATTCACAGCCAGTCCCATCTCCTCGCTGGCCTGCCAAGCTTTGTCTTTTGATGCTTAGGTCAAGCTGGACCAGCTGGCCTCTGGCTTTGCTCCTGCTGTTCCTGTGCCTGGAATTCTTTCCCCGTTTACTGTTCACTGTCACATAGTCCTCTCCATCCCCACAGGCAGCCTGAGCACCATCTCTTCCACAGTGGAGTATCTATGGCCTTTCACCCCAGTGCGTCCTCCATACCTCTCAGAGGCACTTGCCATGCCCAGCCTCGCTGAGGATCATTGGTACACTTACTTAGTACCTCTGCTGGGACTCTCTTTGTACCCCAGTGCCTCATTGTAGAATTGCAAAGTGTATAAGGTTTAAAGAGTAAAATATATTTGTTGAGGTGAAAATATCTTTGCATCCCATATAGAGCAGGCTCCTCCTAAAGTGTTATAAGGGACAAGTAAAGTCTAGCTATGAAGGATGGAAGATAAATATAATCTATGTCCTAGAGACACAGTAACCAGAGATATAAACAGGTGATATACTTTAAGATAATGAAAAAGAGGAAGCCTTACCGCTGTCTTCAGAATACATTGTAATGAAGCCCTCATGGTGGCACACACCTGTAATCCCAGTACTTGGGAAGATGAGGAGCATTGTAGGTTCAAAGCCAGCCTCAGCAACTCAGCGAGACCCTGTTTCAAAATACAAAATAAAAAGAACTGGGGTGTAGCTCAGAGGTAGAAGGCTTTTGGGTTTAATACTCAGTATCCCCCTCCAAAAAAAATACTTTGTGATGAATGAATTTCAACAGCTAACACCTCTAAGTTACGGCTCAGAGGGTCTTTGATTAAGTCTTTTGCTAAATTGCTAAGAGAAAATGCCTTTAAAATAAAAAGAGCTTTTTTCTTTTATTTCTTTTCTTTCTTCTCCAGGGCCAGTACTGTGACTATTGTAATTCTGAAGATTCCAGGAAGGCACATCCAGCCACCAATGCGATTGATGGATCTGAGCGCTGGTGGCAAAGCCCGCCTCTGTCCTCAGGCACACAGTACAACAAAGTCAACCTCACCTTGGATCTGGGTCAGGTGAGTTTCTCTTCCAATTGAAATGGCAACGTTACTTTGGATCACTGTTTCTGTGGTAATTTCTGACTCGATTGTTTGTTGTTTTTTTTTGTTTGTTTGTTTGTGTGTTTTTAGTGGTACTGGGGTTCCTGGAAGCCCTTCTACCTCCGGGCTACACTCCCAGACCTATTTTTACATTTTTATTTGGAAACAGGGTCTCCTAAGCCAGCGCGAGCGGCTGGCTTCGAACCTGCGCGATCCTCCTGTCTCTGCCTCCCAAGTGCGGGGATTACAAGCGTGCGCCACCACGCCCGGCTCGATTGTTTTTTTTTTTAACAATACTTATTGTAAATAAATATTCACAATACTTCAGTTTTATTTTTCTACTCATTAAACCTGTGACATTAATATTTGCCTACCTTAAAATCCAAGACAGCAGGGTGTGGTGATGCACGCTTGTAATCCCCGCACTTGGGAGGCGGAGACAGGTGGATCACGTGGGTTCGAAGCCAGCCACGCTGGCTGGCTTTAAGAGACCCTGTTTCCAAAAAATAAAAAGGTATAAAATAGGTCTGGAAGTGTAGCCCAGAGGTAGAAGGGCTTTCAGGAACCCTAGTACCACACACACACACACACACACACACACACACACACACATCCAAGACAGAGCCTGTCAAAATACAGACTTTGTTAAATAAGTTAAAAAATAGTTGCAAATGATTTCATTGGCAAAAATATTTTTATTATTTTAAATTGTAGTAAAACGTATGCAACATAAAAGTTGTCATTTTAACTACGTGTGTATGTGGTACTGAGGATTGAATCTACCTCTTAGCTACAACCTCAGCCCTATTTTATTTTTTATTTTGCAACAGGATCTCACTAGGTTGCTAAGGCTGGCCACAAACTTGTAATCCTGCTATCTCAGACTCCCATATACTGGGATTGTAGGCATGCACCACCACACCCAGCCCATTTTAACCATTTTTAAGTATACTGCTCAGGGGCCTTGAATACATTGACACTCTTGTGCATTCATCATTCAACTCCAGAATTCTTTATTCTTTTCATCTTTCAGAACCAAAACTCTGTCTCTGTTATTCCCCATTCTCCACTACCCCGAACTCCTGGCAACCACCATCCTATTTCTGTAACTCAGTAACTCTAGAAACTTCATATAAGTAGAACCTATAATATTTGTGTTTTTGTGACTTGCTCATTTCATTGAAACCAAGCTTTCCAGATTCATCCATGCTGTAGCATGTGTCAGAGATTCCTTTTCAAAGCCGAATAACATTCCATGGTATGCATGTATCACATTCTGTTTATCCAGTCATCTGTTGATGGATACTTGTGTTGCTTCCAACTTTTGGCCACTGTGAGCAATGCTGCTATGAATGTGGGTATGGCAAAGGTATTTTAATAGCATTCTATTTTTTGGAAGCCCTGACTCTGTGAACACTGACTACCATATCATAGTTTGGGGCCTTGTTTGACAGCTGGTTCGCAGAAGAATAGGCGTCAGTCCTGTCCTCCTGTGACAGGCTACGAAGAGCCCCAGGATGACGACCCCTGGTATACACACCCAGGATAGTCAGTCCCCTGGCCCTTGAGTGTGGGAAGCCCTGTGGATATGAAGGGTGTGACATCTGTGATTAGGTGGCATTCCATGACAACGGTGAAGGGGTTCTGCAGATGCACTTGAGGTCCCAAGTCGGTTGACCAAAAGGGAGATCATCCTGGGTAGATCTGTTCTGATTAGTGGAGCTCTCAAAAGGGACTGGGCTCCTCCTGAAGGAAGAGATCTCACCCATGAGAAACTCTCCTGCTGGCCTCAAAGGGGGAAAGCTGCATGTTGTGAATTGACCACGGAGACAACTAAGGTAGGGTTTAGAAGGTGAAGGCATCCCCCAGCCAACAGCCAGCAAAAAGGTAGGGATTTCAATCCTACAACCACAGGGAACAAAGTTGTGCCAACAGCTTGTGGACACTGGGTAGCAGGTCTTTCCAAACATCCAGCTGATACCTTATTGCAGGCTTGACCCTGAGCAGAGAACCCCTCATGCTGTGTCTGAGTCTTGACCTGCAGAACTGTGAGATAATAAATATGTGTTGTTTTAACTATTAAGATTGTGGTGTTTTGTTGTGCAACAGTGGAAAATGAACACACCTATTTCCTTTTTCAAACCCAAGGTAGGAGCTCATCAGGAAAATACAGGGAGCTACATAGAGACCAGAGAGGCTGGAGCAGAGTAAGAGAGGGGAGGCATTAGGGGAAGAGGTCAGAGAGAGAGCAGGCAGCACCAGCTGGAGCAGGGCCCGTGGGCCATGGTGAGGGCTTTAAGGGAAATGAGAGCCAGTATAGGGTTTCAAGCACAGGAATGACATCATCTGATGTGTATTTTAAGAAAATTTCTTTGGCTGTTCTGTTGAGGATTAGAGGAGGACAAGTGTAGAAGCCAATGATGGCAGTAACCCCCAAGAAAGATGCTGTGAGTGGTGGTGCAAGTGGGTGACTGCATCTTGGATGTATTGAAGAAAAGCTTCCATAGTTACAGAATGGATCGAAAGTGGGATGTGAAAAAGAGCTGATTCAGGGATAATTTCTGGGGCTCCTGGAACTGCTACTTAAAGAGATGGTGCAGATGATGGAAGGAGCAGGCTTTGGGATTGTGGGAGGAGTTAGTTTAAGATGGAAATCACGTGGCAATGCAGACTAGGTACTTGGAGGTATGAGTCTGGGCTGGGGATAGACAGTTGGCATAGATTTCTTTATTTTTATCCCATTTGGGATTTCCTCAGTTTCTTGAATTTGTAGGATTATGTTTGTTTGTTTGTTTTTACCAACTTTGAAAAGATTCTAGCCAGACATGGTGGTGCATGCTTGAAATCCCACGCTTGGGAGGTTGAAACAGGAAGATTGCAGGTTCAAGCGTAGCCTCAGCAAATAGTGAGACTCTCATTAACCTAGTGAGATCCTGTTTCAAAATAAAAAATAAAATAGGGCTGGGGGTGTATCTCAGAGTAGAATGCCCCTGGGTTCCATCCCCAGTGCCACACATATAACCACAAAAAACTTTTCAGCCATTATTTTTTGTAATACTTTTCAGCTTCACCTTCTTTCTGCCCTTTGGAGTTCTGATGGTACCAGTGTTGGACCTTTAATTACTGTTCCACAGTTCCCTGAGGTTCTGTGCATTTTAACTTTCCAATTGACTCTTTTCTTTATTGTTAAGATTGGGTGGTTGTTTTGACTTCAAGCTCAGGCTCACTGATTATTTTCACTTTCATATTTACTGCTATCATACTCATCCAATATGTTTTTAATTTTAGTTACTGTGTTTTTAAGAATTATGATTTCCATTTGGTTTTTACATATATGCTGAAATTTTATGTCTTTTTCACTTGTTCAAGAGTATGTATAGTCACTCATGAAGCATTTTTATGATTGTTTCTACTATATGATTCATCAGCTCATTGTTGATGTCTATTTATTGTCTTTTCTCATTCAAGTTGTGATTTTTCCCCCCTGGTTCTTGGTATGGTGAGTGATTTTCAATTGGATTCTGGATATTTTGGATAATAATTTAGGAGATTACTCTGGATAGTACTTAAATCTTCTGTCTTAGCAGACAGCTACCCTATTTAGATTTTCTATGCAGGTTCTGGACTCTTCTGTGGTTGTGGTTCTGATACTAATCTGCTTTTAGACTTTAGGTAGTACTAGTCTAGTATGCTATGTTCATGTTTTGCCTGGGTCTACTGCTTGGTTTTTTCTACCACTGCCTTTGGGGGCAGAATGGACTTCTGGCCTGGTGACATTTGGTAGGGGCAAGAGACACTGAGCAAGAGACACTGGAGTAGACACAATCTACTCCCATGTCTACTCCACTTTGGAGTAGATCGTGCTTCCCCCAAGCTGCCATCTAAGGCTGATGGTCAGGCAGGGCTCCTGCTGTGATGGACAGTTGGGTGTTGAGGACAGACAGGTGGTGTTAAACTATGATACTAAGTGAGAGTAGAAGAGAATAAAGAGCTGAGCCCTAGGGTTCCCCACATTAAATAGTTAGGGAAAAGGGAAGAAGCCAGTAAAGAAGACTGGCATGGGGTGACCAATGACAGAACAGGACAACCAAGGGAATGTGGTGTCCTAACCACCAGATAAAGAAAGAATATCAAAAGGAAAGGAGATTTACTACTCAACAATACAAAAGAGCCCAATTGCAAAAAAACAAAGAATCTAAATATAATTCTATGCAGATAGCCAGTCAGTACAGGATATCATGCTCAACATCAAGTCATCAGGGACATGCAAATCAAAACCTCTGTTAGATACTACTTTACACCCAGTTGGATGACTATAGTAAGAAAGAGATAATAAAGATTACAGAGGCTGTGAAGGAGCTGGAGTGGTCACACATTGTTGGTGGAAACATAAAATGGTTAAGTTGCTTTGGAAAACAGTTTAAAGAGTTCTTCAAAAAGTTCAACATAAGTGTTACCATGTGACCCAGCAATTACACTCCTAGTTACATCCTTAAAAGAAACAAAGGCATACATCCACAGAAAAGCTTATTTGTGAATGTTCATTGGAGCAAATTGTGAATAACGCTGAATGTGAATAGTGTGAAAAAGCCAAGAAGGGAAAGCAACTCAAATGTCCATCAGCTGATGGACAAACCAAATGTGTCCCATTCATATGATGAGGTATCATTCAAAATAAAAGGAAGTACTGATCAGTACTATGACATGGGTGACTCTTGAAAGGGTCATGTCATGTGAAAGAAGCAAGTCATAAAAGACCAAAGTAGCATGTGATTCTATTTTATATAAAATATCCAGATGGGCAAATTCATATGGAGAAAAACAGCTGAGTGGTGGCTGCTTTGGGCTGGAGGCTTTGGAGGGAACTGGGGAGTGAGTAGTAATAGGCATGCTTTGGGGGTGATGACAGTGTCCTAACACTAGCGGTGATGATGGTTGGACAACTTGGCAAATGGATCAGGAATCATTGGCTTGTACACTTCAGATGGGTCAATTGTATGGTATGTAAATTATTTCTAAATATAGCTATTAATAAAGGAGTTCACGAAAGGAGTATTTCAAGAAAAAGGAAAATAACCTGTGTCAAATACTATTGATAAGTCAAATTATATAGTTCCGATAACTGGCCATGAATGGGCCATTGCATTTGCCACTGTGGAAGTCACTGGTGGCTTTGATAAGATCAAAAGCTTACTTAAAGGTAAGGAGAAAATATGAGAGAAACGAAAACATCAAATACAGAAATCGACTTGAAAGAGCATTGCTGAAATGTGGAGAAAGAAGAGTTATTGAAAAGTCAGGTCAAGAAGAGATTGAGGGAGATTTATTTGGTTTTCTTAGGAAGAAGACTGCTACTATTAATACAGTAACTTTTCAGGTACTGTTAATGCCCATACAAAAACTAATGCTAACACTGTACTATTTTCTTTGCTGGCTACCAATGAGCAGAGTCCAGTCTATATAATAAATACTACTTGGAAGAAAAAGAGAAATGCACTCTACAGTCTGGAAATCAAATAATACTGAGATTTATTACAATGAATGTATTATTTTAGTTTCGATTGAGCATAGCTTTGTGATGAAAGGGTTCTTGACTATTCATTTTTTTCTCTACTGGGGCACTCTTTCTCCAAGCTACATCCTAGCCCTTTTTCTTTTTTATTTTGAAACTGTCTCACTGGGTTGCTGAGAGTCCCACCAAGTTGCTGAGGCTGGTCTCAAATTTGTGATCCTTCTGTCTCAGCCTCCCAAGTAATGGTATTACAGATGTATGCTATCATGCCCTCTGTCCCTCAATCTTTTCAACCTATAAGTTGTGCTACATTAAGCTTCTTATGAAAATATTTTTATCATCAGTTTTGCATCTGATGTAATTCACAGAAGATCCTTCCTGGGTCAAAAGACTCTAACTGCAACTTCAACTATGAATTAATCTTACCCCTTTGATAGCTAGCCTCTGGCATTGATTCAGTGGGTTTTGCCTGTTATGACTAGCATTTACTCATTATACCACTTTGAAATCAAGGGTTTCTATAGTTACAGGGAACTTTAAGCCATCAAAACGGTCCCTAGTGAACACACTCATGCCTGCTTTTCTTCCTTAGAGTTATTTTGTTGTTGCTATTGTTTTGTTTCTTACGTGCTGGGAATTGAATCTAGAGCTTTGTGTGGTAGGCAAGCTCTCTACCACTAGCTACTCTCTAGCCCTTCCTTCAAGTTATGTTTTAGAAACCGATTCAGGAGGCTGAGGCAGGAGGATTGCTAACTTAGGGAGATCCTGTCTCAGAAACGTGGGTGAGGCTAGGGTGCATGTTAATGACAGAGTGCTTGTCCAGCATGTAGGAGGCCCGTGATTCCACCCTCAGTACTATTACTATATACCTGTGCATGCAGGCGTGTGTGCATACACAGACACAGAGAAAACCAAAACCACAACCAAAAAACCTACTTTTAAAAGCACCCTTTTGATTTACTGAAATACCCTTAATTAAGGCAGTTAAATTAAGAAAACATCAACATAGGAACTATTTAGTAATTTGTTGCTCGCTGACAGGCGTCAGTCATGGCATGCATATTCATGAAGGCTGTGTCTACCCACACCTCTCGCTGGCTCAGGAGGCAGCTCTGTGAGGTGGCTGGCGTTTCAGTCCCGAGTCCTCCTGCCTTGCTTTCTGCACGATGCTCCATTTACTTGCTGTGGCCCTCTGCAACATACTTTACTGCTCTCTGGCGCAGTTTCCTCATTTATTTTTATTTTTATTTCTTTGTGGTACTGGGGGTGGAGCCCAGAGGCCTTCTACCTCCGGGCTATACTCCCAGACCTATTTTATACTTAATTGGAAACAGGGTCTCACTAAGTTGCTGAGAGCCTCACTAAGTAGCTGAGGCTGGCTTCGAACCTGTGCTAGCCTCCTGTCTCAGCCTCCCAAGTGCTGGGATTACAGGCATACGCCACCATGCCCGGCTCAGTTTCCTCATTTATTAAACGAGATAACTGTGCATACCTCACAGGATTGTTGTGAAGTTCACACGAGTTTACTGCTTTGTTCAGAGCCCTTGTTAAGGCAGTGGTAATAATTTTTTTTTTTTTTTGGTGGTACTGGGGTTCCTGGAAGCCCTTCTACCTCCGGGCTACACTCCCAGACATATTTTATATTTTTATTTAGAAACAGGGTCTCCTAAGCCAGCGCGCGCGGCTGGCTTCGAACCTGCGCGATCCTCCTGTCTCTGCCTCCCAAGCGCGGGGATTACAAGCGTGCGCCACCACGCCCGGCAGTGGTAATAATTTTTATCTAATAAAATAAAGGGAACCTCAGTGAACACTCTATGAAAAAGAAGAGGCTCAACTTTATGCCTCTAGAAAATACTGATACAATACCATGAAAAATGCTCTGAAAAGTTTAGAAACAGAAAAAGCAGTATGAATTATATTAGGCTGAAGACATGTCTTTTCTTTTGTGTTAGAGCAAGATGTGTTTCAACAAGCATAGTTTGTCTTGTAAAATTCATGTTTTAAGCCCCAATTGCTGAGATACGTTTTCTTCCTTTTGCTGGAAGTAACCATGTGAATGTCATTGGAAAGCTGGATTTCATAACTGAAGGAGACCTTAGAGTTAGGGAAGTATGAATTTTGATGCGTGGTTGAGAAATAAAGTGGAGCTCATTAACTCCTCATGACCAAATCACTTTTTTCAGTTACTGAGAACTGAAATTTGACCTTGATGTGCTGTAGTCAGTTTGACAGCTTATGTTGTCCTAAGGGGGCTGTTTGTTTTGTCTCCTTTCGAACTAATTGGTAGTTTTCATTGTTATTTTTCTAGAACATTACCTGCAGGATCCTGAAGGACAGCTTCACCCTCACACGGAGGCATGAATAGAATCTGTGACTCACTAGAGTCCCGGTGTTTTCTGGGGTTGTTCAAGTTCATTTGATTGTGCATTATTCATTTAGACTATAGAAGAGGAACACAGTGTCTTGAAGCTTTCATATCATCTGGCCAAAAGTAATGAGTTCATTTTTACATTTAAAGTGAAAGGTGGATGTGTAAAGGATGTTAAAGGCAGAGTCTTTGGGAAGCAGGGACACTTTTTTCTTCCTGGACTCCTGCTGGGGTGCACCCCTGTGGGACAGGAGGGCAGAGCGGTGGGGTCACGTATGCATGCTGGGCTTCCTTGAGAAATCAGGTGGTCTTACTCTTTGGACTATCCCCCCTTTCCTGCTTGCTCCCACAAGGTGAGATCTAAGGAAACACCTGTGGAGGTGGGCATGGTGGGGGGTCTACACAGTACTCTGAAGCCAAGGGGTCTGAAGGCTGAGAAGAGCTGGCTCTTAGGTGTAGGTGGACAAAAGAGGGAACCATTATAGGGCAAGACATGGCCATGGCAAGGGCAAGCCTGACACCTTGCCCAAGGCACAGGAAAACCACCTGGGAAGAATTCTGTGGTTTTTATGCAACATGTCCCCATTAACCTGTTAACGGCAAAACACACACACACACACACACACACACACACACACACACACAAAGACACAAAACAAACGACATTTCCAAAACCCTCACAAGGGTTAGTGTTTGCTTCAGAGACTGGAAGTGTGAGAGAAGGCAACCTTGCTCCCCCACACTCTGCTCCGGTCTGCAGGGTTGCTGGAGGAGGCCTACCTGTGCATAACAGATGGTGGCGGCAGGAGGATCAGCCAGACAGTCCTTTGGTCCTTGTAGATCAAGGGCTGTGATGCCCACAGCTCTGGTGCCCCACTGAGTGGGCAGTCCCCGTGGAGAGTTCCTGAGCCTTTGTGCCCCTTATTTTGAGGACCTATCTCCCATTCTTTGCCTAGAAGCTTTTAAAAGTTGCATATACACAGCTTAGAAAATCCAATATTCAATTATAAGGCAGTGTGCATCCCACCAGGTTGTTGGAAAATACTCCATTTCCTTCCCTCTTGGGCCACTTTTAAAGCACATTCTACATGATTTATAATTCAGTGTCCCAGTGGGACTGAGCCTCGAATGTCCCAGTAGTCAAGTCTAATTAACACATCAGTCGTTGGCCCCTATGCCCTTTTTGCTCTCTGTGCTTCTTGAGGTAAACATCTAAATAAACTACCTGTACCCACGTGTTTGTCTCATGGGTTCAAAAGAGACCCAAAAGCAAGACCAAAGAAAGGGGGCCTGAAACCCTGGACCCCCTGCCAGGTAGATTTTCATGCAAGCAAACACTTTTGTAAAAATTATTTAAAATTCAGTGGATAGACCATTCATAAAATGTCTATACAGCTCTAAGATTAATGAGAGAAATAATACAACTTTTAAGAAAAAATAGGTCATGAGAGAAACAGCCTATTACTTTACGTTTCTGTGTCTCCACGAACTCCCCAGGGCCAGATGCAAATATAGCATCCGACCATCTGAGAATGAACTTAATAGGTGCTGTCTCGGATCTTTTTTGTGTGTCTTGTCTTCTTCAACTTCTGAGACATTGGTGGATGAACTGAAAACACTCGTGTTGCCCTCATCAGTCTGACAGATGTGGAGGGAGGCTGGCCGCTTTCAGATTCTTTTCGGGCTTGAGGACTTTGTAGATGAAGTTGTTTCTGGAGATGTTTAGCAGATGAGGTCACTAAGGAGTCTGACTCAGCGGGGTCCTCGAGGAGATATGGTCCAGTCTGGAAGGTGAGGGGGCTCTTGGCTTTGACTCCATCTTTCTTGATTCCTTGGGGATCATCTAATCCACAAGTGTTAGGAGACTAGGACAATGTCTTGTGTTCACAACTGCACACTGTTTTGCTCCCAACATCATGCATTGTGATTAATATATAGTGGATGCTCAATAAATGTGTACGAGTTGATGTAGAATGAACCAAGGGTGACTCAGGATCAGTTGCAGTGTTCCCCAGGTACAGTAGCCCTGGAAACATTGCAAAACCAGATCTCTTGGAGTGAGAGGACCCATGTTAACTCTGCAATTAATTTAATTAGAGGATTGGTTTCATTTATTACACTTGGATCTTTTTGTAACATCTAAGTATTTTGTAGACATAACAAAATTAGAAGTACAGATACTATTGAGAACAAATTTTCTATTAATAACTATTCTATTAATGGACATAATAATGAATCTCAACCCTCAGAAGGGAATAATTCATTAACAAGTAGAAAAATGAAGCTGATAAAAATCTCCTGAGCTCCTGGGAGTGCAATTTTATCCTTTGTGGTTTTGTTAAATCCTAAAACTGTAAATGTTAAGTGTCTTTGAAGTAATTTATACATTAGAAAGAATCTGGTAATCTAGCATTTTCTTTTTATACTTGAAGCTGAAAGAATCTAGAGCAACAGACCAGAATACCTGAGACGTCCAAGTTGTTTAGTTCTCTGAATTATTACCACACACAGCTTTGATATTTTATATTAGTAAGTAGATTCCAATATCTTTAAATACTAATATAGAAAATAAAATCTGACCTAGCTGGGTGTGGTAGCACACGCTTGTCATCCCCGCGCTTGGGAGGCGGAGACAGGAGGATCGCTCAGGTTTGAAGCCAGCCACACTGGCTTAAGAGACCCTGTTTCCAAATTTAAAAAAGTATAAAATAGGTCTGGGAGTGTAGCCCTGAGGTAGAAGGGTTTCCAGGAATCCCAGTACCACCAAAAAAAATCTGACCTAAAAACTGAGCTATACATTCTCTGTTCATGCTGGTTCCTTTGAGTATTTTTGTTTTTTCAGTTAATATATTTCTCCACCACCTACTCCTTTCCCTAAACCATGAAACTGAGTAACCATTTACACCAGGTATGGTTTAAGGTTGAAAAGGATCAACTGTGACTCTCAATGTCTGGGATGGTTAATTTTATGTGTCAACTTGGCCAGGCCATGGTGCCCAGATATTTGGTCAAATATTATTCTGGATGTTTCCGTGTAGTCTTCCTCTCTCTCTCTCTCTCTCTCTCTCTCTCTCTCTCTCTCTCTCTCTCTCTCTCTTTCTTCTTTCTTTCTTCCTTACACACACACACACACACACACACACACACACACACACACACACTCTATTGGATCTGTTTTTGTTTCTCTGGAGAATTCTGACTAATACAGTGGCTAGGCACAATGTAAGTTTCTCATTCCTGAACAGTCCAAACATAGCTGATCCTGGCCAGGTAGCTGCCCTCCAAAATATGGACTCTCTCCATATCTTCTCTCTTGGAGCAAAATACAGAGAAAATCCATATTTTGGCTTCACCATCTTCAACACGTGGTTCCCAAAGTTGCCCTGAGGGCCATCTCCACTCTAGCCAGAAGGAACAGGAAAAGAGCATGGAGGATTATGTGTGAAGGTTTTGATGGGCAAGACTGGAATTGGCATGTTCATATTCTGGAAGTTTGTACTCTGCTGGGCAAAGCTCAGTCCCATGGGGCCATTTAACTGCAGAGGATCCTGGGAATTGTAGTGTAGCTGTTGCCCAGGAAGCAGAAGCAAGCTTCCTAATCATGAAGGGTCTCTTCTTTGGTGTGCTTCAGAGGACTCCCGCCATTTGTGAGAGCTGACTCTGTGTATCTTTTCCAAGCTTTGTATGCAGAAACATCAATTTATTTACTTGAAAGTGGCTATAGTAGAAGCATTTGATATCCCAGAAATCAGCAAATGTTTCGAATCAAGGCTTCTGAAAACTAATTTATCAACATAACTCTCAGTCTCTTTTATATCTATTTTCCTCTCCCTCACCCCACTTATTGTTGTTGTTGTTTTGTTTTGTTTCTGCAGTGCTGGGATTTGAACCCAGGCCTCTTGCATGCGAGGCAGGCATTCTGCTACTGTACAAGCCCTCCAGGGTTCCTACTTATTATTTAGTAATCATTTTATCTTGCTCCTTAATGTTTCTGGAATCTGACCTCTCAGTTGATGCTACGCTATCCAGATTTGGCCCTGACAGCTCTTTTTATGATTAGTTCTCCCATTCTCCAGCCTTGACTCCCCACTGGCATTGTTTTGTACTGGGTTGAAGAGAAACAGAACCCATAATGGTGACATAGGGAAGATCAGAAACATCAGGAGCTGGCGATCTTCCAAGGGTCTACCTATCAATCTTCTCCTGGCTTCCAGGGTGAAACAAATATGTGAGCTTATCATTCTCCCTGATTACTTCTTTTAGTATTTTTTCTTTACTTTCAGAATAAAGCCCCTGTTTCTTAACATGGCTCAGGAGCCCATCAGTGTCCTGCTGTTTGTTAACCTCTTCTTTAGATGCCACTTTCTCTTGAAAACCCTACGCCCTATCAGTAGGGACCTAACTACAATTTCCTAAGTATTTGGAGTTGTTTTCTGCTTCTGGTCCTTATTCTAATGTCATCCATAGCTCCTTGGATAGCTTTCCAACCTGATTGGTCTGGCTAACTTCTCAAAATATTACTCGTGGAAGCACACCTTGGCTGCCTGCTACCTGCCAAGCTGTTTCTGTTTTCTCTGGGGCCCCTGTGTTATAAAGACCATAGGCTTCTTAAGGCCAGAGACTGTGTGCACAATATTCTTTTTAGATATGTATGGCTGAAAAGTCTTGGAGTATACTATAATCCTAGAAAAATTCAAATTACATGGATATATAAATTCTAACACTGTTCTTTTCAGATAATCTATTTGATGACATGCCTTACTACCATCATGAACAACTCTGTTTTATTTTAAAGATCCCTAACATTTACATTTGCTAGTTCTCATATAACTAGCCCCACAAATATAACAGACTTAACGGAAGATGAATTAAATATCTTTCCTTCCAAAACACTCAGTAGGCTGTAGACAGACAGTAGGCACCCAAACAACAGGAGTAAGGAGAAAAATCAGACTAAGAAGTAGCAACACTAGGGAACAAGACAGTTTTCTTCTGGACTTTTCTCCCACTGTCTACAGATAGAAGTTAGTATCAAGGGAGGTCACCATGACCTCCTTGGTGACTCTTACCAGGTAGCCCTGGGTCACATACAGTTTGGACTCTGCCAGTTGGCTGCCTCCCAGGATTAAGACCATTGTACAGTTGTCGGAGGATTTTTCTCCTTTGGCAGCCCATGAGAAAACGACGCCTGCAGGCTGGGGAGAGGCCTGGTGGGAGTGCTGGCTGCTGGATCAGCCCACGCTCTTTAGATCTCCCGTAGAGCTAGACAGCAAACATGTAAACATGGCTCATTTCTTGAGAACACCCAGGATTGTGGGTCATGCCAATGAGAAAAAGATAAACAGAAACAAAGCCCTTGGTGCCACTCAAAAATGTTAATCCTATCTTCATGTAGTTGAGGAAGAAGGAGGAAGATGGCACATGCTGGGTAGGAAGTGACTGGGAAGGAAGGTTACCCTGCTTTGAGAAGGGCCCGGGCTTCCGTGCCAATCTTTGGGTCTATAGGTTGGTCAGTGAGGGAAGGCACCTGAGGCATAGAGTCATGGCATGCTGGGGTGAGGGGTCTGGTGGTGGGCTTGATAGGTGGGGAGGACTCCTGGCCTATGGCTAGAGACTAATGTAAGTGTGTGCAAATGTTTTTGAGCATTGTTAGGCATCATACAAAGATGGAATATTATTTCCAGTTCTCAGAGGAAATGTGTTGACACTCTCCCTCCACGTCCTTGGGCTTTCTCTGAGCTTAGGCTGCTTTATCTCTTCAAGTGAGTGAAGTGTCCACAAACACATTCATACGATGGTTCTGGAACTCTGTGCTGATGTTACACCTTCCCGAATATTTGTGTTTTAAAATATCACTATCTTTGACATGGAAGTACTACTTCTAGATGACATTTCTTCTAAAGAAATAATGAGATAAATGCTCAAGTGACTTATTGATAATAGCCTAAAATGAGAAACAATCTCATGTCCAATAAAAGGGGACTAAGTTAGTGATTTAATAGGCAGCCATTCAAATGATAGCATAGAGTGATCTTTATTGATACGATGTATGTCCATGCAGCATTGTGAGGAAAAAAATCAAAACTATATGTAAGTATAGCCAGGTATGGTGGCACATGCTTACAATCCCAGCATTCAGGAGGCTGATACCTAAGGATCACGGTTTACAGACAGCCTCAGCTACTTGGCGAGGTCCTTCGTAAATCAGTGAGACTCTGTTTCAAAGAGAAGAAAGTCTAAAAAATGGGCCTGGAGGTATAGCTCGTAGGTACAATGCCCCTGGGTTCCATCCCCAGTACCACACACAAAAAACTATATGTAAGTATATATAGTACAGTATGATCCCATGTTATAGTAAAAATAATGTATGTATAAGCAAACATTTGGGAAAGAAAGCCTTTAAAATGCTAAGAGTGACTGGGTGTGATGGCTTACACCTGTAATCCCAGTACTTGGGAGGCTGAGACAGGAGGATGGCAGGTTCTCAGCCAGCCTCAGCAACCTTGTGAGTTCCTCTGCAACTTAGTGAGACCCTGTTTCCGAATAAAAAATAAAATAGGTCTGGGGATCTAACTCAGAGATAGAATGCCCTTGGGTTCAATCCCCAGTGCCATACACAAGCACACATAAAGCAAGCTGAGGGTGTTTTTCTGGATGGTGGAATTATTGGCAATTTTTACTTTCTTCTGTAAATTTCATTTAGATGGCTGGCTATGACTATTTCCTAGATACAAATCTGACTTTGAAGTTCTCTAGCTGGTTGACACTGGACCCTCTTGCTAATATCTCAGGGTAGGTTTCTTTATCTAAAATACAGGGAGGAATCTAGTACCAATCACACAGGGTCACTGTGAGGAATTAATGAGATAAAACAGAAAAGCTCTTAGAACAGTGCTCTGCACGTTGTAGGAACTCAACCGTGTTGCCTATGACGCCTGTATTTCCTACAGTGAGCAGGCATCATTTCTGGGGTTGGAAAAACAAAAAAGCTATTTTCCTTTGGGGGAAAAATAGGCCTTCCATGGGAAGTGAACCAAAGGAAGAGGCTCCCGGCGGGGCTTGAGGGGTGAGGAAAGGCTGCTTGGTGCCCTCCTCGTGCCCTCTGCTCCCAATCGGTGCTTCTGACCACTGCATCTCAGTGAAGTTGGCCTGCCTGAGAGCTCTAAGTGCCAACAGTCAGAAAAATACCCAGGAGATGGAAATTGAGTTGTTTCAAAGTGCATATTTTATTCTTTAGAAAATCTTGAAAACTATTTTATATTTCTTCCCTTGTGAAACTTTTGAGATTTCAAGCATATTTTGGCTTGAAATCATGGCAGTTTTCCTGTTACTATTAATGGCAAGCATATATAAAGAAAAACTGAGTTTCACGCATTCCTCACAGTGGTTTTAAAGAGAGTCTGAGTTACGCACGCTGTGTTAGGAGTGACGGGCCTGATGATGCCTCTGCGGCTGTCTTCAGGTCCCTGGTGCCCGGGCCGCCCGGCTGCTGTCCAGCGTTTCTCTCTGCTGCTTCTCCTCCTTCCCTCATTCTGCTTCTGCCATCTTCTTCTCTTTGTTGTTTTCACTTTCCATTCTCTGCTACATTTTCTTCTTTTAGTGAAACACACACACACACATACATACACGCACACTTTTTGTAAGTATAACCCTCCATATCTTTTCTTGTGGGAGGGGCTGAGCCATAGGAGGTGGGGGGACCGGGCTCCCCATGGAGGACAGCTCCAGCGGGCACAAGGTCTCTGCCTGGACACTGCGCTGCACCCACCATCCCCGCCTGAGAGACCTCAGAGGGTGGCATCCTCCTCCCCAGAAAGAGAGGCCAGGTTTCCTTCCCACATCCGCACCCTCCTCTGCCCTTCCTTGCCAGGTCCCCTGGGGCTGCGCAGCCTGCAGATAAGGCTGCTTTCTGCTCCTGTGTCCCTCTACCTCAAGTGCAAACTCCCGAGCTGTTTGCATTCCTCTGAACTCTCACACTGCCAATGTGAAGGCTTAGGAATTCCAGATTCAGCATGCCAGGCGTGACCTACTCTGTCCAGAGTGTCTTAAGCACTCTGAGCGATGAGCTTGTGTGTTTACCTTCATTGTTCCTCCGGAATGGAACATTCAGTTCTTCCCCCTACACAATCCCCTAGCCCCCACCTTCTGCAACCACATGTGTGGGGAACATCCAGACCGAAGGAGAGGACAAGAGGGGCTGAGAGGCTGGAGCTGGACGGTGCTCCATTCCCTCCAAAGACTAAGACTAGGTTCCTTGGCGTGGTGACTAGGCGTGGTGGCACACGCTTGTAATCCCCGCGCTTGGGAGGCAGAGACAGGAGGATCGCGCAGGTTCGAAGCCAGCCTCTCTGGCTTAAGAGACCCTGTTTCCAAATAAAAAATATAAAATAGGTCTGGGAGTGTAGCCCGGAGAGCTGGCGGAGCTAAGATGCGCCGAGAAAGAGGCCACAGCTGCCTTGCTGTGGAGGGAGGCAGGGAGGGAGCTTGCGGAGGGCAGCTGTTCTGAAAATTCCTGTGTGCAACCCTACTGCCAGGCCTGGCTGTTTCTTGGCTCAGCTCTTAGGGCTGGGCCCGAGGGTGTCTGATACAGTTGTCCCCCTCAGTATCAGCTAGGGAATGGGTCTCAGGATCCCTGTGGATACCTAAATCCATAGGTGCTCAAATCCCTAATATGAAAACCGCACAGTGTTTACATGTAACCTACACACATCGTCCCGTATACTTTAAGTCATCTCTAAATTACTTATGATGCCTAACGCTATGTAAGTAGCTGTCATGCTGTATTGTTTAGGGAATAATGGCAAAGAAAGCTCTATACATGTTCAGCACACAGGGGCTTTCCCCTCAAGTATTTTGGTTGAATCTTGAGATGCAGAAACCATGGATGCGGAGGGCTGAATGTATCTGGAGCAGGTGGGGTTTTGCCCAGCTGCCTGGCTTGACCGTTAGTCAGTTGCTATGGTGATCACACAAGTCCCAAGATTAAACTCATTTGATTACTCTCCAAGCCAGCAAGCCACTGAGCAGTGTTTCATTTCCTTTAGAGATAAAGTAGGTTTTACCTGTTTCTTCCAGTTGATGTGTTGCTGCTTTCCAATCTCCAAGGCAACATAAACCAACCCAATGGCAGAGCCAGACTGAGATTGGGGCATCTGTTTCTCTAGCTCCCTCTGCTGGCCGCCAGTCACAACAGCTCAAGTCTTCTGTGGAAGGTCTTGGCTTTAGCTCTGTCCTGGTGCCTCCTTCAGCCCTTTAGGCCAGGAGTGGGGAAAACCCTCAGTCTTTCCTGGCTCTGAGGTGCTTTGCCATCATCAGGGCTTCCCTTGCCCTGGCCACTCCTTTGTAAACGGCAGCTTTATTAGGTCCTCCTCATCACTTTGTTCTAGGAGCTTCTCTGTCTCCTGCAGGGATGCTGTGTGACAACCAGCACTTTGATTTGCAAAGGACGGTTTTCTACTGGTAGAAATTTGCCCAAACTCTCCAGTGGTCACCTCTAAAAGAATAAAAGCAATTATTGAGGATATACTAAATTAAAATATTTAAAAAACCACATCCAATGTGTGTGTGTATGATTCGGCATACTTCATCCCTATCTATAATTGTTTTTTTTTACCCCTTCCTCTTCTTTTTTGAGTGTTATAATTTCACATTTGTTTTCTTCATATCCGTCTACATTTTCTTAAATCTGCCCCACCTCTTTCTTTCCCTCAATAAAAATAGTATGTAGATGAATACAAATAGGATATTGATGGAACCATAAAATACAATTACCATTTTAATTTCAGGCATATATTTTCTTCGACTTAGAATAAACTGTCAAAGGCTGAGAAAGGAGGATCACAAGTTCGAAGCCAGCCTCAGCTACTTAGCAAAGTCCTCAGCAACTTAGTGAGACCCTGTTTAAAAAGAAATCAAAATAGGGCTGGGGGTGTAGCTTAGGAGTAGACTCCCTTGGAGGGAGAGAGAGAGAGGAAAGAAGAAGAAGAAGAAGAAGAAGAAGAAGAAGAAGAAGAAGAAGAAGAAGAAGAAGAAGAAGAAGGAGGAGGAGGAGGAGGAGGAGGAGGAGGAGGAGGAGGAGGAGGAGGAGGAAGAGGAGTGTAGAGGAGAGTGGAGGGGAGGGAAGGGAGAGAAAATCAGCTGTCAAGACACACTTTATCTAGCTTTATGATTATTCTAAGCCTGAAAACTTTATGTATTCCCACGGAAAGATTTATTTTATAGTGTTAAGGGTTTCTTAATCATTTATAGAAGTGTAGTGTAATTCTGTGGAAAATGCTATCAAGATCTACCTGCTGGCTACGACTGGTTTTTCATTTTGCTTCTTACTAAGTGAACTGCCATTGACTTTCTCCCCTAGAGCAAATATAGCCTTTAATTACGAGACCTCATTAGCTATTGTACTATTTCATTCCCAGCTATTTTCTTTTGTTCCTTAATGTTTTAGTGACTTGTAGGATAATTTTGGGTGTTGAGAGCTGAGAGTGAGTTTGTATCTAAATATGTGGGCATTCACCCTGAGCTTCCATACTCTGACACATAATGTGCTGAGGCATTCTTTTAAAAGACCCCTTTCCACCCACGCTGAACCTCTTTCTGCCTATTATTTCTTCTTTTGTTCAGAGGTTATTTGCCTAGCATGTGTGAGCCCCTGAGTTCAATTCACAGCACTGCAAAAATAAAATAAAATAGTTCTTACTTATTTTGGAGAATAAATGGGCTCAGTAAAATATCTTCAAAGCTGAGATTTCTTTTTAAAAATATATTTTTTATTTTTAATTGGCATATTGTAATTGTGTGGATTTAATGGGGCATGGTGGGACATTTCAGTATACAATATTGCATTAAAATAGCTGCTCAATGTGTTATTCTCTAGCAGAAAGACTTGCACCAATAAATTGTATGTTGTTGGCTCCCCAAGGGCACCTATTTTGTCCTCCGAACCAATTTGTAGTCATGGTATGGGAAAGAAATGAAAAATAGAGCCAGTTTGTCATAGAGATGGGGATTAGCCAGCAATGGTATGGCATGCACCTTCTTTCTTTCTTTCTTTCTTTCTTTCTTTCTTTCTTTCTTTCTTTCTTCCTTTCGTGCTAAGGATTGAACCCTGGGGTATTCTATCTCTAAACTACAGCCCTATTTTAATGTCAAACAGGGTTTCACTCAGTTTGGAGGGCTTCACTAAGTTGCTCATCTTCTTGTCGCAGCCTCCCAAGTACTAGGGATTACAACCAGGCTAATAACACAATTTCAAAATGTAGTGTGTATTCAGTTTCATCACTGAACAAAATACCTGACAAGAACAACTTAGAGGAGGAATGGTTTCTTTGGCTCATGGTTTTAGAGGTTCAGTCCATGGTTGGCTGGCTCCAAGGCAGGAACATCATGGCAGAAGGTCATGGCAGACAATACCTGCTCAGCTAATGGCAGCAGGAAAGGAGAGACAGACAGACAGACTGACCAGGGACAGATGTTCTCCAAGGCCATTCCCTCCAATGAGCCACACCTACCTGCCTATAATTACTACCCAGGAGTCCACGTTATTAATCCATCAAGTGGATTAGGCCACTGATGAGGTCAGAGCCTTCATGATTCAATTATTTCACCTCTGAGCACTGCCACATTGCGAACACATGAACTATTCTGGGGAACATCCCACAGTGTCTTCAGGAGAGGGAATACTTAAAATTCACTTGAGACCAGATTTCCATAGTACAGAATCAGTTCTGGCAGTGTGGCTTCATATAGAGAAAAAGGATATGTATCGTGGGCTGGACCAATGCTTTCCACACTGCAATGTGCATCTGAACCATCTGTGGATGATGAGCTCATTTAGAAGGTTGTGGTATGGTTGCAGACCCTGCATTTCTCTTTTAAAAATACTTTTATTGGTGCACTATGTTCAAAGTCATAAAAATAAAGATGCACACAGGTTTCGATGGGTTTCCCTTCAGGTTCCACCCTGCCACCCACCTCTCTCTGTATACAATAGTGAAATTGGTAGTGGGACCTTCATACTCGAGCATAACATAAATTGAAACTGTTTCTTTAATCGGTTCTTCCCTTTCCCTCCCCACCCCACTCTCCCTCCCTCCACTGTTCTACTGATCAATCCTCAACTATCCCACATCCCTTTTAAAATTTTCTCTAACTTCCACATATGAGAGAAAATATCCAACCCTTGACTTCTCAGTCTGGCCGATCTTATTTAGTATAATATTCTCTAGTTCCCTTTTTTCCTGCAAATGACATGATTTTGTTCTTCTTTACGGCTGAGTAAAATTCCACTGTGCGGTATATACCACATTTTCTTCACCCATTTATCTGCTGATGGACACCTAGGCTGGTTCCACAATTTGGCTGCTATTAACATGGGTATGCATGTATCACTAAAATATTCTGACTTCAGTTTTTTTGGAAAGATACCAGGAGTGGTCAAGATGGGTCATATGGTGGCTCCATTCCTAGTCTTTTGTTGCGGAACCTTCACACTGATCTCCATAATGCTTGTACTACTTTGCAGTCTCACCAACAGTGCATAAGAGTTCCTATTTCCCCACATCCTCACCCGCATTTGTTATTGTTTATATTCTTGATAATTGCCATTCCAGCTGAAGTTCAGTGGAATCTCGATGTAGTTTTGGTTTGCATTTCCCCGATTGCTAATGAGGTTAAACACTTTTCTTATATTTATAGGCCATTTGTATTTCTTCTTTGAGATTCTGCATTTATACGATGCTCCCTAGTGATGCTGAGGTTGCTGGTCTATGGGCCACACTGACGGCCAGGGCTAAAAAGGCTCATTAAGTAGTAAAGAGCCGGGGCAAAGGCTGAGGCCAGCAGCAGGGTGAGCAGTGGAGAAGAGGCGAGAACTCCTGCAAGATGAGGTCCAGGGGGAGAGGCGAGCAGTCTCCCAAATGGCCCTGAGGGTGGTGATGAGCTCTGGTACACAAGGAGCATACGGTCCTTAGAGATTGGGATAAAACCTCACACTCAGGCAGCTCTTTTCATACCCCCTTATTGATCAGTATAGAACTTGGCTAGAAAACTGGGTAGTGTAGCAGCTCCTGGCACTGGCGCAACCAGCCAGGAGGAGTCTTTGAATGGACGATCTGCAGGGTGAGCAGGTTTTCAACATCAAACTGCCCGCACTGGCCTTGTCTGACCCCGCGGCGGTCTGAGATACCACGGTAGCTAATTGCATTCAAGCGCAGGCTTTGGAGTCAGACAGCTGTGGTCTGAGTTCTTGCTTTGTTACCTACTTACTATGTGACTATAGATCTATTCTTCAAACTTTAGTCTCTATGTTAGATAGTATAATAGTATGGCTATCCTAAGGTTGTTGGGAAGGCTACAAACATGTAAGCACTAGTACCAGGAACACACAAATCCTCCACAAATGCTAGTTTTCCTCTTCGTCCTGCTCCTCTTCCTTCTTACTGCCATTTTAATAATTCAGCTTTCCTTACGCTGGTATCACCCTGCCTTTCCTCAATCTCAAAAATCCCAGCAGATAGAGCTCCAGGTTGTGGGGCTAACCTGCTGCCCAAGGAGCAAAGTAGAGGACCCTGGGTGTCAGTATCAGTGAGCAGCATGTGGTTCTGGGATTTCACGTTCTTCTTGAGGAATCCAATGAATGAATTGGGGTAAAAAGAGATAAAAGTAAAGATGAGGGTACACCCTCGCCTTAGCTTGGGGCTCACAAAGGTTTTCCGTTTGTCTTTGAAGGTTAAATGGAAACTTCTATTCATAGCCCAGCCACTTCAGGTTTACTTGAGATTGTGTGGTTTTCTGGGGTTCAGAAGTTTTAGTGCTAAAAAAAATCCAGGATAGGCCCAAGCAGACTGGAATTATCACGATTAGTCTAGCATGATCTAGACCCTCTGATCCATGAGTCATGGACATGAGTACCAATCATCAATGCTTCCTGCTGACCTGAGTTGGAATTATTTCCAAAGCTGTGGCCTGGGAACCTGCATTTTTAACACTTTAGCACTCTGCGGGTGCTTCTAATGCACGCTTAATGAGAGCACCAGAGTTGTCTTCTCTAGTCTTAACTGCATGCCAGTGTTTGAGCACATCTCTCAGCCACAGTCATCTTCCCTGGCCAGCATGGGAAATGTGGGAGAAAGAGAAAAACCTCAACATCTCTGAAGTCTCGGTGTCCACCATCGATTCCAGCTTGGCAGGGACACTGGGGACACACTGGTGTGTAGTAGTCCTCTTGGCACCTGCACGTCCAGCTCACCAGGATTTCCAGTTCTGCTTCCAGGCTTAAGGTGCTGTGAAATCCCTGAGCCTTTGAAGGCAAGCCTAGTCAAGGGACCTGCTTTGGTACCCAGTGGCCAGGGGCCCTTCCTCTGCCTCCGCGATGCTCTGGATGGTAGAGCCTCTATCAGTGCTCCCTCCACACACACGTGGCATAAGTGATGTACACACAAGTGGGTTGTTTTAAGTCACTGAGATTCTGGTATTGTCACCATAACCACAGCCAGCCAGCCATGGCAGACACAGGCTCTGTTCTGGCCAAGTGGATCTCTCTGATCATCATCGAGTCTTTAGTTGCAGAGCAAAACACAGGCTGCAGAACTTCTCATATTGATTGTCTGTAATGAGGGAGAAAAAAGCAAGAATTTTCTTTTAGAATTCCTTGAACAGAAAATAAGAATCTTTTTTTTTCCCCTTTTTTCTTTTTGTGGTACTGGGCATTGAACCCAGAGGCATTCTACCTCTGAGCTACAATCCCAGATCTAATTTATTTTTTATTTTAAAACAGGGTCTCACTAAGTTGAAGAGGACCTCACTAAGTTGCCGAGTCTGGCCTTGAACTTGCCATCCTCCTGTCTCAGCATCCCAAGTAGTGAGATTACAGGCATGTGCCACCTCGCCTGGCTAGAAAATGGGATTCTGATCAAACCACAGAGATGAAATAGCCCTCCTGTGGCTTCCTTTGACTCTTGTGTCTCTGCAATAGAAGTTTTGAAAAGTGACCAGTCTTAACTGGGCGTGGTGGTGTATGCTTATAATTCCAGGATTTGGGAGGTTGAGACAGGAGAATCACAGGTTCGATGCCAGACTCAGCAATGTAATGAGATGCTCAACAACCTAGCCAGACCCTCTTTTAAAGCAAAGAAGTAGGGCTGGGGAAGTAGCTCAGAGGTAGAATACTCCTCTTCAGTATTCCACCCCCACCTCCCAATAAAAGAGAAGTGACTAGCCTTGAACTTGGCTTATGAAGAGATCTTGGCTTTCCAAACAGGATGCTAAGAAATAAGTCAGGCTGTGGATACAGGGTCAGTGATATGAGGCAGGACTCTGGGATCTGGACCACTAGAGGGAACAGGATCAGGCTGTTCAAATGGATATTTCAAAACTCTAGCTATTTCCCCCAACTCTGGCTGGCTTTATTCCCTGGGTAGCAGCTATTGAGTTGCAGTTCAAGTGGAAACTGTCCTTGCCTTTTGCAAGTGAAGTGGTCAACACACCTACTTTACTTAGTCAGTGGGGATGAGTGAAAGAGGAAAAGTCAGAATTACTGATTGCCAGGAACACATGAAGGAAAGCCCCCTCCTGGACTGCGTCTATTTGCATTCATGCGGGAGGATTGCACCTCCTCCTCCTCCCTGAGCAAAGGCGGCTCCTCTGGCTGCCCTGGAACCAGAGGTGCCGACGCCCAGCTTAAAAGGTTCCCTGGAGTTTTTGCCAAGTCCCTTGTCCAGAACACATTGGCAATACATACATACATACATACATACATATATATATTAATTACTAAGATGGAAGTTCCATTTGATTTTGTATCATATCTCCATAGAAAGAAGTTGTCAGAGGATTTTAGAGATTCAGGTCCCCAATTCAAGGAGATGAGAGCTAATCGTTCTTCTTAGCACATGGCATGTTATCATCGGCTCCCCATGGACCTCCTTCTTTTGAAGGACCTCCGGCTCCTGTCCCTCCCCCATCATAAGCACTGGCTCTTATGTCCTTGCTTCTCCTCCACCCCTCCTCCTTGTCTTTGTAATCGCCATATTAAACCCGGGAGCATTCTACCGTGGAGCTATACCCTGTGCCCTATTTTACTTTTTATTTCAAAGCAGGGTCTTGCTAAGTTGCTGAGGATGGCCTCAAGCCCAGGATCCTCCTTTCTCAGCCTCCCACTATGTGGGAGTCAGTCTCCAAGTACAGGAGCGTGCCAATGCACCTGGTGCTACTTCTTAAATATGTTTATTCAGATTATGTCATTTGCAGGAAAATGGATGGACCTGGAAAACGTTATGTTAAATGATAGTAGCCAGACATAGAAAATGGAGGTTCATGTGGTTTCTGTTATATGCAGAAGCTAGAGAGTAATTTGGGACATAAGGGGGACTTCAGATAATGGAGGCGCACCTCCAGCGTATGTACATATGTGAGACTATCAATGCCAGTCTCAAAATCATGTGTGGGAAGGGGGAGTGGGAAGGGAGCTGGAGAAAGCCCACCATGTGTTGTGTGCATGTATGCCACCATCATTATGAACATTATAATATGAGACTACAATGCACCAATAAAAGTATAAAAATGTGTTTATTCTGGGGGAGCACTCACCCCACAGGGGAGTACTTCCTGTGTGCCTGTTCTTCCTGGGGGAGCACTCACTCCACAGGGGAGCACTTCCTGCGTGCCTGACTCTATACCACATGCTCCGTGGGAACTGACTCTCATTCCTCATGCCAACCCCTACCTGGTGCATGTTCACTGGTGTTTCTTTCCATGGGGAGGGGCCCCTCTCTTTTCCCTCTGCTGGATGTGAATATCAAATCCAGAACTGGGTGTCACAGCTCTGTTCCACTCCCTGCTTCACCTGTCACAGCCACACTGGGTCCTCCAGCTACAGGGTACCTCAAGGGTGTCTGCCATCAGTAGCCACAACCTGTGTCCTCTGACATTATTATTATTATTTTTGGTGGTTCCTGGAAACCCTTCTACCTCTGGGCTACACTCCCAGACATATTTTATATTTTTACTTGGAAACAGGCTCTTTTAAGCCAGCGCGGCTGGCTTTGAACCTGCGTGATCCTCTTGTCTCCGCCTCCCAAGCGCAGGGATTACAAGCGTGCGCCACCACGCCCGGCTCTGACATTATTTTTTTTTTATTAGAAATAAAGGTGATGTTTTGCCTTCATTGGCCCTGCTCCTTTGTCTTATTTCTTAATTGGTTCAAAAGCAGATGGGGAGGAGGGATGCATTTCATTGGGCCCTTTCAAAAACTCCAGTACTAAGTGCTATCGTATTCCTTTATAAAGCCAAGGATGCTAAGGCCCAAAGAGCTCGCCAGATCTTGACCTCGCAGCCTAGTCTCATAACACATCGCACAGCCCATAAAATATGAAGTGTTGTTTCCTTTGTGCGTTTTTCATTTCTGTACCTGCTGTCGTCCGGCTTGGTGTTCTGTGTTCTGTGCTGTGCCGTGGAAGCCCCTCCTCAGTTCTGCCCGCGGTTCTGCCTTTGCTTTGGAGTTGGTATTTGCATGGTCGCTGGTGAGATGCTCTTTTATTTGGTTGTATTTTCATATTTCAATGTTATGTTTCTTAAGAATTATTAAATAATTAATAATTATTGTTATGTTTTCTTAAAAATTATTAAATATTACCACGGAGGAAGTCACATACGGATAAACAGTGTGTGCCAAAAGTTATATCTGATATTTAGAATTGTGGTTTTTTTTTCAAAAAAATGTTATCAATAAGAATAATTTCCAAGCTATACCTCAAAAGCTCATGTAGTTTATACTATAGCTCTAGTGGTTTATAATAGCTCTAATGGCCCATAATTGCAAGATGAGGGTGGTATAAACCAATGCTGACCTTTTGGGGGACATTTCTCTCCTGTTTGGGCAGCTCTTGGGGGTACAGGGAACAAAGATGGCTCCTGGGACTGGGAAGGGAGGGATCCAGCTACAGGGAGTGGGGATAGGCTATTGTGTGGAGGTGGGGGTGATGGAGCTGTGGGTCTGCTCACACTAACCCCAGCCCTCCTTTGCAGACCCCTACCTCTCAGTACTACCATTTAAAGACTCAGACCCATTTCTAGAGAGCTGGAGGCTGGGTTGCTTTTAGTGGATGCTTCTTCCTGGCATGGAAAGTGGCTCATTGGTCGCCTTCTCCACCAATGGGCAGGATGGGATTATGCTGCCCCCATGTCCACCTGTGTGCCTGAGGCTGGTTATCCTGGGGCCACTGGCTCCGATTTCTCTGTTTTGCCTACCCTTTCTGTGGCAGGTCCGTCCGGGCACCCTGTCCAGTCTCCTGGCTCCTGTTCTATCACAAGTCCCTTCTAGACTGGACCCGTTTCCTGCTCTCGTGGCCAACTGTGAACTCCTGGAGCTGGCAGGTAGCTGAGGCTTGAGAAGTTCAGTTCAACTCAGCCAGGGTCACCCGCCCGGTGCTCCTGATGCCCCGCAGGTGTGGACTCACACCGGCCTTCCTCCATTGCCAGCTACCTCCCCGCAGCCCAGCCTGCCTCGGCCCTCCATCCCCTGCAGGGTCGCCCTTTCCTGCACATTTGTCCTGTTAGGAGGGACAAGGGTGTGCACAGGATCCACAGGTTAGGTGGGGCATCAGGGGCCCAAGGGGAGTTCTGATGTCCAGTGCTCAGCTGAGATGTACCTTTCCGTCTCAGTGAGAGTGACTCTGAGTGCTCCCGTTTTATGCCAAGCAAGCGCAATCCTTTGGGTTTGGCTGCCTACCAGCATCACCCTCAGCCAGGTAAAGTACGGGTCCTGGCCTGCGCAAGATAGCCTGCTGCCCCCCGGAGCAGGCAGGATAACCCAGCACACACAGGCACGCAGGAAGTGAGGGCTTCCTACTCTTGTGAGGAGTGTTTTAAAGGAAAAGCACTGCTTCGTGAAGCATGAGATGCCGGCAACTAACCAGGCAGACGGGGAAGCTGAGGCCTGGAGGTGGGCAGGAGGTAGCAGGCTCTGGGACCGGGCTCCAGCGCCGGTCATTTCGAGTTCAGGGGGAGATGAATTTCCACGTGGGCCAGCAGGTAGCTGGGAAAACGGCCCTGAAGGTTTAAATGTGAGAATTCTGGCCAGAGAGAAAGAAACCTGGTAAACTGGGAATAGTGTGGAGAGCTGAACTCTGAGCGAATTCGAGGGGATGGGAGTGAGACCAAGGAGAGAAGGGGACTGGGACGGAGCCAGCACAAGCCAGCTGCAGAAGGGTGGAGCTAAAGAAGGTGGGGATGGAAGGGGAGGGTTTTCTTTAGGAAGGCAGAGACATTTAGAAGCTATGGGAGGGCTGGGCATGTACTGGTATTGGGAAGAGGGTTTAAAATGTATTAATGTGTTAATACTGGGAAAGATGTCCAATCTTAAAATATATCTTCTTTACTATGAAAGCCAGGGTTAGCTAACATGTCCTTGCATTCCTAAGAACAATTTAACACATTTTGGGGGAGAAGATGAAAGGTAAAAGCCTGTGTCGGGAGACAGAGATGCCTCCCCCTCAGGCCATAAATCTGGGCCTGTGTTTGGAGACAGAGAGGTCTCCCCCTTTAAGCCATAAATTCGGCTGGAGAGATAACAGAAGCAGAGCCGGGGTTGGAGATAAGGGGTAACATGATCTCCAAAAATCAGAGGGACCTGCTGGACTTAGACAGGATAAAAACTCAGTAAACTGGAGTTCTTTGGCATTTTCGTTCGAATTGCCCCCCTGTGCCCCGCTCCGGCACAGGGCTGTAACTATCTCTATATTTCTATCTTTTTAATAAACTTCTTTAAATCTTCAGCAGCTGTCCAAGTGATGAATACTTATTTTTAGCTTAGGACAAGAATCCACGGTTTTTCTATTTGTCTGTGTGTCTGGTGGTGGTGGTGGGGGTATTACTTCACACACACACACCACGCACCTCCCCCCCCCCAACCAATTCCTGCAACAGGGCATAGTGGTGTAAACCTGTAATCTCAGCACTGGGGAGGCTGAGATAGGAGGATTGCAGGTCCAGGGCCAGCCTCAGTAACTTAGTGAGGCCCCCCCCCACAACTTGGCAAGACCCTATTTCAAAATAAAACAGGCTGAGAGCTGGGCGTGGTGGCGCACACTTGTAATCCCACGATTCAGGAGGTGGAGGCCAGAGGATCGTGGTTCATGGACAGCCTCAGCTACTTAGCAAGGCTGGGGTGTAGCTCGGAGGTACAATGCCCCTGGGTTCCATCCCCAGTACCGCAAAATAAATAAATAAATAAATAAATAAATAAATTAATTAATTAATTAATTTAAAAAATAGGGCTGGGGCTGGTGGAGTGGCCCAGCAGGGGGGAGGAGTGCAGAGAGAGAGAGAGAGAGAGAGAGAGAGAGAGAGAGAGAGAGAGAGAGAGAGAGAGAGAGAGAGAGATATCTGGGTTTTCCACAGGAGGCTCCTCCCTCCACTGGCCAGGAGGAAAGATGGAGAGGATGTGCAGAGACTAAAGTAGTTATAAATTGGCGACACTGAGGGAAGGCATTCCTTTTCTTAGTTTCAATTTTATCAGTGAAAGAAAAGAGTAGCCTTTGAGGGTGGAAGGAGCAGGCTGGGATTCTGGGTGGGAGAATCAGGCTCAGAAGCACAGGAGGCCGCATAGTTGTTAGCCCCAGGCAGTGGACGGCCCAGAGCCCAGCTGCAGGGACTCCTGAGGACGCCTACTATGGCTTTCCTAACCACACAGCCAGGCCAGGGTTGGCACACAGAGCCAGCACGCCCCTGCCGGGATCAGCCATGATCCCAGAAGCCAGATGGTGCTGCCATCTCTGCTGCTTCTAGAAAGAATCCTTCAGTATCTCTGTCTTTTTGCAAAGCTTTCTCTAAATGCAGTCTCTGAGGGAGAACAAGTTGCATAGCCCGGGGTTGTGTGGTCAGGCCCCTATCTGCCTGGAGAAGGGGGGATGCCAGCCCCTGCGGGCTCTGAGGTAGGAGTTCCTAGCATGGTTCACATGGTAGGAAGACATCCAGGCCCTTGAAAGTCAGTCGCCTGCAACAGGCCCCTCCAGCCAGCCTCTGCTGGCTGCCCAAAGTCCCTTGTGCTGGAGCCCTGCACCCAGAGAGCGCCCCACTCCTGCGACCAGACTGGGATCTTTCTCAGGGTCGGGGGGATCCCGCTGCAGAGGTACAGGCTCTTACCTTATTTGGCCTGTCATTGTGACAATCAATAAAACGTCTCTTTCAATTTTCCAAATATCCCTTGATCACTATCTCATCTGGTAGTTCTCAGAAAGCAAAGACGGCTTTTGATCAAAGGACACACTCCTAGAAGAATATTTAATCTGTCGCTCAGCTGACTTGAAACGGTGCTTGGTTTCTCGGCTCATCCTGCAGGTGAATGTGCTGACTGATGACCAGCATCTGCTGACTAATAAGACTGAGTAGACTGAGCCAGTTCGCACGGCCAGCACTGTGTCCTCTGGATAGACACGACTGAAGTCAGAAAGGTCTGAAACGATGGATGGTTTTCTTCAGATCGTTCAGCATTTCCTTTGTATACTTAGGAGCTCTGGTGTGGGTGCTGACATAGTTACAATTGTTATATCCTTTTTGATTAACCACCCTTCATCATGATGTAATGAAAGAAAAATGGTGCTTACAAGAAGTGGGGAGTGGAGGAGGAGATGTTGGTGTGAGTGCAATTCAGCCAGACAGGAGGAACAAATAAGTACTTAAGGTGATGAATGTTAACTAATAACTTAATAATTCCATTTTGAATACATATATTATGGTATGACTCTGACTTTGTACCTTCAAAATATATAATTTGTTTATAGCCAATACTATATATATATATATATATATATATATATATATATATATTTTTTTTTTTTTTTTTTTTTGGTACTGGGGTTCCTGGAAGCCCTTCTACCTCCGGGCTACACTCCCAGACCTATTTTTTATTTTTGGAAACAGGGTCTCTTAAGCCAGCGCGGCTGGCTTCGAAACTGCACGATCCTCCTGTCTCCGCCTCCCAAGCGTGGGGATTACAAGCGTGCGCCACCACGCCTGGCCAATACAATATTTTTTGTGTGTGTAGTATTGGGGACTGAACCCAGGGACGTTCTGTTTTTGAGCTACGCTCCCAGCCTTTTTTTTTTTTTTTTCTGTACTGAGGATGAAATCCAGGGGCATTCTACCCCTGAGTTACACCCCCCAGCCCTATTTTTTTATTCCTTATTTTGAAACAGGGTCTCACTGAGTTGCAGAGGGCCTCACTAAGTACTTGAGGCTGTTTGGGAACTGCCATCTTCCTCTCTCAACCTCTCAAATGCTGGGATTACAAGCGTGCGCCACCACGCCCGGCTACCCCAGCCTTTTTTATTTTTCATTAAGATACAGTGTCTCACTAAGTTGCTGAGGTCCTGGCCTGTGATCCTCCCGTCTCAGCCTCCCAAGTACAGGGAAACACCACTGACTTGCCCAAAAATAAATTTTAGAGAAAATCCTGAAGCAGCATTTCATTAGGGTGTTGGAAGCGCAGCTGGAGGGATCATTTTCTTTTTAGGTAAAACTGAGCCAGGAATGCTGAACCTGAGGAATAGGTAAGAGGAGAGAGGGGAAGATACGACAAGTCAGAGTAGGAAAGGGCAAACCAGAAATGTTAATGCTATTTAGATAGAAACACATTGGCCAGGGGGAGATTGGAACACTGCAGAGTATGGACTTTTTTTTGTTTTTGTTTTCAGTACTGGGAATGGAACCCAGCAGCATTGTACCTCCAAGCTACACCCCCAGCCCTATCTTTTTTAGTCTTTTATTTTTTTATTTTATTTTTTATTTTTTTTCCCTAGGTAACGTTGCCATTGGCAACTGGAGCCACGTGTAATAGTTCTAAATTTCAGAGCATGAAGGGTTAAGTTTTTTTTTCTTTTTTTTATTATTATTTTTTTATTGGTGCATTATATTCATACAACTTATTGGGGTAAAAAACTTGTGTGTACAAACATGTACTCATCGCTGATTTAACCCCTACCCAAATACCACCCCATTCCCTCCCCGTCCCTCCCTTCCTTGCTTGGCTTAGTGATTGACTTCGATATGTTTAAGTACATTGTGTGCTTTAGAGATTTTTCTCTTCCCCCTCCTTTCTCTTCCTTTAGGTTATCTTGTTTGCTCCTCTTTTCTCCCTAACGTTCACATATTTATTTTTTTAAAAAGAGTCTCACTGAGTTGTGAAGGGCCTCACTGAGTAGCTGAGACTGGCCTCGAACCGTGATCTTCCTGTTTCCGCCTCCTGAATGCTCGGATTACAAACATGCACCATCACGCCTGGCCCCAGAGTGTGGACTTTTTAAGCAAAAATGACAATAACATTTGGAATCTGACTTAGAATATTATCATTACTCAGAAATATCTCATTGAAGCCACTTAAAATCAATCAATTTTCAGGAGTTTTTAAACTATAAAATATAAAAAGATTCAAGGAGAATTGAGATAAATTGGTTGCTGGTTAATAAAGTGGAGTTAGGCCAGGCATGACGGTGCACGCTTGTAATCCCAGCATTTGGGAGGCTGAGACAGGAGGACTGCGCAGGTTCAAAGCCAGCCTCAGATATTTAGTGAGGCTCTCAGCAACTTAGTGAGATCCTGTTTCCAATAAAGGTTAAAGTGGAGTTAGGCCTACAGGTATGATGGCGCGTGCTTGTAATCCCAGCATTTGGGAGGCTGAGATGGGAGGATCACGGTTCGCAGACAGCCTCAACTACTGACGCACTCTGCAACCTAGTGAGACCCTATTTCAAAATAAAGAATAAAAAATAGGGCTGGGGATGTAGCTTGGAGATAGAATGCCCCTGGGTTCCATCCCCAGTACCACAAAATAATAATAATAATAATAAATAAAGTGGAGTTAGAGTAAATATTTTGCTTTGGAAGAACATGACTATAGTTTCTCTTGTTTTTTATATTTATCAGAAAATTCTTAGGCTACTTATCAGTTTAATGAGCGAGTCAAATGCGATACCTAATTTTCTTGTAAGTTAGCAAAAAAACGTAAGCAGGAGAATGTGAGTACAAGGATAACCAGGCCATAGACACAAACATCCCCGACAGCTGAGAGAAGCAGTAGAGGTGAGATAAAAGGCAAGACTTATTATGAATCAGAGCTCAGACTTCTTGAGTTCTAGTTAATTCATCTGCTTCATAATCACCACCAAATCTATTTGCAAATTGTTGATTATAAAAAATGCTCTAGAGTAACAGTTTGTTCTTATGTTCTGCGCTTTAAGTCTATTTAGAAAATAATGACTGAAGTCCTCAAGGACTGAAAACCAAGCTCTGTGTCATCAGTCCTTCCTCCCCAATCCCTCTGGAGTTAAATTTTTACCAACATAAAATACAAGCCAAGCGTGGTGATGGAAGCCTGTAATCCCAGTACTGGGGAGTCTGAGACAGGAGAACCACAGATTTAAGACCAGGCTCAGCAACTTAGCGAGACTCTCACCAATCTAGCAAGACCCAGTACCTGCGAGGCTGAGGCGGGAGGATAGCAGGTTTGAGGCCAGCCTTGGCAAACTTAATGAGAACCTGTTTCAGAATTTAAAAATAAATAAAAGGGCTTGGGGTGTAGTTCAGAGGTAGAATTCACCTGGGTTCATTTTCCACTACCAAAAGTAAAGAGCCAACAGAAATGGGGTGTGGCTCTTTCAATTCCGGGCAGGCTGTCACTGGGGTCCCACACACACCCCCTAGATGGAGGAGGACTGCTGAGAGGTTTTTGACAAAGGGGCCAGAAAACCTGTGATGGCCAGAACTTGTCACAGTGCAGTGGCCTTCCTTTCCTATCAGAAGAGGGTGCTAGTGTGAGAGGTGACCTTGGGACCTCTGAGCTCCTTCCTGAAAGTTTCTCATCTGCCTGGACGGATCTACCTCTCCCCTCCAGGTGAGCAGGTGTTTCTGGGAGCCAGTAAGAGGAGCCGAGGGTCCCTGTTGAAGCTGGAGAAGCTCTGCGTGCCTTGGCAGGCTGCTCTTTGGGGCAGAAGCATCCCTTTTAAGGCCAGCTGAGTTGTGTTTTCATCGCTGGCTTTGATTGCGTTAGAATTTTGCCTCCGTTTGTAAAAATCTTTAAAACCAGGTTATTATAATGAAGCTTAGTTTCACTTTAATTTGCATCTTCACTTGTTTAAAAAAAATACAACTTTTTCAAATGGGCACCAATTACAAAATAAAATTTTTGGTCTCATATTTTGTACCTTTTTTTTGTACTGGTAATTGAACCCAGGGGCATTGTACTTTTCTTTTTTTTTTTTTTCCTTTTTTTTTTTTTACATTGTTAGTGAGTTTTTTAATGCAAACTGCAGAGAGAGTGTGTGTGTGCGTATGCACTATATATACACTGTATATACATACATACAATATATGCTGCAATCCAACTGTTTTTTGAAAAGGCTATCCATATACAAAGAAGTTCAAAGGAATAAAGAAAAACACTAACTTTTGAGGCTGGTATTAGGGGTTTTTTTTTTTTTTTTGGTGGTACTGGATGGAACCCAGGGACATTTGACCTCTGAGCTCCACCCCTAGCCCTATTTTTCAGCCTTTTTATTTTATTTTTTTTTAAGAGCAAATTTTTTTTTATTGGTGCACTATATTCATACATCATAGTGGGATACAAACTTTTGTAGACATACATGCACACATCGCCCAGTCAGCCCCCACCCGATCCCCACCCATTCTCTCCCCATCCCTCCCTTCCATGCTTGGCTTAGTGGTTGACATCTAGTATTATAGCAATTTATCCAAAATTAAAAATGATAATCTCACATAACAGTTTCATTTGTCTGATACCAAGCTTTTGATGACTTAAAGATAACATTTCAATATTTTTTTTGCTTTCTTTCTTACCAGAGAGTATTTTTTTCTATTTTTTAGGTGAAACTATCATATATTTATATATTTATTTTTCAGAAAAAAAACCTATCCTAATATGCAATAAGGACTCTAGATACCCAAAACGATCTTGAAAAAGAACAAACCTAGAAGATATATATTTTCTGATTTCAAACCATATAAAGCTACAATAATGAAACAATGTAGTACTATTCTAAAGGCAGATATATAAACCATTGGAGTTAAATAAAAGCCTAGAGCTAAATTCTTCCCTATATTGTCAAGTTATTTTTGACAAGGTTTCCACAAACATTTGGTGGTGGAAATAATAATCTTTTAACTAAATATTGTTGAAAAATAATAATTACATGGAAAAGAATAAAATTGGACCCTTACCTAATCCCATATACAAATATTAACTCAAAAAAGGTAAAAGACCTAAATATAAATCTTAAGACTATAAACTTTTAGGAGAAAATCTGGGTCATAAAACCTCACAACATTGAAATTGGCAGTGATTTCTTGGATATGATTTCAATGGCACAGGCAACAGAAGAGTATACAAACTCCCTAAAAAATAAAAAAATATTGTATATCCAAAGACAATGTAAACAGAGTTAAAAGTTACTAATAAAATGGGATAAAATATTTCCAAATGCTATATCTGAAGGTATATTAATATTCCAACTAGAAATCCTAAAAATGACAACAATAAAGGCAAACAATACCATTTAGAGATAGGTAAAAGACTAACATAAATAATGAATCTCCACAGATAACCAATCTTAGTTGTCTGTTGGATGGAAAATCTTGTTTCTCTGGTTCTGGTGTGAGTTACCTATTTCTTCTTTGTAGTGAATCTCTTTGAGTATTTTCTCTAGTGCTGGTTTTGAAGACATAAATTCCTTCAGTTTTTGTTTGTCATGGAAGCTTCTTATTTCTCCATCTAATTTGATAGAAAGTTTTGCTGGGTAGGAAATTTTTGGCTGGAAGTTGTTTTCTTTCAGAGTTTGGAATATGTTACTCCAAGCTCTTCTGGCTCTCATGACTTGGTTTGGGAAGTCTGGAGTGATTCTAATTGGTTTGCCTCTGAATGTCACTTGGCCCTTTGTTTTTGTTGCCTTTAAGATTCTCTGCTTGGCTTCCACAGTGGTCATTTTGACAACTATGTGGCGTGGGGATCCTCTTCTCCGATCCTGTCTAAAGGGAGTTCTATAAATTTCCTGGACCTGTGTATCAACCTCTTGCTCTATGTTTGGAAAATTTTCTGCTATTACTTCCTTGAAGAGATTGTTGATCCCTTTGGTTTCACCTTCTTTTCCTTCCTCTATTCCAATTATTCTTAGGTTAGCTCTCTTAAAATGGGCCCATATTTCTTCAATATCAGATTCCTGCTGTCGGATATTTTTTTCTAGATTAGAAACTATGCGTTCATTTTTGGAATGATCATCTTCTAAGAGCAAGATTCTGTTCTCCATGTGGTCTAATCAGTTGTTTGTGCTTTGAATTGAGGCCTTTACTTCATTAATTGCATCCTTTATCTCTTTTTGGCTCTCTCTGAGTTCTTTTCGAAGCACCTCTATTATTTCTACAGTTATTTTCCTGATTTTATCTTCTAGAAATCTCTGATTTTCTGTTTTAATCGGGTTCTGATGTTGTGGGGTTGTGGGCATTCATTGCTCCAGTGTTATTCCTCTTTCCCATGATTTAGGAAGTTTGTGCCTTCTCTGGGTTCTTCCCTTGGGTCACTATGACTTCCCTTAAGGTGTTCTGGATCTCGAGTCAGTAGTATCTCAGACCCCACTACTCCTTTACTGGGTTGTATCACAGAGTTTCCGACCCAGAGAGTCGATAGAGGCTGCTTTAGACTGTGGGGGGTGCCAGGTTGCCCGTTCTCCTATGGTGTGATATCTCTGCCACCGCCACTTCCCCACTGGGTCAAGTCCCAGGGAGTACAGTACTGGGATTTCTCCTCTGTGGCCCGCAATTTGACTCACTGTTCTTGAGTACGCAGATGTAGCTGTACTGGACTCGGTGAATTTGCTGCTGCTGCCGCCGGTGGCAATATGGCGCCACTGCTATGCCCTTGGCCGTGAGGCTGGCGTATTTCTTCTTGGTTTTGAGTTCCACTCTGAATCCCTGCAGCGTGTGCTGAGCTCAGCCACTGGGAGCTTTAGATGCTCCCTGCGCCAAGAAATCCCGCCTGGCTCTTCGCAGCGGCTCAGCTCGGCTTGCTGTAGCCGTCCGGTGAACTCGCCGCTGCCACCAGCAGTATGGCGCTGCTGCCGCGTCCTCGGGCGTGAGGCCGGTGTATCTCCTCTGTGGCTCTGAGCTCTGTTCTCAGTCCACTTTCTCTCTGGAGCCTGGTGATTTTTTTGTTTCTCTGGTGATGGTGTTTTCTGGCAATGAAAGGCGCTGATTTTGTGGTAATGGAGATTGGTTGTTAGCGGGGCTCTTAAGCCCCGCTTTTCTCAGTCACCATCTTCCCGGAAGTCCCCATTGTACTTTTTAAGCTACACCCCCAGCCCTATTTTATTTTTTATTTTGAAACAGTGTCTCACTAAGTTGCTGAGAGCCTCTCTAAATTTCCAAGGCTGGCCTCGAGCCCACGATCCTCCTGTCTCAGCAAGTGCTGGGATTACAGGTGTGTGCCACTGTGCCCAGCTGAGACTTATTTTTCTATAATTATTATTTACATGTTGTGTGAGGATAGTAGAATCATTTATAGTCAATAAAAGTGTTTTAAAATGTCTTTAGTTGTTTATTACAAAGGTGAGATGGTAACTTTTAAGGTGGAAGTCTATTGGACCTTTTTCCTTTTTTTGGGGGGGGGGAGTAGTGGGAATTGAACCCAGGAGCATTCTCCCTCCAAGTTATACCCTTAGCCCTACTTTATTTTTATTTTTTATTTTTTACATATTTACTTATTTATTATGGTACTGGGGATTGAATCCAGGTGCATTCTACCTCCGAGCCCTATTTTATTTTGGAAACAGGGTCTCACTAAGTTGCAGAGGGCCTTACTAAGTTTCCAGGGCTGACCTTGAACCTGCCATCATCCTGTCCAGACTCTCAAGTCAATATTTGGATTACATGCATACACCATCATGCCCAAATTATTTTTTATTTTGAAACAGGGTCTTGCTAAATTGTTGAGAATGGTCTCAAACTTGCAATCCTCCTGTCTCAGCCTCTCAAGTACTGAGATTACAGGAATGCCTTACCACGCCCAGAGTAGTGGGCATCTTTTAAATTTAGCATCATCAATAACAGGTCAGCTTGGGGTCTTGCACTTCTAAGGTCAAGTGATGTAGCCAAGAATGCTTCGCCTGAGTCAGATCATGAGAAAGTAATAAAATTAGGCCTATGGAGCATTCTTTGATTCTGTGCTAAACCAGACTGTAGAACAAAATTGTGGAACATTCTGGACTCTTCAAAATGTCATCAGGAAAGACAAAAACCAAAGGAGACAAGGAAACCCTGCAACTCAATCCCGTATGCAATTCCTAATTGGACACTGGAATGGAAAAAGAATATGGTGGGCATTATTCGGAGACTCAAAATTTTGAATATGGTAATGTGTTATGTGATATTCCTGTATACATAGTGTTATTATCAGTCAAGCCAGGAAATCTGTCTGGCTCTCAGAGGCCAGACTCCACCACCTACTCACATAAGAAATAAGAAAATGATGCAAAAGGGAAAATGAACTTAATCAGACTGTGCAGAAGCAACTAGATTGTTTCTCTGTGGGTCCTGCAGAAGCAGTTTGTATTTACAATTTATAGAAACAAAAGCCATGATAAACACATGAGTAGATTTAACGGGGCAGATAATCTGGCAGTATCAGATTCCTCAGCATCCGTATATACGGGCCAAGGGCTAATTTCTCAGTTTCCATTCTTGGTATGAGGAAGTATGGGATGTAGATCAGTTATAAGAAAGTTGCTTTTAATTTTTTTTTTTTTGTATTAGCGATTGAACCTAAGGGCATTTTACACCTGGGCTACATATCAGTCCTATTTTATTTTTTATTTTTTATTTTGAAACATGGTCTCACTAAGTTCCTGAGGCTAGCCTCAAAACTGTGGTCCTCCTGTATCAGCCTCCCAAGTACTAAGATTTTCCTTTGTGTGTACCACAAAACTCAGCTTGCTCTTAATTTTAAAGGGGCTCCGTCCCTATAGTAATATTTTTTTAGAAATGAAATGGTTCAGTTTATATAGGAGAAATGTTCATATTTGGGTGAGAACTTAGAGGTAAAATGTCATGATGTCTATAACTTACTTTCTTTTTTTTTTGGTGGTACTGGGGTTCCCGGAAGCCCTTCTACCTTCGGGCTACACTCCCAGACCTATTTTTACATTTTTTTTGTTTGGAAACAGGGTCTCCTAAGCCAGCGCACGCGGCTGGCTTCGAACCTGCGCGATCCTCCTGTCTCTGCCTCCCAAGCGCGGGGATTACAAGCGTGCGCCACCACACCCGGCTATAACTTACTTTCAAAGAGTAAAATAAAAGTATGTGTGTGTGCGCAAATATGGTAAAATGTTATCTGCGATGTTACCTGAATTTATGGGAATAGTGTATGAGTTGTCAGTGTACTGTTCTTTGAGATTTCCTATAGATTTTCAAACTATTAAAAATAAAAATTGGTAGCTGGGCGTGGTGGCACATGCTTGTAATCCCCGACCTTGGGAGGCTGAGACAGGAGGATCACGCAGGTTCGAAGCCAGCCTCAGCTACTTAGTGAGGCTCTCAGCAACTTAGTGAGACCCTGTTTCCAAATAAATTATAAAATAGGGCTGGAGGTGCAGCCTGGAGGCAGAAAGCCCCTGAATTCCACCCCCCCCCCACCAGTACTACAAAAAATTTGGTAAAAAGTAAATTAGAAAATGCTGCTTTATGGTTCAATATGTTGATTAAACTGGAAAACTACTATAAACTTAGAATTAAACTTACAAACATATTTTTGAGGGCTAGAAGTGTACTGTGTAGTTAAGTAAGAAGCTTGTTTTGATGTGACTTTAAATTCATTTGCATATCTTGTGCTTTCTACTGCTCCTAATGTTAATTTAACTTAAATTCAACAGTATATGTCAAGTACCTATACAAAGAATACGAGTTAGGGCACAAAGCTGTCATCCAGTGGAATGACAGATGAAAAGAAATATATACACAGGGCAGGGCAAGGATCTTTTACAAGGAGAATATACAATTCTGAATTCACATGCAGTGGGTATTATGCCCTTTCTTTTACTTTTTAATTTATTTTTATTTTTTGCGGGTCTGGCGATGGAACCCAGGGGCCTTCAACCTCTGAGCTACACCCCCTGCCCTATATTTTATTCTTTATTTTGAAACAGGGTCTCACTGAGTTGCCGAGGGCCTCACTAAGTAGCTGAGGCTGTCCATGAACTGTGATTCTCTGGTCGCAGCCTCCCAAATACTGGGATTACAAGCGTGCGCCACCACGCCCAGCTCTTCTTTTCCTTTGTTTTGAGATGGAGTCTTACTATGTGGTCAGGGCTGGTCTTGAACTCCTGGCCTCAGTCGCCTGTATAGCTGAGACTGCATGTGTGCACCACTGCACCCAGCCCAGTATTATTCATTAATTACTTGCCAATCTTTTATATATTTTTATTGGCGCATTATTGTCTCAATTAATAATGTCAATCATAGCATGCACACAGCACTTAGTTGGCTTTCCTCCCACTCCCTCTCCATCTCCCCCATACAGGGTATTGCGATTAACATTGGTATTCTCACATAGGTAGAAAATGTGGATGGAAATACTCCCCCCCCCCCTTTTCCTAAACCTCCTCCCCGGCTCCACTGAATTTTCTCCTTCATTATCTAAAGCCTTTTATTTACCTACCTATCTTTTGGGATCATTTTGTGTGTGTGTGTGTGTGTGTGTGTGTGTGTGTGTGTGTGTTTGCAGTACTGGGGGTAGAACCCAGGAGCTTTTTACCTCTGAGCGACACCCCCAGCCTTATTTTTTTACTTTTTATTTGGAAGCAGGGTCTCACTGAGTTGCAGAGGGCCTCACTAAGTAGCTGAGGCTGGCCACGAATCCCAATCCTCCTGTCTCAGCCTCCTAAATGCTGGGATCACAAGCGTGCGCCACCACACCTGGCTTGTGTCCTTATTTTATAGGCAAATAAATCAGGTCTCAGAGTGCTTAGTGATAGGCTTGCACTCACACAGCCAGTGGGTGGCAAGGCAGAGTTGATTCTGCAGCTTAGACTTGGGCACCAGGGTGGGACCATTGGGGCTCACCTCCGTCTCTCTGTTTGCCAACTGGTATCTGCCTCTTGAAGTCAGTAGCACACACAGCTTTAACTTTCATTCATTCATGAAGTCACTCATTGCATTTACTGAACACCTATTACATGCAATCCAAGAAGACCCTGACATGGATAAAAGATGGGCTGTAGCAAGCTGTGATTCCAGAGGCTTCAGAGCCCTCATGAGGGAGAGAAATGTGGATGGGAGGGGGTGCTGTCTTGTCTTATCTACTCACCTTGAAGTCTTTGGAAGTCACAGCGCCTCACACTCTACCTTTTATGATTGTTAATCTACTTACTAAACATTATCAAAAACACTACTCATATTGTTGCAGAAACAATCACCAGTCAAATCCAAGCCGTCTTCAGCTTGTTACACATGGAGAGATCCCAACTCAGCCTTCGTTCATCTGCCCCCCAACCTTTGACTGCAAAATATTATTTCTTTGAAGATGCACAACTTTTGATTTTCTATTTATAGTGATTTCATAGCTGAGTGCTTTCTAGTTTCCTGAAAAGCTTTCATTTTTATCAGTAGATCTCAAGCATCATTCACCCGTCCGTGCTTTGAAGTATTTTCGGCAAAGAGTAAACATACATACCTGATAGGAAGAAAGGCATTTATCAGAAGGAGCCATTTAGAAGCCGTGTATTTTTAGATCATAAGCAGGATGGAATAGATCTCTGCCTGTTGGTTTTAACATGCCTGAAGCGGGCCGTGAGCACCACTGGAAACCACTTACTTTGCGGCTCAGAGACGTTCTGAACGTGCAGGTCTCAGCGGGGATTTGCTGCTGAGCCAGAGTCTGGGTAAGAACGGACCACACATTCCACAGCAGCGGTGGTAAAAAAACAAATCATACGGTCTGTCAGCGCCACGGAATCAGAGAGAAGTGAAGGCAGCCTACCGATAGCCAGAGCCCACATTACTGAGGGATTCAGAAACAAGTGGCAAGGCAGGACGGGAGCAAGCATTCTGAGGCGAACTGCTACCCGCCTGAGGCTGGAGCTGGGGTCAGCCGGCTCTTGAGGGACCTGAGTGGAGGCTCATTAAAGCCAACGGGGCATGCCAGTGCTGCTGGACTTGGGGGTCTTGACTGCTGTGATACTTCAAAGGTATTACGTGTTACTTAGAAACGAGGTGATGCAAAGCAGAGGCTCCCTCTGCATCCTGAGGCCACTTCATTTGGTTCTTTGGTGGCAGAAAGTACAACATTGGAAAACCAATCGACGTAACCCTCCAGATGTATTATGATGTAGCTCCCTGCCCCAGGATTCCTATATTGACATTTTAGCATATTTAGAAATAATGATATGTGGAACTTCTCGCACAACTTATTTTCCCCAGGATGAAACATGTCTAATACTAGGTACTGGTACTCAGCAGGTCCTGCGCCACTGCTAATGCTCGGTGAACAGACTATACACAGGCTCAGGATATTTTTTTCTCTCTTTGCGGTACTGGGGATGGAACCCAGGGGCATTCTACTTCTGAGCTATACCCCTAACCCTATTTTTCATTCTTTATTCTGGAACAGGGTCTCACTGAGTTGCAAAGGGCCCCACCAAGCAGTAGCTGAGGCTGTCTGCAAACTGCGATCCTCCTATTTTGGCCTCCCAAATGCTGGAATTACAAGCGTGTGCCACCACACCCGGTTTAGGCTCAGGATATTTCATTTATTTATTTATTTATTTATTTATTTATTTATTTATTTATTGGTGGTACTGGGGATGGAACCCAGGGGCCTTCTACCTCTGGACTACACTCCCAGACCTGTTTATATTTTATTTGGAAACAGTGTCTCTTAAGCCAGCTGAGGCTGGCTTCGAACCTGTACGATCCTCCTGTCTCAACCTCCCAAGCGTGGGGATTACAAGTGTGCACCACCACGCTGGCTAGGCTCAGGATTTTATTTTTTATTTTTTGGTGGTACTGGGGTTACTGGAAACTCTCTACCTCCAGGCTACACTCCCAGATCTATTTTATATTTTTTATTTGGAAACAGGGTCACTGTAAAAGGAGATAAATAAACAAGTCGCTGTAAAAGGAGATAAATAAAACCTTATTTTTTTTTTTATTGTGAGACCTAAATGAGAAAAATTTGGGAAGAGCTTAACTTGGCATCTGGGATGCGGTAATCATTAAATCATAATATAACAAATAGGTTTATTGAGGGTGTTCTATATTTGTGAGCGTTTGGTGGAAAATATTGAGAATGCTTTGAAGGATTCCTATATTAAAATATTTAATTTATAGTCTATATCAGTCACATGTCTAAAAAGAGTCTTATTTTGGTGAGTACTCAGATGGACAGACAATTTCAAGGGAGATAAACTTGTTCCCATTTTCCAAACAAGAGTTCTCGGAGATTCTATAAATTTCTCTATTATAGAATCATTTTCTGTGTCTTTGGAAATTACTGTGTCTACTGTTAGATATTGCTTTATAGTTTCAGAGTACTCTATATAGTGCCTAATTTTCTTCATGAGTGGAAATTTTTCCAAGTGTTGTAGATAATCTGGGAATATTAATCTAAGCCCAGATAATCACACTTCTTTAAGATCAAAGGGCAAGGATAAGCCGGGCGTGGTGGAGCACACTTGTAACCCAGCACTGGGGAGGCTGAGACAGGAGGATCGCACAGGTTCACAGCCAGCCTCAGCTACTTAGCGAGGCCCTCCTCAACTTAGTGAGACCCTGTTTCAAAAATGAAAAATAAAAAATAAAAAATAGGGCTGGGGGTGTAATTTGGAAGTAGAATGTCCCTGGGTTCAACCCCCAGTACCGCCAAAAAAAAAATAAATAAATAAATAAAATACAAAGGCAAAGGGTGAAGCCAGGCGTGGTGGTGCATGCTTGTAATCGCCACACTCGGGAGGTGGAGACAGGAGGATCGAATCACACAGGTTCGAAGCCAGACTTGCTGGCTTAAGAGACCCTGTTTCCAAATAAAAATATATAAAAATGGGTCTGGGAGTGTAGCCCGAAGGTAGAAGGGTTTCCAGGAACCCCAGTACCGCAAAAAAAAAAAAAAAAAAAAAAAAGGACAAAGGGTGAGCTTATGATGGCACAGAACTGGCTAGAATTTAGGTTTTCAGTAATCAGCATGACAGTTATTACTTTAGGAATAAGAAAAGGGGCTTCTTAGATAAAACAAGTATATATGACAAAGAGCAATGCTTCTTACTATATGGTTGAGAGCCGGGAGGGAACCCATCAGCCTTGGGGTCCCCCTTTTCCCTACTGTAGACCTCTGTGGGGCCAGATCTTTCTCACATACTTCAACCAAAGAAATACATCACAGCCAATTGAATGTAAAAGCAGATATAAGAATCCAGCATCTTTTATCAAGCTAGACATTGAAAGAGATTTACAAAAATGTGAAGAAATGCCATTATTCTCACTAAATTTTTTGTTTCAGAAAGTATAGTAGTTTTTATAAAAATAAAATAGTGTTTATATCAACATGTAATGTGTTTCTCATTTTAAGTAATTTATTTTAAATAATAGTATGTATTTTTAATTTTTCTCAACTTTAACTTTTAATGTGGTGTATATCAATAGGTAGAATCCACATAAGTAAAAGAGGTGGGGGTTCTCCATAAGCTTTAAAAAGGTAAAGGGGTCCTAAGACCAAAAATTTTGAGAATTATTGTCTTAGAGATTTTGGGACATTTATATTCTCTAGCAGTTCTTGGAATATAGAAGACGAGCCTCAGCAACTTAGTGAGACTTTTAGCAACCTAGAAACGCTGTTTCAACACAAAAAATGTTAAAAGGGCTGGGGGTGTAGCTCAGAGGTAAAATTCCTCTGGGTTCAATCCCTGGTAACACACACACACACACACACACACACACACACACACACACACTTAAACCCAATAATTTTTGAGGAAAAGAGGTGACAGTAAACTCCAAGGAAGCCTGGGCCATACCTTGGAGTTCAAGAGCAGGAAGTGCAGAAAGCAGGCTTTCTCTGTTTCTTACTTTTGCTTTAGGTGAAAGAGTGATGGGAATTTTTTTTTAATCAGAGAGCAACCAGGGACCCATAGAGATGGTCCAGGGTAGAAGATGCTACCACCCCACCAGCAGCTGCATGGGCCTCAGTTCTGCCACCGTGATCTTTCCAACACCTGGACCAGGAGTGTGGCACTCCCAGGACACACTCTGGGCTGTACTACTGGCTCCTGGTCCTACAAGGGCCTAGACACGATTACCAATGCTGGCCCTCCAACTTCTCTGTTATGTGGACTGGATGTGTAGACCTGGTAGCCCCTAAGATGCTGTGCAGGCTGGTTGAATTTCAAGGGCATATTGGAAAAAGAGTGATGATGATGGTGATTAATGTTTTTATTTGAGAGAGGAATAAATATGATGATGTGGGGTTTGAGCATGATAAGCATGAGAGGCTATACCTTGGGGTTGATATCCAATAGACACTTATAAATAATGATCTGGACCTTGGGGCTCGGGTTGTGGCTGGATACATTGCCTTGAGAATCAGGATTCTATAGCAATGGTTGAAGCTGTGGTAGACCTGATGACTTTAGTAACTATCTCTTTTGCTTTACCAGCTCTTCCACGTGGCCTATATTTTAATTAAATTTGCAAATTCCCCTCGCCCTGATCTTTGGGTCTTGGAAAGGTCTGTAGACTTTGGAAGTACCTACTCACCATGGCAATATTTTGCTCGTAAGTAATCAGGGTCTTTAATTATTTGCAACATATCAATCAAGGTTTAATTAGAAAATTAGTCTTTCTCTGTGGTTGGGTAGATACTGGTCAATTTTTACCTCCTAAATTACCTTCAAAACATCCCATTTCTCAAAGCACAAGTGCATTAATTCCAAGGATACTACTTGCAGAATTGAGTTTGTAATGCCTTGGCACTACTCGAGGGTACCAATTACTGGGCCACAATTCTGGATAGTAGGGATTGAATTTAGGAGCATTCTACCTCTGAGCTACTCTCCTAGCCCTTTTTATATTTTTGTGTTGAAACAGGGTCGTGCTAGGTTGCTGAGACTGGTCTTGAACCTGCGATCTTCCTGTCTCACCCTTCCAACTACGGGGACTACAGGCATGTGTCACCATGTCTGGCTTAGCACTTTCCCATTTATATAGAATTAGCAACTAAGTTCCATCTTTGTGAATTTTACATCATGAATTACTTACCTTGACACTGTTATCTTCACTAATGAAGAATGTCAGCGTCTCTGGCCCCTCTGATAAATTGAGATGGACAGGACTTTGCTTATAAGATTATTGGATTTTCTACGAAGCCTTTTTAGAGGTTAAACTTGCCTAATGAGGCATAAGAAGTTAGCTCTACATCTCCAAACATTGCTGCCAAAAGCCAAGTGTCCTGAATTGACTGGTTATTTTCTTTCATGAATTAAGGGCTTAATTCCAAGCTTTCATCTATAGGTCTAAATTCTTCCTTTTTTTATGTATTTTCTTAAGGAAACACAAGGGTTCTTAAGAGATTTACTAAAGTTGAGTGTGATCCCTGTACTTGGGAGGCTGAGACAGGATGATTGCATTTTCAAGACCAGCCTCAGCAACTTAGCAAGACTCTCGGCAACATAGTGAGGTCTTGCTTCAAAAAAACAAAAATAAATTAAAAAATAAAAAGAGCTATATGTGTAGCTCAGAGGTAGAATATCCCTGGATTCAGTCCTTAGTAAAACACACACACACACACACACACACACACACACTCACACACACACACACACACACACTTTACCACAATATGAAAATATTTTATTCCATAACATTAAAATATTTTCTTCCTAGATTCTAAAGTAGACTGTTTGGAACAATTTGGGCAGGAGGCAAATACAGCTCTCATCCGGGATGACGATGTCCTCTGTATCACTGAAGCTTCCCGCATTGTTCCTTTGGAAAATGGCGAGGTAAGTAGACTTGGGAGGTTGTGTGAAATAAGATTCTGAAATAAACATGAGGATATAAAATTTTTCATCATTATAAAAATTGCACTTTCAATAGATCTAATATAGTCAATGGAAACCAGTACTTGGGACTCAAAGGGAAAGGAATCATCACATCACAGACTCCCAGAATGAGCTGGGCTGGGAATTCTGTTTGGGGTCTTGAATTCTCTCAGAAAGTCAGGATTTGGGATTCAACACAGGTCTTGAACCCCTTTTTTTCTGGTAATATATTTAGAAAGTTGGTCACTGGTAACTGAAGTAATGACCCCTCCCAGATCTTACACATGATACCCAGTAAGAGTAGGGAGGGAGAGGTGGCAGAGCTGAGCCAGAGCCTGGCCTCTTGGCAGGGCCAACATCATCTTTTAGGGAGAAAAAAATCCTTTCCCTTTAAGGCTTCATCTGGCCCTTTTGTGAAGTCAGCCTGGCTATTATTAGGGGAGGCAGGTAAACAACGGCAGGGAAAATCAGAGAAGAATTCTATGGGGATGATGAGGCTGAAATGAATATGAACCACGTGTCAAATAAATTCCCTTAAGATGGAGAACGTTCAAGGGAGGGAGAAAGGGGGATGGAGACACAATATAGGTAGTAGTTACATTATTTTTTATTAATGCTATGTACATGTATGAAATTATTTATACCAACTCAATGACAAGTCTGGGGAAGGAGGTAGAGTAGGCTGAGATCCAGAGGGAAACACACCAGATACTGGGCGCATCTATGTTCCTATCCCTGGGCACTTCATTATGATGTAGAATTACATCCTCTATAATTAGAGAGATCTTACTGGAGCAGCTAGACCCAGCATCCTCAGTGACTGGGGAGAAATTTATGCTTCAAATGGTGAAGACTTGGACTTCATCAGCTCAGGCTGAAAAATAAAACCTAGGTTTTATATAAAAGTTTTTTGGCCAATTTTTTCATCCTCATTCAGCTTTTTGGATTATGTCAGCTTTGTTTCTTTGGTGCAGGTTGACAATGTTGTTTCCTTCTATTTATAGATTTTAACATTATATCTTCACTATTTCAAAGCATTACAGTCCCTTGCTTACCTTGATAGAACAAAGGGTTTGAAAATGAAATGATAACATCTCTGGAGAACCCAGATTTGAAGGACTTGGAATTGGGAAGGGGGATGAAAGATGCAGTTATTAATGATGTTTTTAGACATAAACAAGATCAAGATCACCTGAACTCCTCTAATGGTGCAAAGTAACCAAGTGCTTGGGGGCATGTGTTATCTTTGTTACTCCTGCCCGATGTTGATGAAGGATCCCCTCCCCACGCGTGTGATTGCTTTAGGTTGTTGTGTCCTTGATCAATGGTCGTCCAGGTGCAAAAAATTTCACTTTCTCTCACACCCTACGGGAGTTTACCAAGGCCACAAACATCCGCTTGCGCTTTCTCCGAACCAACACCCTGCTTGGACACCTCATCTCTAAAGCACAGCGAGATCCCACAGTCACACGGCGGGTGAGTGGGGTTTCCTCGGTGCTTAGCCAGCAGCATTATTTTCTTACTCCTTTTTGATTATCGTCTGAATCACCTTGAACTCTTCTACGTCAACTTCGCAGCCAGTAATGATGTAAGCATGGGGGTCGTTCTTGTCTGAAATGCTAGATGTTCATGGGAATTTGGCTGGTGATGAAAAATCATATTCAAAGACAATGAAAAGTAAGGATTACAGTCAGTTTGGCATTTGTCTGAAGGGGATAACTACTGTTCTCATCAATAATTCCCAAATGTATTTTTGCTCGTGTCATAGTTCAGTGCAGTGAGATCAGCTCCACGTAGTCGTTCAGGGAACTTTCTGGAGTTGGAGCCATCCCATAGGTCCTCAGAGTCCTCTGAATCCCTGCCTCCAGCCAGCAGACAAGAGAAGAGCAAACCTAGGGAAGATCCACCTGCTTCTAAACACAGAGATCCTCTCCACTGGCAAGATCGGGTCAGACTGTAGCCCCCGCTAGGTGTAAGGAGACTGAGTAAAGTAGTCATCTAGCCGCAGTAGAGAACATAGATAGCTGAGAACACGGGTCCCTCTCCTGTGTTGGATGCCCACCCTGAACACCTCTCCCCCTCATGTGTCGCTAAGTTGCCGAGGGCCTTAGTTGCAGAGGCTGACCTCAAACTTATGATCCTCCTGTCTCAGCTCATGTGCTGGAATGACAGGCGCATGCCACTGTGTTTGGCCGGTATGTCCAGTCTCTCCCGCTCACAATCTCAGTCGCTTCTGTAATGGAGAAGTACACTGCCAGCTCTCCTGGCACACGAGTCTTGTGTGCTGCTCACTGAATGCTCACCCTTAATGCACATGAGAAAAGGAACTTCCATGGTGGTAGCATAGCCTCTGGGTGTTAACTTGTCACAGGAAGCCTGAGTAATGCTGATTTTATCCAGTATTAACCAGAGGAGCTATTAATGCATTCACGATAAGTCAGTGTGGCCAGTTAGATTTGACACCTGAATAATGTTTAATCAATGAACCAGAGCAGTACCCCAGTATCAAAAAATAAAGCTCCTCAAGACTACCACAGCAGCAGCAACAACAAAAATGCAAAGCCCTCTTGTCCTTGTGAATTCAAAAACTTCTGGCTGACAGGTCTTCTCTCTGGAAGTGTGGCTCATGAGAAATGTTCCCCGTGTTTCACAACCCTCCCAGCCCTGTGTCTCCTGCAAGCCCAAGAAGGAATGGAGCTGGCAGCAAGGGTCATGTATTATCCTTGGCTGGAGGCTTCCAATATGCTAGAGGTGCCCTGGCTGTGAGAGGGCATATTTGCACCCTCCGGCTTAGGAGCTAATGCTCGGCTGGTCTGACCCTGGCTCTGTCTGGCCTTTTTGGAGTTTGAATCCACAATTTTGACCTGTTTAGCTCTGAACTAGCAAGGCTTCAACAATTGGTGGCCTCTGTCCGCTTCGGGGCTGTATCTGACCCATCTTTGTAAATACTTTCTCCTTCCTGCAACCTGGGAATTTGTAATTTGTACCTAGCAGGTGCACAATTTTTTGTATAAAATATATTTTGGTACATATGTTCAGTATATAAAATCCAGACTTATAAACAAACAAATAAGAAAACTTGGAAGCATTTAATCTTTAAGAAGCTATGGGGAATGATTCATTTCCAAGACAATTTTCCTCCATACATTGAAAGCATTTGATTTTAAAAAACGGACAAATTTAGAAGCTTTTAAATTAAGTTTGGTAGAGGAATGCATTCATTTTGTAAGACCAGTTACATGCAAATATGGTTCCTTTTGGTGTTGAGATAGGCAAGGAGAAGTGGTTCTTGAGTACAGAATAACAGGGAAGCTGTTACAATACTCAGGGAAGCTGAGTCAACACAGATTTGACATAAAGGTTAATAAGAGAACATTTATGTTGCTGCTTAGCAAAACTGACCCGTTCTGTTTCCTGTTGCACAGTATTATTACAGCATAAAGGATATCAGCATCGGTGGACGGTGTGTTTGCAATGGCCACGCTGAAGTGTGCAATGCAAACAACCCTGAGAAACTGTAAGTGCTCTGTGCAGAATCTTTTAACCGTGCTATGAATGAGTCTGATTGTTTTGGAGGCGTTTTCATCCCATTAAATATGTCCAGGTTCCTGCCTGCAACATAGGAATGTGCCTGAGTCCACAGACAGGCGGAGTGTGTGCGCACCCCTGCCTCTAGCCCTCGACTTCCTCCCGTGGACCCCCAGTGGGCCCAGAGCAGATATGACTAATGACATGCGGCCATGAAGCCCCCAAACAATGGCAAGCAGGCCCTAGCAAACCCCCTGGATTTGATTTTACATTGTGGATTTTTGCTATGTTTAATGTTTTCTTCCTCAAGATGAGCAGGCACAGAAGGTAAGAGCACCCACTGGCCTGCCTTACTACGAGCACGTTCTCCTGCCTGGAGAAAATACTGTATGGCTGCCACTAAAGAGTGCTGGTGGGTTCAGCCCACTGAGATTCTGCCTACACAAACTAGTTCAGTGGGGAAACTCTGCTTCTAAATAATCTCCTCTCTAGATATGGTGTTTTAAAGTTTTTCTCTAGTTCAAATTTTACTTTAAGAAGCCGGACGTGTTGGCACATGCTTGTAATCCCAGCATTTGGGAGGATCTGGGTTCGCGTCCAGCCTCAACTACTTAGTGAGGCCCCCCCCCTGCAACTTAGTGAGACCCTGTTTCAAAATAAAGAATAAGGGGCCGGGATGTAGCTCAGTGGCAAGGCACTTGGTTTGCAGGTGTGGCGCTCTGGTTTCAATCCCCGGTTCAGCTAAAAAAATAAAAAAGACAAAATAAAGAATAAAAAATAGGGCAGGGGGGTGTACCTTGGAGGTAGAATGCCCCTGGGTTCCAACCCTAGTACTGCAAAAATAATATTCTACTTTAGTGATCTAAAATAATCATAAAAACTACCTTTAATTTAAATATTTTTTCCAAAGGGAATACGAGAAGTACCCATACTCAAAGCACTTATGAGGAGTGATACCCAGAGTAACTCTTCATTATTCAAATATCCTAAATCATATAAGCCACACTCACTATTTGACGTGGCTGGCCACACGTGACCAACAGTAATTGGATTTCTCTAGAATGAAGGCTCTGGACATGTTGTGATGAGCTCCATTGTTATTTTCATAGAATTGTCTTTATTTTTCTTTCATCTGAAACAATTGCCAAATAATTTTGTCTTCTGTGTTTCTCAATATAAAATTCCTTTTTTTCTTTAAAAACAATTTATTCTGCTGTCTTTCTTTTCTTTGGAGTGGAGTGGTGTGTGTGTGTGTGTGTGTGTGTGTGTGTGTGTGTTGCTAGGGTTTGAACCCAGGGGTATTCTACCTCCAAGATACACCCCTAGCCCTTTTTATTTTTTACTTTGAAGCAGGGTTTTATTAAGTTGCCAAAAGTTGCAAAGTTGCTGAGGCTGGCTTCCAACCTGTGATCCTCCTGTCTCAGCCTCCCAAGTACTGGGGTTATAGGTGTGCACCACCAGGCCCCGCAGATCCTGCTGCTGCTCTTATGCCTCTTTTCTGACAGAGCAGTTGGATGATATTCAAAGCATTTTTTATAATTCACAACCTGTTTAAAATGAAGGCCTCCATTTTTTCCCCCTGCTAAGGAGCATCATGAATGGAGGTCCTAAATGCGAGCCATAGAGTTGAAGCCTCCTTTCATGACTTTCCCAGAACTGCTGGACGAGCCACTAACCATTGATTAAAGTTGGCAAAAGTAAAGCTTGTTTATCTTCCCTAAGTTAATGGAATTGGGCATATACATTTTCTTTTCTTTCTATTTTTTTGGTGGTACTGGGATTCCTGGAAACCCTTCTACTTCCGGGCTACGCTCCCAGACCTATTTTTTAAGTATTTTTATTTGGAAACAGGGTCTCCTAAGCCATTGCGGCTGGCTTCAAACCTGCGCGATCCTCCTGTCTCCGCCTCCCAAGCGCGGGGATGACAAGTGTGAGCCACCGTGCCCGGCTCATCTACATTTTCAAATCCCTTTTAATCTCTTTTTGTTTTTGCGCTGCTGGGGATAGAGCCCAGGGGCATTCTACCTCTGAGGTACACCCCTAGCCCTATTTTTTTATTCTATATTTTAAATCAGGGTCTCACTGAGTTGCAAAGGGCCTCACTAAGTAGTAGCTGAGGCTGTTCTTAAACCGCAATCCTCCTGTCTCAGCCTCCCAAATGCTGGGATTACAAGTGTGCACCACTAAGCCCGATTTTTAATCTTTATATCTGTATCTACGTATTTTGGTGCTAGGGATTGAATTCAGGGGTATTCTACCCCAGAGCCACAACCCACCCCTGCTTTATTTCGCAACAAGTTGCTGAGGGCCTCCCTAAGTTTTTAAGGCTGGCCTCAAACCTGATTCTCCTGTTCCAGCTTCCCAAGTACTGAGATTACAGGCATGCACCACCATTCTCGGCTCCTTTTAATATTCTTAAAATTATAGTAAAATATACATTGCAAAACTCACCATCTTAACCGTTTTAAGTGTATGTTTCAGTAGTGTTAAACACATCCACAATGGGAGACTCTATACCCATTAAACAACAACTGCCCATTTACCCCTGCTGCAGGGCTCCACGGCTCCACTCCAGGTCTCCATGAATAGCTCTATGCTAGGTACCTCAGAGATGTAGGTGATACCATATTTGTCTCTTTGTGACTGGCTTAGTTCACTTAGCATAAGGTCTTCAAGGTTATCCATGTTGAACATGTGTCAAAATCTCATTTGAGGCTGTATAATATTTCATTGTGTGTATAGATCACATTTTGTTTATCCATTCATCCATAGATGAACACTTGGGTTGCTTCCACCTGTTTGTTATTGTGGCTAATGCTGCTATCAACATGAGCATGTCCTTTTTTTTTGCTTTTAGCCAAGGTATATTTTGCATACAATGAGACTCATGGATTTGAAATGTTAAGTGGTCAGCAATTGTATTCATTCATGTTACCACCCAAGAGGTGGCAGTATTACATCTAGCATCCAGTAATTTCCAGCCCTTACAAGCCTAACCCTTATAAACCTAACCCTTACAAGGGCTGGAAATTACTGGGTGCCAGGTGTAGTAAATGCTAGATGTAGTGATAATTTTCTCCCTGTGTGTACAGTTCCCCAGTGAGCAGCATTTGCTGGAGATGGATTTATTTTCAGTCATCAGGCTTGACCTCTTTAGGCCTGGCTCTGTGTTCAGGCAGAGGTGCCTGCTACCAACTGGTGGTTGTTTTGTGGAGCCCTTCTTCCTGACCAGCAGCAGCCTCTAACGTTGTCATTCCTCCTTCAGGCATCAGGAGGTGCTATCTGAGAGTGCTTACCCACCTAGTGACCAACACTGAGTCAGCAAAGATGTGCTCAATAATGACTGCTCTACCTCCACCTTGTAACCCTCCCAAGACACTGGAATCCAGGGCAGATAAGTCCTGAGCTGGGGAGAGGGAAGAAATCTGTCTCATGTCCCAAACTTGGAACAGAATGACACATGAGAAAGGTGTAGAAATTGTTGGAGAGGGACCAAACTCCATGCTTAGAAGGGCTGCCAAGCCATGTTGACCCTGCCAGTCTTGGGGGACATCTGTCCCAAGTGGTAAATGACTCTCAATACATGTGAGCAGGGAGGCCTCCTCTCTCCGTGCCTCGGTGAAAGCTCAGTTCTCCATCGTCCACTCTGCCTTTTCTTTCTTTGCCTTCTGGATTGCTTTTGCCCAACAGGTTAATCTTGAACAAATATCAGTGAAATCCATTTCCAGGAATGGGAAAATATCTTAAAGAATATTTAAGGGGCCTGAACAATCAGTAAAGTTAATTGTTAGCCAGGCAGATAAAGGCTTTAATCAGGTATGTATACCATACTGACTTTGATGCATGGATAGGTGGAAGGATTACACATTTAATTCTGAGCATCCTCTGGGTGTGGTGGTACATGTTTGTAATCCTAGTACTTGGGAGGCTGAGACAGGAAGATCATGGTTCGTGGACTTAATGCGGCCTTCTGCAACTTAGTAAGACCTTTGCTTCAAAATAAAGAATAAAAAATAAGCTTGAGCAGGGCATGGTGGTGCACGCTTATAATCCCAGCATTCAGGAGGCTGAGACCATGGAGGATTGCGGTTCATGGATAGTCTCAGCTACTTAGTGAGGCCCTCCACAACTCAGTGAGACCCTGTTTCAAAATAAAGAATAAAAAATAGGGCAGGGGGTATAGCCTGGAGGTCGAATGCCCCTGGGTTCCATCCCCAGCCCCCCCCCCCACACACACACAAAAGAAAGAAAACAAAACAAAAGAAAAAAAAAAGAAAAGAAAAGAAAAAAAGAAGGCTGGGGGTGTAGGTCAGAGGTGGAATGCCCCTGGGTTCCATCCCCAGTAGTGTAATAAATAAATAAATAAATAAATAAATAAATAAAATTCTGAGCATTCTAGGAGCCAGTTTCTTATTCCACTATGATCATTACATAAAAGTAATAAGTTGCTTAGAAAAGCATGATTGTAGACCTTAGACTAGATAAGAATTTTTCCCTGGGGGTTAAGTGGAGAGATCATTATGGAAAAGACTCTCTAATTAACAACATCATTAATGACATTGTATGTGTGGGTGTTTACTGGGATGGAACCCACGGGCATTCGACCTCTGAGATACGCTTCCAGCCCTATTTTATTTTGAATCAGGGTCTCACTAAGTTGTTGGGGCCATGCTAAATTGCTCAAACCTGTGATCCTTCTGTCTCAGTCTCCCAAGTACTGGGTTTATAGACATTTGCCACTACACCCAGCATTAATAACATTCTTATAGCAGATTAAATGATAAATTTTCTTCTTTTCCTTTTCCTTTTTTTAGCACTGGAGATTGAACCCAGGAACATTCTACCTATGAGCTACATCCCAGTCATTTTCATTCTTTATCTTGAACTTTTTTTTTCTGTGCTCAATTTTAATTTCCCTATGAGTGTAGCTGGGTCATATGTTCTTCAAGCAATATCCCATATTTTTATTAGTTTGCTGATGCATTATTATTATATATCATAGAAAATACTTTTTCAGCCCAGTACGTGCTAAGTATTCCATCGGCAGTGACCCAAGAGGGCCTTTCTCACATGAGCCCATTTGGACTCCAGGGGCTGCTCTGGGTATCGTTGGAGGTGTGATTCCGAGCACACCCCAGGATGCTCAGAGCTTGCTTGCCCTTTGTTCATGTATTAGAACAGAATGCAATGGAGAAGAAAGAGCTCGGGCTTCAGAGGCAGGCTTAGGTTTGAAATCTGATTCTTCACTTACCTCTGCCTGACTTTTGGCAAGTATCTTGAAACCTCTGGGTCTTAGCTTGACCATCTGTAAAATGTTGATAATAAGCAAGTCTCAGGGGACTTGAAATAATATACCCAAAGTGCTTTGATCTCATCGTTACGGCACGAAAGGCCCGCGGTGACCCTCTGACTATTCACGTTTGCCCACAGGAGCAATTGGTCTTCATCAGAACTTTCGCATAACTGAGATATGCTTTGCTCCACGCCAGGTTCCGGTGTGAATGCCAGCACCACACCTGCGGGGAGACTTGCAACCGCTGCTGCGTGGGCTACAACCAGAGACGCTGGCAGCCGGCCGCCTGGGCGCACAACAATGAGTGTGAAGGTGGGTGCCGGGTGGGGCCGGGCGGCGGGCCGGGCATGGCCGCTCCCCTCCTGCCAGAACTGGTACTGTGTTCCCCCTGGCTCGTGGGGAGGCAGTGAGATGATGTCAGTTCTAGGGGCCCTGGTATGCCATTGTATAGTGGCCCTCCCTCGCCTTTGGGAGATAAGTTCCAAGACCTCCTGAAACCAGGGATACTATTGAACCCAGAATATATATCATTTATCCGTACATACCTCTGATAGCCTTTAACTTACAAATTAGGCTCAGTAAGAAATTAACAGTAGTAACTAATAATAAAATAGAACAATTAAGCCAGATCTGGTGCTACACACCTATAATCCCAATACTTAGGAGCTTGAGACAGGAGGATTGCACATTTGAGGCCAGCTTTAGCAATTTAGTGAGTCCCTCAGCAACTTAGGAAGACCCCATTTCAAAAAAACCAAAGATAGCTGGGAGTAGATAGCTCAGAGTTAGAATGCCTCTGGCTTTAAATTCCCCAGCATGAAAGAAAGTACAATTATCAAACTGAAATTTAAAAAAAAAAATTGCCAGCATCACCGCTCTTGGACTCCGGGCCTTTGTTGTTAATTAAGGGCTGCTGGAACAGAAGCGCTGTGATAGGCCGAGGTGCTGAGAAGCAAGGTGGCCACGAGGTGCCTACGGGCTGGCAGCAGATGCAGCCTGGGCTGTCTGCACTGGGAATCGTTCCTGTCTCAGGCAGGATGAAGCCAGACAGCATGAGGTTTCATCACATTATGCAGAATGGCATGCAATTTGAAACTTACGAGGTGTTCATTCCTGGACTTTTCCATTTAATATTTTCCAACCAATGTTGACTGCAAATAACGGAGATTGCAGAGAAAAGTACCCTCGTCTGAATTCAGATTAAACATAAGAAGAAAAAGTAAAATAATACTAGTAATTAGTAGCAGCATACTTTTGTGTAATCATTGATATGAATGCTTTCTAAAAAGCCTCTCTTTTTAGAAATCTTAGGTAAGACACAACTACTACAAAATTTTAACCTTCTACCGTTTCTTAGGATGTGATATTGGATAAGACCAAGATCAGGAGAAAGTTATGAGATCGATGTCTAAACAGCTAGAAGTATTGCCGGAGAAGGAAAAGATGGAAGGGAGGTCCTGGCGCTGAGGCAGGTGGAGGGAGGAGACGGGATAATGGGATGCCGCTTTCAACTTGAGGGTGTCCCAGGAAGAAAGAAACCAGTTTTGGACAAGGTCTAAGATCTCCAACTGTACGTTTTCTTTTAACCAATCTTCTGGGGAAAACACCTATTTATTCCAAGCACTGAAAACACTGTTGTGACTTTGAGTTTCTGGTTTTAGAGACAATGGCCCATTTTGTTGAATAGTCTTAGCTTTTGAAGACGGATTCGCTTTTTTTAAAACGACCAGAAAGCATTTGGATCTAGGTTTGTAAGTAGGTAGATAATAATCTATTCTTTATATATTTGGGGCAAATTTTTTTTGTAACTATGGAGTGATCAGACTGATATTCTCTTCTGAGCAGTAAACTTGCCTGTGGTCCGTCGCAGTGCGGCGTTCCAGGAGTGCGCTGAGGGCTCCAGCACTGTGGGTAGGCGTTGCTGCTGAGAAAGGGGAGCCGCGCAGGTGGCCCCTGGGAGCGGGGCGGTCACTTGGACCGCCATCTCACTCTCCAGTCAAAGCAGCTCCTCCCTGGTGACCCCCGGTGCTCCTGCCTGGTGACGCAGCGAACAGGGAAAGGGAATAACCAGGGCTTGTTTCTTCCACTGCTTCAGGCTCTAAGAGTCTTACTTTTATTTTTTTTTTGGTACTGGGGATGGAACCCAAGGGCATTCTACCTCCGAGCTACACCCCAGCCCTATTTAGTAGTTTTTATTTTAAAACAGGGTCTCACCAAGTTGTGGAGGGCCTCACGAGTAGCTGAGGCTGTCAGTGAACTGTGATCCTCCAGTCCCAGGCTTCTGAAAGCTGGGATTACAAGCGTGCGCCACCATGTCATGCTTTTTTTTTTTTTTTTTTTTTTTTTGTGGTACTGGGGGTGGAAACCAGAGGCTTTTGACCTCCGGACTATATTCCCAGCCCTATTTTATATTTTATTTGGAAACAGGGTCTCACTAAGTTGCTGAGAGCCTCACTAAGTAGTTGAGGCTGGCTTTGAACCTCTGCGATCCTCCTGTCTCAGCCTCCCAAGCGCTGGGATTACAAGTGTGCGCCACCACGCCCGGCTCCATGCCAGGCTTTTGAAGAGTCTTTGATTGAATAAGTGTTACCACAGGAATGCCAATATTTGGAACTTGATGAGTTTCCTAGACTAAATGAACCCTCGGTGAATGACATGTTTCACTCCAACACATAAGAAAAAATTAACTTTCCTTTCTGAGGCTTTTAAAACTTGTCAAATGGTTATGATTACAAATGTAGTTAATAGTTAAAATTACAGATATTATGCATGTATATTAGAACTATTAGAATTCATTTATTATGTGCTTTCTAAATCCCATTTGAGTTATGCAGTTAGAAATAAACAGAATTCTTAAGAAATTGCTGATTATAGTGAATATAAATGTCCCTCTTGTATCATGCATCACAGAGGAAACGAAAAGAAGAAAGTCTCAGCCTGCACAGACAGGAGAACTTGCCTGGTTTCTAATTTAGCCTTTTTCCTGGGAACATATTCACCTGGGAACTTGATTAAAACATACAAATTACCAGAAAGACTTGGAAAATTAGATCTGAATAGAATGTAATGAATATGTATTCTCCCTAAAGAAAGAATAAGAACCTTATTCATAGTAAGTCCTTTTCATCTTGGCAATGATGAAAATCCTAATGGGTTTTAAATTATATTTTCTATTTTTAGAAGTATTATATAGTACTTATAGATATCTTGAAATTATAAAAAATGAAATGAAATCACCAAGAACTTTACTTCCCAAAGAGAGTGTCTTAGTCCGTTCGGGTCACTACAACAAACTACTACAAACTAATGGCTTTTAAATGATAGAAATTTGCCGGGCATGGTAGAACACGCTTGTAATCCCAGTTGCTTGGGAGGCTGAGACAGGAGGATTGCAGGTTCATGGCCAGCCTCAGCTACCTAGTGAGGCCCTCCACAACTTATTGAGATTCTATTTCAAAATAAAGAATAATAAAAAATATATAGGGCTGGGGGTGTAGCTCAGAGGTAGAATGCCCCTGGGTTCCATCCCTAGTTCCGCCAAAAGAAAAAAAAAGATAATAATTTATCTGTTACTGTTTGGAGGCTGGGAAGTCTCAAATCCAGGTGCTGGAAGATTTGGTGTCTGATTGCGGAGAGAGCAAGAGTTGTGTGCTTGTGTTTTTGACACTCTATATCCCAGTGTGATGTAAAACTTCAGTGCGCCCAATAACAACAACGAACAGATCTGGTATGTGGTGCGAGCTCACTTATGACTCCTGGGAAGCCCTGGCTCAGGGCCTTTCAGTGTGTGTGCCCCTGGTGGAAGCCGCCAAAGGACTCCCCCATCGCTGTGCTCTTCTTTAAGGCCTTTGCCCTCCTTCACGAAGGCTTTGCCGTCATGGCCGGATCACCTCCCACAGGGCCTACCTCCTTCTATTGTCACAATGGTAATTCAATTTCAGCATAGGAAATTTTTTTTTGGGGGGGGGGAAGCACAAACATTCAGACCACAGCAGAGAGCCACTATTTGTCATAAGCATGTATTTTTTTTTTAAAGAAAACTCTCTCATTTAATGTCAAATAGGAATTATCAATTACACTATATTTTATGTTGGTCTGTGTGTAAAAAATAAAATCCCTGAAATTCTCTACTAAGAGTATCCCTGGCACTCCAGAATAGACTTTAGTAGTTGAATGAGTATAAATTCCTGGTGATTTGTTTCTTTTTATAATTTGAAGATATTACAAGGAGTATATTTATTACATAATATGTCTAAAATAGAAAATATCATTAAAAGCCCATTTAGGATTTTCATCATTGCCAAAATGAAAAAGACTCAGAATGAGTAAAATTCATATTCTTTCTTAGGTAGGATATATATTCATTACATTCCACTCGGATCAAATTTTCTGTCTTTCTAGTAACTTGTGCACTTTATTTAAGTTCCCAGGTGAGTATGTCAGGGGAGAAGGCTGAATTATTTACTAAATGTCCGTGTAATGGTGGGGTGCCGCCCCGGTGTGTTTTCAGCCTGCAACTGCCACGGCCACGCCGTCGACTGTTACTACGACCCGGAGGTCGAGCAGCAGCAGGCAAGCTTGAACGCGCAGGGCGTCTACGCAGGCGGAGGAGTCTGCATCGATTGTCAGGTGAGGCCCTGGCTACGTCACCGCGCATGCGCCGTGGTGGGGCGTGAGCGTTCAGTAAGCCCGCGCCCACAAAGATGGCAAGAGAGTGATGCGCAATGCCAAGTATTTCTGAGATAATTTCTCCACTCTGGGCCACAAAAGGCCTTCTGAGCTGGCTGTAGCTTAGGGGCTATGGAGGAAGTGGACTGAGGCGCCTTTACGCGGTTTTTATCAGGTTCTTCATTTCAGTCTTTGCCTAATTGGAGAGGAGAATCAATAGTGGGAAAAGAACCGTGTTTGACTCTGAGAAGATGGTGATGGGTGGGTAGAGAGACGGCACAGGGGGAGCTTTTTTAAGAGGGTGGTATTGTTCTATATCTAAAGAATTCAGCTTCACATTTATGCATTTGTCCTAACTTAATGAATGTATAATTAAGATACTTATTCTCTCCCTGTCTCTCCTCCTCCCTCCTTCCCTCTCATCTATTTATCTATTTACCTACCTATCTGTATATATATATTTGGTGCAATATATATTGCACCAAAGAACAAAACCTATCAACAAACACTGAACTTAATTGAATTTAACCAAGTTAAATTGAAGTTAGTTAAATCCATGCTGAGGTGTCTAGGGGAGAGTGACTGGTACCTGTAACTCATTCTGAAAAGCATTAGTAGATAAATAGAATAATAATAATATATGAATAATTATGTGAAGCAACTATATTAAAATGTTAATAGTAAACTCTAAGTGGGAGGTGTCTAAATGTTCACTTTAAAACTGGAAATAGTTTTCATTTCCAAAATGTTGAGAGCAAAATGCAATGAAAAAAAATCCAGAAGTACATTTTGAACTGATTCTTTTTTTATGTCTTTCCCTTTGGTGAAACATTGATGTGTTTAGCTAGGATCAAAGATTACCCATGTTGTTTGAGATGGTGTTTGAAGACACTTTGTCTCCATGAACTGAGAGGTTTGCCTGTTCTGCAGAGACACCACTTTTTTTTTTTTTACAGTTTGTACTTTCAAGAGACTTGTTTATGCTTTATTGGTACACTGAGTCTCACATCACCATTTGGTCACAGTGAAGGGGACACACATCACACAGCGCTCGGTGGCTCCCCCGGCTCCCTCTCCACACTCCCCTTCCCCATACAGGACACTGAGACTGCCACTAATATTCTCACATAATGTCTATGGAAGGAGACACGACTTTTGACCCACGTCTCAAGCTTGCTCTCTGGGTGTTGCGTCCCTGGTGTATTATTGGTCTCAGCGTTCCCAACTCTGTGTATCTCACACACATAAACTGAGAGATGGGCTCCAGAAACACATGGGTCACAGATGACTACACACCCTCTGGAAGCAGAGCTTACAACAGGACAGAAAAGATATTTTAAAAATACATGCTGTAATAGTTTGGAGTTAGAAGGTCCCCAGCCCTCTCAGAAACAAGGAAGCAGTGTCGGAGCAGGGCTTGGTTGCTGAGGAGGGGTCCCTGGAGGTGTGGCCCTGGGGGTTCTACATCCTCCTCCTCCCGTTCTTTCTCTTTTATTCTCGGGCTCTGTGATGTGAGAGCGAAGCCTTGCTCTCTCCTCCCTTCCTCCCACCGCCAGGGCCTGAGATCCACCGGCCCTGGTCTCCCATGGGCTGAATTCAAATTCCCCAAGGAGGCTCTGAACAAATACATCTTTGTTCCTCCAAGTTGTGTGGTTGGTGCTTTCGATAATAGCAATGAAAATATTAACTGAGACATATATCCTCCTTCCAGGAACCATAATGATATGGAAATTAGGAAAGAGTGTCATGAGATTCCAGAAAATAGAAAACAAAACCTCATACTCGAAGGGACACACGACTGTGAATGTTGGAATGATTCAGAGATGATCCAACAGGCAGCAAATAGAAGGAGTTGACTGTGGGCTAGTCAAACCTATAAACCCTCACTGAAGTTTGTAAAAAAGACCTGGATAGAGAAGCATGTGTTTCCAGACAATTTCTAGGAAAGAAACCTATCAAGTCAGTGCAATCACAATCAGAATTCAATAGGACTTCACAAGGGATGACAGACTGATTCTAAAGTTCTTACTGATAAAACAGCCTAAGAATGGAGAGTTTAGAAAAGATGAACAATTATAAGGAAACGAGTTTTCTGCGATATCAAAACCATCGTTATGCCGGGCGTGGTGGCGCACGCTTGTAATCCCCGCGCTTGGGAGGTGGAGACAGGAGGATCATGCAGGTTGAAGCCAGTCTCGTTTGCTTAAGAGACCCTGTTTCCAAATAAAAATATAAAAATATTTTGGGAGTGTAGCCCAGAGGTAGAAGGGCTTCCAGGAACCCCAGTACCACCAAAAAAAAAAAAAAAAAAAAAATCGTTAGTCTGTTTTGACATGGGCTCAACGCACAAATAACTTGTCCAATTCTTTTTTTTTTTTTTAATTAATTTATTTTTTAAATTGGTGCATTGTAGTCATATATCAATCACATTGGAGTACAAGACTTGAGAGGATATACAAGCACACATCATCCAATTAGCCCTCCTGCAGCCCCCGTCCCATTCCCTCCCCCTCCCTCCATCCCACACTTCTTTGGTGATTTACTTTGATACATTTGTTTATGTACCTCCTGCATTTTAAAGAGGCTCCGTCCTCCAGTATTACATACCCTCTGATTGGTCACATTAGTTGCTTCACTATAGGGCCCTTTCTATAGCTCAACCTCTTCCTGTTGCCCGTTTCCTCCTAGTTATTGCTGATTAAGGGAAGCGTCTGATTTATATTTTCTGCGATATTTCTCTGTGCATGCTGCGTTGCAAGTACCAATCCCACTCTTGATGGTCCCAGTAGTGCCCTGGCTACTCAGTGGACTGATCCAGACCTCGCTGGCTCACGCAGCGGCCTTGCCTCATGGGAGGACCCAGTTCTGGTCTCGCTGGCCCCTGAACCGGTCAAACCCCTAAGCTGGCTTTTGTCCCGACCTTGGAGGCCGCAGGAGTGAACTTGCCTCACGCCAGGCTCCGATGCTGGCCATTGGCCCCTGCACCAGTCTAACCCCTTGGCAGGATTCCAGTCCCGGCCTCGGAGGCCCCAACACTGGTAATGCCTCACGGCAGGCTCCGATGCCGGCCTCACTGGCCCCAGCACCGGCCTAACCCCTCGGCAGGCTCTTATCCTGGCCTCGAGGCCCCAGTACCGGCCTTGCCTCAAGGCAGGCTCCGATGCCGGCATCGCTGGCCCCAGCACCAGCCTAACCCCTCAGCAGGCTCTTATCCTGGCCTCGGAGGCCCCAGTACCGGCCTTGCCTCACGGCAGGCTCCGATGCCGGCCTCACTGGCCCCAGCAGTGGCCTAACCCCTCGGCAGGCTCCGATCCCGGCCTCAGAGGCCCCAGTACCGGCCTTGCCTCAAGGCAGGCTCCGATGCCGGCCTCGCTGGCCCCAGCAGCGGCCTAACCCCTCGGCAGGCTCCAATCCCGGCCTCAGAGGCCCCAGCACTGGTCATGCCTCAAGGCAGGCTCCGATGCCGGCCTCGCTGGCCCCAGCACCGGCCTAACCCCTCGGCAGGCTCTTGTCCTGGCCTCGGAGGCCCCAGTACCGGCCTTGCCTCACGGCAGGCTCCGATGCCGGCCTCGCTGGCCCCAGCAGTGGCCTAACCCCGCGGCATGCTCCGATCCCGGCCTCGGAGGCCCCAGCACTGGTCATGCCTCATGGCAGGCTCCGCTGCCGGCCTCGCTGGCCCCAGCACCGGCCTAATCCCTCGGCAGGCTCTTATCCTGGCCTCGGAGGCCCCAGTACCGGCCTTGCCTCAAGGCAGGCTCCGATGCCGGCCTCGCTGGCCCCAGCACCGGCCTAACCCCTCAGCAGGCTCTTATCCTGGCCTCGGAGGCCCCAGTACCGGCCTTGCCTCACGGCAGGCTCCGATGCCGGCCTCACTGGCCCCAGCAGCGGCCTAACCCATTGGCAGGCTCCGATCCCGGCCTCAGAGGCCCCAGTACCGGCCTTGCCTCACGGCAGGCTCCGATGCCGGCCTCGCTGGCCCCAGCAGCGGCCTAACCCCTCGGCAGGCTCCGATCCCGGCCTCAGCGGCCCCAGCACTGGTCATGCCTCACGGCAGGCTCCGATGCCGGCCTCGCTGGCCCCAGCACCGGCCTAACCCCTCGGCAGGCTCTTATCCTGGCCTCGGAGGCCCCAGTACCGGCCTTGCCTCACGGCAGGCTCCGATGCTGGCCTCGCTGGACGCAGCAGCGGCCTAACCCCTCGGCAGGCTCCGATCCCGGCCTCGGAGGCCCCAGCACTGGTCATGCCTCAAGGCAGGCTCCGATGCCGGCCTCGCTGGCCCCAGCACCGGCCTAACCCCTTGGCAGACTCTTATCCTGGCCTCGGAGGCCCCAGTACCGGCCTTGCCTCACGGCAGGCTCCGATGCCGGCCTCGCTGGCCCCAGCACCGGCCTAACCCCGCGGCATGCTCCGATCCCGGCCTCGGAGGCCCCAGCACTGGTCATGCCTCACGGCAGGCTCCGCTGCCGGCCTCGTTGGCCCCAGCAGCGGCCTAACCCCTCGGCAAGCTCTTATCCTGGCCTCGGAGGCCCCAGTACCGGCCTTGCCTCACGGCAGGCTCCGATGCCGGCCTCGCTGGCCCCAGCACCGGCCTAATCCCTCGGCAGGCTCTTATCCTGGCCTCGGAGGCCCCAGTACCGGCCTTGCCTCAAGGCAGGCTCCGATGCCGGCCTCGCTGGCCCCAGCACCGGCCTAACCCCTCAGCAGGCTCTTATCCTGGCCTCGGAGGCCCCAGTACCGGCCTTGCCTCACGGCAGGCTCCGATGCCGGCCTCACTGGCCCCAGCAGCGGCCTAACCCCTTGGCAGGCTCCGATCCCGGCCTCAGAGGCCCCAGTACCGGCCTTGCCTCACGGCAGGCTCCGATGCCGGCCTCGCTGGCCCCAGCAGCGGCCTAACCCCTCGGCAGGCTCCGATCCCGGCCTCAGCGGCCCCAGCACTGGTCATGCCTCACGGCAGGCTCCGATGCCGGCCTCGCTGGCCCCAGCACCGGCCTAACCCCTCGGCAGGCTCTTATCCTGGCCTCGGAGGCCCCAGTACCGGCCTTGCCTCACGGCAGGCTCCGATGCCGGCCTCGCTGGCCCCAGCAGCGGCCTAACCCCTTGGCAGGCTCCGATCCCGGCCTCAGAGGCCCCAGTACCGGCCTTGCCTCACGGCAGGCTCCGATGCCGGCCTCGCTGGCCCCAGCAGCGGCCTAACCCCTCGGCAGGCTCCGATCCCGGCCTCAGCGGCCCCAGCACTGGTCATGCCTCACGGCAGGCTCCGATGCCGGCCTCGCTGGCCCCAGCACCGGCCTAACCCCTCGGCAAGCTCTTGTCCTGGCCTCGGAGGCCCCAGTACCGGCCTTGCCTCAAGGCAGGCTCTGATGCCGGCCTCACTGGCCCCAGCAGCGGCCTAACCCCTCGGCAGGCTCCGATCCCGGCCTCGGAGGCCCCAGCACTGGTCATGCCTCAAGGCAGGCTCCGATGCCGGCCTCGCTGGCCCCAGCACCGGCCTAATCCCTCAGCAGGCTCTTATCCTGGCCTCGGAGGCCCCAGCACCGGCCTAACCCCTCGGCAGGCTCTTATCCTGGCCTCGGAGGCCCAAGTACCGGCCTTGCCTCATGGCAGGCTCTGATGCCAGCCTCGCTGGCCCCAGCACCGGCCTAACCCCTCAGCAGGCTCCGGTCCCGTCCTCGGGGGCCCCAACACTGGCCTTGCCTCACGGCAGGCTCCGATGCCGGCCTCGCTGACCCCAGCACCGGCCTAACCCCTCAGCAAGTTCCGGACCCGACCTCGGAGGCCCTAGCACAAGCCTTGCATCATGGCAGGCTCCAATGCCGGCCTCGCTGGCCCCAGCATCGGTCTAACCCCTCTGCAGGTTCCAATCCCGGCCACGGAGGCCTCAGTAGTGGCCTTGCCTCACAGCAAGCTCAGATGTCGGCCACTGGCCCCAGCGCCCGCCTAACCCCTCAGCAGGTTCCGATCACTGTCTCTGTGGTTATTATTTCAAAGGTTCCAGTTGTAATGTATCAGATCTCTGCCTCCCCCGAATTTTGGCCACTGGCATTGTCACTGCCTCCACCGTTTCAAATCCTTCCCAGGCTCTTTTTCCACTCTGAAAGTTGTCCAGTGTTCCTAAGCATGCGTGATGGTAGCATTCGACATTTAGTGTAATTTCTCCAAAAAAATAAAGTTGGTAAGATCCGGTTTCTGCTTCTCCTGAATACAAGTCTCCACCACCATCGCGAAGAACTCTTTCAACACCGCATTTCTCCTTGGTCTCCGCTAAACTCTCTCCTTATATGTGATGTCTGAGATTCTTAACAATATAGAGAAATAGCAGTCCTCTTTCACGGCGAATTTTTCCATAAGTTCCAGTGCATTTAGATAAGTTTTGTCTGCATCTCCAGTGTCCTGGCATCCATAACGGCTTTCTTACCACCTCTCCGATATTTTTCTTTATCTTTTTCTGTTCTGGGCCCGGTTTCTCCAGGGGTCTGGCGTGCTACTCGCAGTTCGGCCGGGACCCAGAGTCCCGCGACCCGGGCCCCATCTGGCGTGCCCAGCCCGCGACCCCCGCCCAGAACCCAGCGTCTTACTGGGTCTGGTTTCTCCAGGGGTCTGGCGTGCTACGCGCAGTTCCGCAGGGGCCCAGAGTCCCGCGACCCGGGCCCCATCTGGCGTGCCCAGCCCGCGACCCCCGCCCAGAACCCAGCGTCTTACTGGGTCCGGTTTCTCCAGGGGTCTGGCGTGCTACGCGCAGTTCGGCAGGGGCCCAGAGTCCCGCGACCCGGGCCCCATCTGGCGTGCCCAGCCCGCGACCCCCGCCCAGAACCCAGCGTCTTACTGGGTCCGGTTTCTCCAGGGGTCTGGCGTGCTACGCGCAGTTTGGCAGGGGCCCAGAGTCCCGCGACCCGGGCCCCATTAGGCGTGCCCCGCCCGCGACCCCCACCCAGAACCCAGCGTCTTACTGGGCCTGGTTTCTCCAGGGGTCTGGCGTGCTACGCGCAGTTCGGCCCGGGGCCCAGGGTCCCGCGACCCAGGCCCCGGCTTTTGTGCGCCGCGCGCAACCCCTGCCCAGAACCCAGCGTCTTACTGGGCCTGGTTTCTCCAGGGGTCTGGCGTGCTACGCGCAGTTCGGCAGGGGCCCAGAGTCCCGCGACCCGGGCCCCATTAGGCGTGCCCCGCCCGCGACCCCCACCCAGAACCCAGCGTCTTACTGGGTCCGGTTTCTCCAGGGGTCTGGCGTGCTACCTAACTTGTCCAATTCTAATAGACAATTTGGAAACAAATTTATGTAGTTACTAAAACTTGATTTAACATAAAATGACATTTTTAATAGAAAGAGACATTATATAAATGATGTTGGGACAGTTGGTTCTCATTTGGGGAAAAATTAACTCTATGTTATGCCATATACAGAGAGACTTGGATAAGTGAGGAGAGGAGATTCAGTAGGGCTGGTTGTCTTGGGAAACTACAAGGCAATGATGCTTTGAAATCGAGTTTGGATTTGTTGGTAGAAGAAACAAACAAACAAAACGGGACACACATCCTAGAGCAAGTTCTATTCACCCCAAACCCAGGATACCCCCTCCTTTTCTGTGCAGTACTTATGAGAATGATGAATGACCTGCTCTCAGCCCCGAACTGGTGACAAGAAGTAGGAACACACCATGCACCAGCACACTGGCCCTGGAGACTAAGGAAGCGTCTTAGTCTGTTTGCGCATCTGTAAAAAAAATATCCGAGCCTGGGCAACTCAAAGGAATAGACTTCTTGTCTCGCAGTTTTTGAGGGAAGTTCAAGATCAAGGTGCCAGCAGGCTCAACTGTCTGGTGAGGGCACTCTGCTTCCCAGATACACCTCATTGCTATATACTCTTGAAGGGAGGACGATTATTACTTGTCATAGTAATCCTATTGCCAGTAATCCTTACCTGGCAGAAGAGAAAAAGTGCTGCTTGAAGCCTCTTTTATAAGGGCCTTAATCACATTCAGAAGAGAGAAGCTGTGTGTGTATGTGTGTGTGTGTGTGTGTGTGTGTGTGTGTGTGTGTTGGTGGGGCTTGGGGGGCTGAACCCAGGGGAATTCCACAACGAAACTACCCCCCAGCCCTTTACATTTTATTTTAAAGGGTCTTACTAAAGTTCTGAGGCTGACTTTGAACCTGTGACCTTCCTGTCTCAGCTTCCCAAGTACTAGGATCACAGATGTGTCCACTGCACCTGCCTCCTAATCAGCTCTTAAAGGTCTCACTTCTTAATACTATCACACTGGCCATTAAGTTTCAACATTCAAACCCCAGGAGGGAGCCAAGCAACGGGGCTACTAAGAGGCAGATAGTTGTCCTGCAGGGCGAGCCATTACGGGAGATAGCTATATTCTTATGCAGTGTCAATCTTATTTTTATTTCTTGGGTTTTTTATTTTAACTATTAATTTAGAGTAGAAGTTTTTTATTTTACTTTATTTTTTTTTTTGTGTGTGTGTGTGTGTGGTACTTGGGATTAAACCCAGGGCCTCTCATGCTAGGAAATCATTTTACCATTGAGCCACATCCCCATCCCTAGGGTGGAAGATATTTTAAATAGGATGGCCACTTTCCTAAGATGTAGCATTTGAAAAAAGGCCTGAAAGAAGTAAGGGATTGGGCAGGCATCTGTTGGAGGACAGGCACTCTAGCAGAGGGTGCTGCAGAGAAAAGGCCTTGGGAAGAGAGGAGCCCGAGGTGGCTGGAGGGGAATGAGTTAGGGGTGGGTGAGTCCAGAAAGCTAGCGAAGGACAGATCATGTGGGGCCTTTAAGCCTTAGTAACAACCCCTCCATGGGCTCTCCTGGGAAAGTATGGTCAATGAATGGCCTACCTACCCCAATATTCTCCATGTGCTTGAGAGCCAGAGAAATGGGAGCCAATAACAGAGTTGTAGGGATGATTAAGGAACTGAGAGAAAGGCAGTGGTAGATGGGGGGAGGTATGCCTGCAGAATGAAAAGCATCTTGAAAAGGTTCTGCCTGGGGGAATGCACCTAAGACCACTCAGAGCAGGGCTTGGCTTCTAGGTTAGCATTCCCAGAAAGCCTCTCTGCGTATGGCAAAGGAGGGGATGGGCTTCCTGCCTGCAGAGATTCCATCTGCTCCTCTCCACTCTAGCTTGGAGAGTGAAGGTTTTCTTACCTTTCATTAGTTTTCATGAAAACTCAGTTTCAGTCACTCTTCCTGGCAAGGTTGCTTTCCCCCAGAACCAATATAGGAATTATGCAACTACCAGTGTCCTTGGTTCTTGACCTGGCCTTGTCCCAGCCAGTACCTGGGGTCCATGGATACAGTGGTGCATCTCACTCTCAGGCTGGCAGGTTCTAGAGAACCCCCTAAGATCTCAAGCACACTCTAGGCCTTAGTCCCTCTGCAGAGTAATGTGTTGCACCGTGTTGGTCTTTCATGGCTCTTCTTAGTGTCTTAAATATATAACTTATCTCTGGCAGGTACTTTGTGGTAGAGGCAAAGGCTTGGACTACCTGCCTCAGAGAACATTTTCTTACTTGTTATTCCAATTGGATAAGATTTGGCAGCCAAGGCTGACCTGATGTCCTCTGCCTGTGATTAGTCACAGGGGCCACAGCAGCAGAGTGGAGGCTAATAGGCATTTGATAGGAATGGTGGGTGGGCTACTGCTGTCTCTTATTCACCTACAATACTGCTGCATGTAAATGTTAAGTCAGAGAAGTGGCCAGCTTGGTTTCTGACCTCAGTGTTAGAGTGAATTCAGATTTTAGCCCACAGGGCAAGGAATGGTAATAAATAAAAGTCTGTAGTTAATAAAATCCTCTAACATAGGAGAAGATACAGAAAAGGTCTTTGTTCTCTGCTCTGTTTCTGTGCAGACTTTTGTGTGGGTCCAAGTATGTTATATTTGTTCCCATTAGCTTCCTATTGCCTTTCCTTTCATTAATGAAAGAACACTGTCCTCCTAATCATTTCCAAATTAGACAGAGGCAGAACTCCGCTAGACCCGTGGCGCAGGGTTCTTGGAAACAGATTGTGCATGTGGGGGTAATTTGATTTGTGGTAATTATAAGGATTAGCCATGAACTGGAAAAAGCTGCCTAGTATTGTACTTTAAAATGTGCTCTGTGTATGAGACTCATGCCTACATTTTCCATTCACATACTAAAAATGTCCAGAAAGTGGTTTCATGACTAAAGCACAGATAAAATTAGAATGGTTAAAGACGAAGCTCTGTGTGTTCTATTACTTCCAAAACTGGAGAAGATATAAATATATACATGACCTTTTATTCCATGGGTTTAGCCTAAAGGTGGTTTATTATCCATTTATTAGTCCTTCTAAATGAAGCATGGGGACTAGTCTTGGAGTTTTTTCTCACTCAAATGTCAAGTGCTTTATTTATTTATTTTTGGTACTGGGGATGAAACCCAAGGGCATTCTACCCCTGAGTTACCCTCAGTTCTTTTTATTTTTTGTTTTGGAACAGGGTTTCATTAAGTTGCTGATGGTGTTGCTTAATTGCTGAGGCTGGCCTTGAACCAGTGATCCTTCTGTCTCAGCCTCCTAAGTACTAGGATTACGGGCATGCACCACCATGCCTGGCTTATAAGGTGCTTCATTAAAGCAAATTCGCTGGTGGTGGGGAAAGTCTGGGCTGTCCAGTGCATGTTTTCTTTCCCTCATGTAATTTTCCAACAGGGAGAAAATTTTTATTTTTCAGAGCCAAGGTTAAGCCAGTGTCCTGCGGCAAAGCTTCGAGACCCAAGGTCAAGACCAATGCTTACTTTTTCTAGTGACTTGGAAATTTCAGTTGCATATGACAGAACCATTTCCTTGGGTGAATAGCTCAAAATAAAGAGTACTGGGCTTCTTCTCCAGCATCCTTCCTTCTAAGTGTCTTTGGTTTCTTTCTAGCACAACACAGCCGGCGTGAACTGTGAAAAGTGTGCCAAGGGTTATTACCGCCCTTACGGGGTTCCAGTCCATGCCCCCCATGGCTGCATCCGTAAGTTTCGCTTCAAGCTGGCGTAAACTCAGATTGTATGTACCACACCAAGGGAATCTTGGGACTCAGTTCTGACTGGTTACCAACCTTCATTCTCTATTCTTTCATCTTATTGGTTTCACTCCTTCCTAGCTGTGTGGCCTCAGGCAGTTACGTAATCTCTCCGAGCCCCAGATCTTTTATATATGAATGAAATGATACTACATTTCATGGGAGCAAATGAAATGCCATCAAAAAGTGTCTTAAAAAAGACTGGCATCAGCCAGGTGTGGTGGCGCACACTTGTAATCCCAGCATTCAGGAGGCAGAGAGAGGAGGATGTGGTTCATGGACAGCCTCAGCTACTTAGTGAGGCCCTGTTTCAAAATAAAGAATACAAAATAGGGTAAGGGGGTATAGTTCAGAGGTTGAATGCCCGTGGGTTCCATCCCTAGGTCTGCAAAAAAAAAAAAAAAAAAAAAAAAAGACAAAGAGTTATGGGAGTCAAGATCTGTGAGTACACCATGAGACCCCATCATCAGTCTAATAATAATCAGTCTTGTACTCTGGGGAGAAAGACCTGGAAAGATGTCTTGACAGCCCCAGCCTGTCCCCTGGAAACATCATTTAACATGAACATTTGTTTCCCTTACTGGACAGATCTTATGATTTGTGTTTAAAGCCACCTTCTCTACCTCTGCTATTCTATTCCAAGGATTTTTATCACAATAGAACAATCATAAATACATAGAAAGCTGAAAGAAGTACCTAAGGAAATACTTGACACTTGCTTGCAATAAATATTAGTTCCTCTGTTTTCTACTATTATGACATATCTATATTATCTCCAACAATTTCAACATTTTTCAGAATTAGCATCAAACAGCATAGTGATAAGTTCACAAGGGGATTCTTTTTTCTTTTGGGGTTCTGGGGATTGAACCCAGGGGCATTCTACTTCTGAGCTATATACCCCCGGTCCTTTTTATTTTTCACTTTGAGACAAAGTCTCACTAAATTGCCAAGGGTCTCTCTAAGGACTAGAGGCTAGTCTACCAGAGACGCTCCTGTCTCAGCCTCCCAAGTACTGGGATTACAGGTGTGCACCACTGTGCCCTGCCAAATTGATGTGGATTTAGTAAATAGTCACAGTATTTTAAATTGCTGAAGTTAATTAAGCTTTTATCATAAGCAAGGCATTGCCTAGATGCTGATGCAGAGGTCTTATTTCACTATTACGACAAATTTAGGACATTGTGTTATTTATTATTTTCAATTTTGGATCTGAGGAAGCCACAGGGTCTGTGTTGTTAAATATTTTTACCTGGGTGATGAAGCCATTCACTAGTAGATCCAGGATGTGGTTCATTTCCATCTGGCATGGCTATACCACAATGAATTTATTACACAGAAACATGGTACTAGTTTTCCCCTGTAGAATTCTTGGTCTTAGGTCATATTATAGACTTTGCCCTACGTGTATAACCTAGAGCTTATGTGATAGTGTTCTTTTATGTTGTCTAGTTATCACAGTTGGAAAACAATTTCCATTCTAAAGTTGACCTCTGTGCCCAGCCATAACCCCAAATAAATTTGAGATATCATTAACTTTTGGGGACATTAAAATTCAAAGAATAGGTAAAGTGATCTGCTTTTTTCTAAGACATCCTCAGTTGTAAAAAAAAAAAAAAAGTAATTCCACTTTCATTCTTTCTTTCTCATTGTCCTACAAATTATATCCATCACTGTGCCTGCAAAGAATGCGTATCACAAAAGAAAACAAAGACATCATGATGTACCTGTTAGCAACCTCGGTTCATTCTTTATCACTTTCCTAGTTTTTTTCCATTATCATCATTTCCATTTGTTGCACAAAAATATTAGATGCTTACTATACAGAAACCATCAGGCACATCAATCTTAACCAAATCATGTAAAGGGCCTGAAGAAATGCCAGGTCTCCAGTCTCCAGTTTTTCACAGGCGATGTACTCAGATGAGCTATGGCAGTGTTTTTCCCTGTCCAGGGGCACAAACTTCCAGAACAAGGGATGCTCCCAAGATGGGGGTTATATCAAGCCTCTTACACTGCACCCATGCCCCTTTGAAATGCAAGCCTAATAAATGTGTCCAGTTGCAAACACTGCCTTCAGCGAGCCAGATCACTCAAATCTAACATTTGGGCACTGAGTGTAATCTTGCCACAGACTGCCTGTCTGTGTCATGGCACCCTACACACATGTCCACATCCCAGCCAGTGATGACGACAGTGTGGACAGCTGTGGCTGGCTCGTGGCCAGAGCAGACTGTGCCCAGTGGATAGAGCTGTGTGGACCCACAGCCCACTCGCCAGCCAGCCCTCTGGCTGCTGTCCTGTGACATTCCGAGGGTGGATGCTCCTGAGAGTGGGCCTCTGATGGCTTGTGAGGTTTGCTCAGTGAGAACCACGGTCGGGTATGAAGTGGGAAACAGGCTTTTCCTTTTCAAGGATAACTGTAGTCCACTGATCAAGTGGGAAACACTGCTGGCAGGTATCGGGACATAATTGCTTTATGCAGTGCAGTGAAGGGCTGATCGTTGAAAACTGTTATTTCTCTTAGCTTGCAGCTGTGACCCGCAGCATGCAGAAGACTGTGAACAGGGCTCAGGCCAGTGTCGCTGCAAGCCCAACTTCCACGGAGACAACTGTGAGGAGTGTGCGGCTGGATACTATAATTTCCCATTATGCTCGAGTGAGTACCTATTTTCCATTTTCCACACTATAATTTCCCATGTTGCTCAAGTGAGTACCCATGCATTTCTGATTTTGCTTCATGAGTACCTGCCTGTAAATACAGTGTCCCAAGGTGTTGAGAGACCACCCTTTGTGGCCCAGAGCTGGCCTTTGTGCAGCAATACCTGAGGGCATGACGGGTGTGTGTGTGTGTGTGTGTGTGTGTGTGTGTGTCTTTGTATGAGAGGGGCAGAAATGGGGTTGATAGGTTGTATTTACATGAAAGTGTTTCTAAAAGTTTGGTGTATATGTTTTATTTAAAGTACATTTTATATTCTATTTCTAAGGTGTTACACTATACCAAATGCACATTGCCATTTAAGTAGATCGAAAGGATCAAGTGTTGGAAATTTCATCTTAACAGTAATCAGTGTATATGACTTTTAAAAATAAACTTAGAAGTAATGTCATGAGCTCCCAGATTTTGTTTGCATACATGAAGCGCATGTCCTATTTTGAGAGTCCGGGGCATGTATTTCCCCTGTTCTACTGTGAGATAGGTCAAGTTTTATCAGGGCCCTTCGTGCACCCACTGCAGTGATCTAAGTGGACATTTCATCATCTTTATGAGAAAAGATATTTATCATTCAGAAATTCTATAGACCATAAAGGGATGTATAAATTCAGCTATGTAAACAGTGGTAAGGCCTGGTTCTATTCTGCAAGTGTAAAAATCCATTTTGGGGTTTGGACAAAGAAACACTGTCTCAAGAAGAACCCTCCTCCTCTGTTGCTGCGTGGCTTGTCCCTCCATCTGCCCCTTCATGACCCCGTGGAGCTGTCAACGGCAAATGCAGTGGGTCTATGCAGCACTCTACACCTGTGTCCCAAGGTAACTACTAAGACCGCACCCATTTTACTATGGAGATTGCCCTAGTTTGGATGACAAAATATATTTGAAAGAACCAATGTCTTAAGCCTCAAGACAGTGATACCACATTGAAATTTTATCAATTTAGAATTCATGATTATTGGACAGAAACTAAGAAGAAATTTCCCTTATTTTCTGAGAGAGAGAGAGAGAGAGAGAGAGAGAGAGAGAGAGAGAGAGAGAGAGGAAGAGAGATTGGAGAAACAACTTGATTTGATGGCATAAACAAAATTTCAAGAAAAATTTTTGAAAGAAAACATTTTTTAAAAGCTAGTTTTAATTTTACATTAAAACACTGCTTTTAAAAAGTACCAAGGTCACCCCTGCTTAGGCTGAGACTGAGCTATTGTGAGCATAAAACACCCATTTCCATTCATGAATCTACAAATCTGAATGTCTGACCAGTGTGGTTTCAATCACGAGACACCTTAGAAAGACAGCAGTATTGCCTTTCTTTAAATTAGTCTCTATATGTTGCTTTTCACTAAGTGAGACAGGGCTGCTTCTTACTTAATGTTTTACTTTATTAGATCTTTAATCATTTTTCTGTGTTTTTAAATAAATTGTTTTTATAGGAATTCCTACTTTTCCTATTTCTACTCCAATTCTAGAAGATCCAGCAGCTGGAAATATAAAAGGCAAGTAACCTCTCTTGTGGTCTAAATCAACACCGTTGGGCTCCATTTTCTTTTCCTACTTCCTGAACACACCACGAAGCCGAGTTCAAGTCCTCTTCCCTGGGCGACACAGGGCCTTGCGGGTGTGTCCTACCCGGCTGCTCCCACCTCCTCTCTCCTCCAGCCTGTCCCTCCAGGTGGCACTGCCTGAGCAAAGAAACCAAACAGGGATTGGATTGTATATCACGAGCTTGCTCAAAAACCTTCTGTGGCTGGACCCTGAGGGCACATGCCTGTAATTCCAGTACTTGGGAGGCTGAGACAGGAGGGTCATAGGATCAAAGCCAGCCTTGGCAATTTAGTGAGGCTCTCAGCAACTTAGTGCGACCCTGTTTCCAAACAAAAAGTAATAGGCCTGGGTGTAGCTTGGAGGTAGAATGCCCCCTGGGTTCAATCCCCATAACAAACAAACAAACAAACAAACAAACACCAACCCAAACCAAACCAAAAACCAACCCAAACCACAACAAAGAAAACCAATAACCACAAAATCCTTCTGTGGCAACTAGTTGTCTACTGTCTTATTTGGGTTCTCCAGAAACAGACCCTGAAAAAGGAACTGAGTGCAAGTGGTTTGTTTAGGAAGAGATCCAGGGGACACCAGGACAGGAGTAGAGCCGGGCGAGGGAGACATTGTGCGGGAGCACGGCGGCAGTCCCCAAGAGCCTCCAGGACAGGGTAGAGCACCGCTCAGGTTCACCCACAGAAGCAGTGGCGTCAGGCATCCGCACCTAGTGGAGGCCCACGGGGAGGCTGGGGAGCCTCTACAGCCAGAGGGGGAAAAGCCAGCTGGGCTGAGAGCAGCAGGAAGGAGTGTACATGAACAGTTTGGGGAAGGGAGGGGAGTACCCAGAGGGTGTGGTGCTACACCTACCTACTCAGTTCTGTAAGTACTGTAAGATTCCCTCTATGTGCAAAGCATCGATCTGACTGCTGGGGACAGAGCAGTAAGGTGGGGGAGGGATTCCAGCTCTCCTGAAGCTCATATTCTAGTGTGTGTGTGTGTGTGTGTGTGTGTGTGTGTGTGTGTGTAAAAGTGTGGGGGTAGGGGCTCAAACAATAATATATAGATACATACAATATATAGACTACAAAACAAGGAAAGTATCTAATATGTATCATATGCAGAGCTGTGTCCTACATGAGGGTGCTGTTTTTAAAGGGGAGTTTTTCCAACTAGGTCTAAACTACCCTGAAGTGAGCAGATGCCAGGCCTCCAGCTTGGTACTGGAGCTGCAGCAGTTTCCCACTGTAAAGTAAAATGCAAGTCCATATACCATGTAAAACACGAGAGAGGTCCAGTACGCGTGGTATCAGCTTTTAATGGTATGGTTCTCCCGGGGATGGGGGCTGAGCAGTCCTGGAGACCCGGGCCCAACTGAGGCTGGAAGGGAGGGACCTCCCTTTTTAAGGTATGCATCTGGGGGGGTGGTTACTCATGAGGCTGCCCTCCTCTCGTGAAATAGTGCTCGCGGGGCAGAGTGTGGAGGTGCACCCACATAACTCCATAATGGTGGCACTGGGTCCACACGCTGGGAAGGACACGCCTGCACTAGCAGACTCACTGCGTGCACCCCACCTGTGACTGTGCCCCACTTGGGTCACGCTCAGGTCACCCACTGAGTTTGCCCGTCCACCGCAGAGGCCCATGGCCACTCATCTCCTTGGGAAGGAGGTGGAGCCTAGGGTCCCTCCTCCTGTCGTGCCCAGGGTGTGGGCGGGCAGAGAAGGTGGCTCTGGAGAGCGGGCCAAGGCAGAGTTCAAGTTCTGCAATGGCCTCGGGTCTGGGCTGCAAGTGATGAGCGCTGTGGGAAGACGAGGCTGAGAGGGACGGAGGCCAGGGAACATGAGCTTTGCAAGTTGAACAGGCAGGCACAGAGAAGAGCAAGTGCAGAGTCCCTGCGGTAGGAATACCAGTGAATAAAAACAATCCAGACCCGTGAAAGCTGAGTGAGGGGACCCGAGAGTGGAAAAGAGAGGAGCCTTGGGGCCGGGCGAGCCCAGAGGACCTCGCCATTCCTCGGAATGCGATGGCAGCCGTAGTTTTGCACAGAGAAGGGATATGGGTGTGTGCATTGTTGTGACGGTGCTGAAAGCAAAGGTAAGGGAAAAAGAGCAGAGGCAGGGGACTGACGGGAACCTCTGCTGCCGCCCAGGAGGCCAGAGATGATGGCGCTCAGACTGGCTGTGCCAATGGAGCTGCGGAGACAGGGCACGTGGACGATGTGATCTAAAGGGGGGACCATTGGGGTTGCTGGGCTGGGAGGGGGTAGGAGGGAAAGAGGCTCTGGGCTCCCTGCAAGGCCTTGGTGTTGAGCAAACACAGAAAGAAGTTGCCCTTCGTTGAGATGGAGAAACCAGAAGAGAAGGCAGACACACGGGGCCGAGAAGGGCCAGCAGGTGCAGCGGGGAGGCTGTGCGAACTCCCTGGCTGTTTATCTCAGAAGCAAGGCCGGGGGCGGGAGGGAATGAGGATGAGGCTGCCGCCTGGGGTGGAGGAGGGAGAAGGTTTGAGTTACCCTGCAGTGTGGGAAAGCTAATGGCTTAGGAAAGTCATCAGATGGTTGGGCGGCACAGGGGGCTGGCACTGGGTCAGCAATGTGAGTCCAGCTGGCCTTCTCTCCATTTTCCCTAGGTCTGCCCAACTCCTCCGACCAAACCGCAGGGCTGTGTGTGATCCGCGCGGGGTGTTGTCTCATGCCTGCATCAGACACGCTCAAGTGTGTCAGGACAATAACTGTGCTTGACTGGGTCTTAATCCCCACTGTACACCAACCTTGGTATCCCTCCCATAGTGGGCCCAGGGTGGGGGATCAGCAAACATTTCCTTAAATGTTCATAAACTGGCTAGAATGGAACTTAGCCTTTGAGCCTTGACTACAACACGTCTCTGGTTTTCTTCCACAAGAATATTTCAGATCTATTTCTAGTCTGTTTACGATCATCATGTTGTTATTCAACTTCTTCCTCTCCCCAGGTAGACTGGCAGAAACTTCAGGAAAAGAAATCTAAGTGAACTTGAAGGGAAATTCAGGTGTCTGTTGCAAAATGCTAGGGAAGTCTTGTAACGAAACCTGGAGAAAGAGAAGTTTCAGTTAGTATAATAGGTTTGTGTGAAATTTGTGTGTGCAGTTATCCTTCAATCTGGCATTGTTAATACATCAGAAAAATAAAAAACAATCCACCCTGCTTGATGGGATAGGGAGGGAGATATACCAAATGATGATGAATGTGTCACTCTGTATGTGTGAGAAAGGGGGAGAGGGAGAGGGAGAGGGAGAGGGAGAGGGAGGGAGAGAGAGAGAGAGAGAGAGAGAGAGAGAGAGAGAGAGAGAGAGAAGGAGAGAGAGAGAGAGAGAAGGAGAGAGGGGGAAAGAGAGAAAGAGAGAGATACTGGATATTGAAGCCAAGGGTATCCTATCCCTGAGCTATACTTCAGCCCTTTTTTGTTTTTTATTTTTTAAATTTTTTTTATTGGTGCATTGTTGTCATACATCTTAATGGAGTGCAAGATGGTGGAGGCATACCTGCACATATCACTCATTTAGCCCTTTCCCAATTGCCTCCCCGTTCCTCTCCTCATGTTTGGCTTAGTGATTGACTTTGATCTGCTTATGAACGTACATCATGTACATTAGCGATTCCCCTCTTCCCCCTCCCATCCCCCTCAGGTCGCCTTGTTTGCTCATCTATGGTTTCTCCTTCTTCCTCTAGAGTTCCTCCTATGACCCATTTTCTCCCTAGCTTCCACATATTAGGGAGAGCATCTGACTTCTTACTTTTTGTGATTGACTAATCTCACTTAGCACAATGTTCTCCAGTTCCAGACATTTTCCTGAAAATGAAATAATTTGTTCTTTATGGCTGAGTAAAATTCCATTGTGTACATATCCCATTGTTTTGTAATCCTTTCATCTGTCGATGGACATCTTGGATGGTTCCATAGTTTGGCAACTGTGAATTGTGTGGCTATGAACATAGATACACATGCATTAGTTTGGTAGTTTGGTTTCCATTCTTTTGGGTAGATACCCAACAGTGGTGTTGTTGTATGATATGGTAGGTTCATTCTCATTCTTTTTTGTGTATGTGGTACTGGGGATAGAACCCAGGGGCATTTACACCCCCAGCCCTAATTTTTATTCTTTATTTTGAAACAGGGTCTCACTGAGTTACAAAGGGTCTCCCTAAGTAGCTGAGGCTGTCCATGGACCACAATCCTCCTGTCTCAGCCTCCTGAATGCTGGGATTAGAAGCGTGCACTACCACGCCCAGCCTTATTCTCATTCTTTTGAGAATTCTCCATACTGTTTTCCAAAGTGGTCGTTATTTTTATTTTTATTTTGAAACAAGGTCTTTCCAAGTTGCCAAGGCTAGCCTAGAATCTGTGATCTTTCTGTCTCAGCCTCCCGAGTACTGGGATTATGGGCGTGCACTACCATACCCAGGTTGACTATATCACTTTGAGTCTCATTGTGATATATGGTTATAATGCACCAATAAAACTATTTAAAAACAAACAAACAAAACCCCACTCTGTTTGGGACCTATCTCTTGGCAGCAAATATTAGAAACACAAATTTGTACCTAGTTTTGGACAATACTGGACATTCTCCTAACCTAATAATTTTAATTCCTTAAGGTGTGCTAATGGTTTTGTGTCCTGGATACAATGGTTCTTAAGCAGGAGTGTGTTTTAGAATTCTTTGCTTTTTGAAAATACAGTTCCTGTGTATCACCTGAGATTTTAATCTAGATCCCAGGGGCAAAGCCCAGGCTTATATTGTGAATAGGTTTTCAGATGATTCTGATGTATGCTTCTTGTGAAGAACCACTGCTCTAGTTAGTAGAAATCCTCACTTAGTTGTTGGCACGCTGTGTCGTGAAGGTCAAGGAGTAAAGACTTTTGGCTTCCAGGGCCTTATGGATGCTGTCACATATCCTCACCTGCTGTGGTAGTAAAGGCAGTCCCAGGCACTATGCAAGCCAGTGAGCTTGGCTGTCTTCCAATAAAACTTTATTTACTAAAACAGGACAGAGTTGACCCTGGGGCCAAGGTTTATAGGTCTCAGATTTATATCAGAATCTTTGGGTGTGGAGTCCCACACCTAGCCAGTGGTATTTTACCAGGAAATTCTTTGTGTGTGTGTGTGTAGGTCTGGGGATGGAACCCGGGAGCGTTTGACCTCTGAGCTACACCCCCTGCCCTAGTTTTTTATTCTTTAATTTGAAACAGGTCTCACTAAGTTGTGGAGGGGCTCACTAAGTAGCTGAGGCGGTCTGCGAGCCACGATCCTTCAGTCTCAGCCTTCCAAATGCTGGGATTACAAGCGTGCACCACCATGCCTGGCCTTACCAGGAAATTCTAATGTGCAGTCCAGATTGGGAGCGTGCCTCTTCATATTGATGGTTCGAAATCTGCAGACCAATCAACAGCAGGTTGAAAAAATACATATATTTTAAAAAGTGTCAATATGGAACATATACAGATTTTCCTTGTCATTATCCTCTTAGTGATACTGAATATTAAGCATTGACATAGCATTTACATTGTTTTAGACACTTCAAGTAATGCAGAGATGATTTAATGTATATGGGAAGATGTATGTAGGTCATGCAAATACTACAAATATGATGCCATTTTATATGCCAGACCTGAGCATCCGCAGGTCAGGGGAGGAAGGGCGTCCTGGAACCAGCACCCTGAGAACACCAAGAGGCGACCCTACTACATCCAGCCACTAAATAGCCAAGATGAATGAGGAGAAGAGTATTGCAGGTCAGCATGTTGTGAGGTTCTCACTATATTTCATGACCCTGGACATTAGAGTTTCCTAATAAGCTGGGTGTGATGGCGCATGCCTGTATCCCAGTACGCGGGAGGTTGAGAAAGAAGGATTGCAGGTTTGAGGACATCTCAGCAAGTAGTGAGACTCTCATCAACCTAATGAGACCCTGTTTCAAAAAAAAAATAAGGCTGGGGGTGTAGCTTGGAGGTAGAATACCTCCAAGTACCCCCCCTCCCCCCAACACACACCATTTAGTGGTTCTTAAGCAGGAGTGTGTTTTCACCTGTAATCCTAGTACTTGGAAGGCTGAGACACGAGGATTGTAGATTTGAAGCCAGCCTCAGCAACTTAGTGAGATCCTATTTCAAAATAAAAAATAAAAAGGGTTCGGGGTGTAGCTCAGATATAGAATGCCCCTGGGTTCAATCCCCAGTATGGTGTGTGTGGGGGGAAGACTGATTATTAGTAAGTCAATGTATAATAGTCATTTCCTTTTGGAAACAACAAAAGGGGTGCATACCTAACACCTGCACACTAGAGGGACACTGGCCTCTAGGTGCGTGCACACTGCTAACCTTCCACGTTCAAGGAGCAGTGACAGGCAAAACCAACAGCTAGGAGACATCTTGACAAAGATCACAAAAGCCTTGGGTTTCCCGAGTTGTGCAAATGGGACTGCTTGGCATTGCCCATGTTTTGAGGTTGAGGGGCTGGGGACAAGGTGAAGAGGTGGGCGACAGCCTCTGGGCATGGCTCCTGGCTGTGCCTCCCCGGGCTGGACATTCTTCTGCCTGGCAGGGAGGAACCATCACCGTTGGCTTGGACACTGCCAGACAAGGCTTAGAAACAGATACGCTAAGTCACATAGCTTGGTTTGGAGGCTCTTCCAACAGACCGGAATTTATAGATAGGTGTTTACTGAGAAGTGCAGTCTTGGCTATTTAGCATATTTTTCATTCATCCAATTTTGACTAAATGCCTACTGTGCACTGGATCCTGCTCCCTGGGAGCCCCCCGCCTCGGGGAGAGGTAGAGAGGTAGACTGAGCAGCAGGAGCCCAGAGCAGAGACTGAGGAACTCAAAACCTTGGCAGCAAGCTGGGCGTGGTGGTGCCCACTTGTAATCCCAGCGTTCGGGAGGCTGAGACAGGAGGATCCGGGTTCGAGGACAGCCTCAGCTACTTAGTGAGGCCCTTTGCAACTCAGCGAGACCCTGTTTCAAAATAAATAAATAAATAAATAGGGCCAAGGGTGTAGCTTGGAGGTAGAATGCCCCTGGGTTCCTTGGCAGCATGCAGGAGGGGGAGCCCTACAGCCAGGGTGGTGGGAGGAAAGAGGGAGAGAGGGAAGGAGGGAGGCAGGCTTCCCCAGAGCAGCAGGAGGAGATGTCTGAGCTGAGTCTTAGAGCACAAAGGGCAAGTTGCCAGGCAGGACTGGGAAGAGGAGGAAGGCGTGGATGTAGGAGAGGGGAGGGAGACAGTCACTGGGCTAAATCATGGGGCAAGGATACCTAGGGAATCAGGAAAAGACCCCAGTGGTCAGCCAGGCTGGGATTGCAGGGCCAAGGTGACCCTTGTCTAAGGGGCACGGTCACCACCTGAAGATTTGCATATTGGTGATGATTTAGCAGCATATAACAGGATACTATCTAGAGGAAGGACACCATTTTATAATTGGTGTGAAGGTTCCACCTGGGCTGCTGCCAGCCCGGAAGATTTGGAGGGATCTACTCTGTCACAGTTGTGAAAGACTTAGTTTCCTGAGGCACTGGGTCACCTTTGAGGGACTTAAATGCTAGGAAGTGATTTGGAAAGCTCCATGGTTTTGAAAGATGACTCACATGAGGAATGAATTAGGAGTGAGACAGAGTGCAGCTGAGGAGGATCTTAAAATAATCCAGGCAAGCAAAGATGAGGTCCTGAGCCCTGGCAGGAGAGGAAGATTCGAGGGACCCTCCTGAGGTTGAGCCACCATGATTTAGTGATGTGATATGGGCCGTTCTTTGTGTTTTGGTTGTAAATTAGGCTTCTTTGAATCACAGTGCAAACGTGAAGTCCAGGTCTCCCACTGAGTCCCGAAACTCGCTTTCACATCAAGGCTGATTCGCAGAAAAGGGTTCTCTTTCCCCAGGGCACTGTCTATCTGCAGGGCTGTGGCTTGGGGATCTTCCATGGGTGCTGCTGGGGACCGTCAGGGTGATGCTTATGCCAGTCTGGACTCTTCTGCCATGAATGTGCACTTGGCCACTAATATAGGGGAGAAAAACTTCCTTCTACTGTTAAATTCTGTGACTGGGCTTAGACATAAGACAAATGAATAGAAATGAAGACCTGAAAAAGCTGTTAGACCCCAAAGCTTATATACATGGTACAGAAAGAACAACCAATGGCGGGGATGTGACGAGATAAAGGAGCTTTGTATACGGGCAGTGCACTGGGACTGTGGGTAGAAAGTACATGGGAAACCAGCGGAAGAGTTATTTTAGCAGATGTATTTGTACACATCCATTTTGGTCTGCTTCTACTCTCTGGTGCTAAGACTGTCCTTCTCCTGGTTCAGGGAGGGCACCTTCATGGGAAATTTGATAACCTGCTTTTAGATAGAAAGAGAACTTGTCCTGCACCTGTCATTAGCCCAGTGCCTTAGGCTGAAAATAATCAATGGATCAAAGTGGCATTGGTCATCCCTTGGCATCTGGGGGGGATGAGTTGAGAGCCCCTAAGGACCAAAATCTACAGATACCCAAGTCCCTGAATATAAACACATATAGAATTTTTTTGTGTGTGGTACTGGGGTTCCTGGAAACTCTTCTACTTCTGGGCTACACTCCCAGACCTATTTTTACATTTTTTATTTGGAAACAGGGTCTCCCAAGCCAGTGCGGGCGGCTGGCTTCAAACCCGCGTGATCCTCCTGTCTCTGCCTCCCAAGTGTGGGGATTACAAGCGTGCGCCACCACGCCTGGCTAGAATTTTTATATTACATACAGACATCCTTCCATTACTTTAAATCAGCTGCAGATAGATATACTTATTATACCTAATACAATGTAATATAGTTTTACATATAGTTTTACATATAGTTTAGGGAATAATGACAAGAAAGGAAGTCTATACATGTTCAATACAAACAAAAAGTTTTCCTGAATATTTTCAATACATAGTTGGCCAAGTCTGTAGATGTAGAACTCACAGAGACAGGGGGCTGACTGTATTTTGGGGTGACATGTTCTGAACCCATTCATTTCCAATGCTTTTTGTCAAATTGACTGTCAAGTGAGAACAAATAAGAGATCAGACTGCAAAGCTGCTCTGATTCACCCTGATCTTTGAGTCTTAATTACTGCCTTTGAAAGGATAATTCCACATTTATGCTACTAACCTTTTATTTGAAAGATTAAGCATTTAGGCCACGAGGAAAGAAGGGATTTAGCTAAATTCTCACATTATCTATCATTTAAACCCATATAGAAAGTATTTCCAAAATGCATGAGACCTTCCCCTTGATAAGTACAGTGAACCATCAAAACTTTAAGCCCCCAATAGCTATCCTTGTCAGCAGAGCAAGTTGCAAATTTAATGTAATTGATAAAAATGCAAATATTTTCAATATGCAATTGGTTTGCAAAAATATATATATGTATACAAACCTTGGATATACCCTGAAAGTTGCTTTAAAAGTTGCTTAAATCATCAATTTGTATCCTTAGTATGATGGGAAAAACACACAGGCCTTGGAATCAGGCGGACCTGGACCCCAAGCCTGGCTCAGCCCTCCTGGCTCTATGGCCTTGAGAAGTTAATTACCTGTGTAAGCTTCTTTTCCTCAAATGTAAAATGCGTTCCTATCTTATAGGGCCCTTGCTTGACTTCACTACTGGTGTTCATACTGAAATCCAGCAAGAGGCCTCTGTTTGGGAGAAATAGTTGCTTATTGAGAAGTACTGTGCGATGGTACTAGGGTCCTGGAGCGAATGCCAAGTGTCCAGCCTGCGGGGTTTTCTCTCCTCTCTCTCTGTTATAGGTCACCCCAATCCTTAGTGGAGAAACTGCAAGATCGTTTCCCACAACTGCGTGGGATGGCCGTCTGCTGCGTTTTGGGGGGTCTGCGGGGACCAGGCTCAGCTGAGGCAGCTGGCGCCTCTCTCCACGTGGCTCTTTGTCCTTAGGGAGGTCAGACTGGGTCCCTCCAGGGCAGCCTCCGCGTGCCCAGAGGGCGAGAGTGCCAATGGCACGGCCTGTGGTAATGGGATCGGAAGTCACAGGACAGACCTTCTGCCTGATTCCCACGGGCAGGGCGAGCCACTAGCCAATCGGGGATCTCCAGAATGGAGTGTTGTGAAAGGTGGACACAACTAGGACCAGAAGCAGGAGGCGGGGGGAGGCTATTTATATGACCGAGGTCAGGGAGTGTCTGAGGAGCTGTGTTTGAACTGACACCTGAAAACTCAGAACCAGCCGTGGTGCAGGGAGGCAGGGGAGGGAGGGCCAGGCAGAGGAAGCATCTGAGCCAAGGTCCTGAGGCAGGAAGTGGTGGTTGGGGCATCAAATCAGCGTGGGAACTGGAAGGGCCCCGTGTCCAGGATGGAGTGAGGCAGTGTGAGGAAAGCCCCACACCAGAGCCAGCACAGAACAGGACCAGGATATGGTTAACTTAAGATTGCCATTATATGAGGATCTGTTAAACGGAAGTTTTACTGTACAAGGCTTAGATTTGGGAGGGAAAACGTATATCTATAGATATTGAAAGATTGCAATTAATTTGTAATGTCCATTCCTAGGGTTTTTTTTTTTTTTGGAATTGAACCCGGGAGCACTCTATGCCCGAGCTATACCCCCAACCCTTTTTATTTTTTATTTTGAAACAGGGTCTTCCTGAGGCTGATCCTGAACCCGCGATCCTCTGTCTTAACCTCCTAAGTGCCAGGATTACAGGCACATGCCACCATGTCCAGATCCTAGATGGTTTTTTTTTTAAACATGCTATCTCTGACCTTTTCTGAATAATCACTTTATTTCCCTTTAAAAGTTAGTTTTATGGGTGAAGACTGTTTGCAAGCCATAGGTCATTCCTAATCCATATTTCCATGACAGAAGCGTGGGGGAAGGGAGAAACCAACCCAGGAATGGAGGGTGAAGGCCCCTCCTCAGAGTCTCTTGTCCTTCGCAGGCTGTGACTGTAACCTGGAAGGCGTTCTCCCCGACATCTGCGATGACCAGGGCAGGTGCCTGTGCCGCCCTGGGGTTGAGGGCCCGCGCTGTGATTCCTGCCGCTCTGGCCTCTACTCATTCCCCATCTGCCAAGGTAAGCGGGTGACGCAGCATAGTGCTCAGAACTGTACAGTAAGAGAGCTGCATGGCCTGCGATTTACTAAATCACCCCAGGCTTAAATAGGAATGCCACACGTGTCTGTCACCTCCTCCTCCCTCCAGCCATACACTATGCTACCCTGCCTCCTGGCTTGTGCTAAAGCCTGGGCAGCTGCCCAGGCTCAGCTCCTGGCTGTGGAGAGGAGGTAATGTCTGAACCTGAACAGGGTTTACGAGCCTGTCAGGTACACGGAGGAGGAGGCAGGGTGTTCCAGGGCGAGGGAAGAGTGTGTGCAAACCACAGACCCAGGAGACCGCAAACTCCTCCTGACCTGTTCATGTTTAGGGTGGTGTCCCATCATAGTAAGAGTCACCGAGGGGTGGAGGGGGGAGGAGGGGTGCCTGACCCATTCTCTAGAGCGTGATAGGAATAATGGTGTGCAGTAAGTGTTGGGTGGAGGGACAAAGGAAGTGTGGGTGCGCCTCAGTTCTCCCCACTCCTTTCCCCTGCCTGCCAATGTGCTCCCGTATGGTTAGGTTGGGAAGGGAAGAGAATGAAGAAGAAAAACTATTGGTCAGGGCTCTGGGCTGGAAATATACACCACGGATATTATGTCTGGGATGAGACTTGCTGGGGTAAGAAGGTGCTAAGCGCAGTCTTGAGAGCTGGGGGAGCAGTCTGTAGGAGGGTCTGTGGAGACCTCAGTAGATGGCTGAATTAGGAATGTTACTGGCATCCTGGCCAAAGGCTCCAGACCCAGGGTGTCCCAGCAGATCAGTCCCAGCCACTGCCCAGTAGAAATCAAACAGATAAAGTGATGGTGAAGTAGGAAGAGGGGCTTTATTCTCAGCATGGACTCACCAGGAAGACAGATCTAAGGGCTGCCTTTGGAGTGACAGCAAGAGCTCTAGGGTCATTTAATAAGAACTAAACCATAAGATCCCAGCCCCTCCTGTTTCTGTAAAGTCAAAAGCATCCTCTACCCAAAGATCTGCACTAAAGGAAATGGTCACATGGCTTGGAATTGGGTTCTCTGCTTGGCCTGTTGGCCTGGTGTCCTGCCTTTGTGGGGACTGATCCATACAGATGCCAGTCCAGCCTCTGAGGGGCTGTGGTGCTTACGAGCCGAGCTGTAGAGAGATGGTTCACCATTGCTCTGTTCCAGGGTCGTGCCCAGGTCTATCCTAACCATTCTAGGAAGCATTCTGTCAGTTCTGGTCACCTTTCTCTTCTGTATTCCTTTCTTCCCAACAGCTTTTGTGATCTTTTAAAAAGGAAATAGACAACCAGGCGTGGTGGCACACGCTTATAATCCCAGCGCTTGGGAGGCTGAGACAGGAGGATCGCACAGGTTCAAAGCCAGCCTCAGCTACTGAGTGAGGCTCTCAGCAACTTAGTGAGACCCTGTTTCCAAATAAAGTATAAAATAGGTCTGGGAGTATAGCCCGGAGGTGGAAAGCCCCTGGGTTCCACCCTCAGTACCACCAAAAAAAGGGGAGAGGGGAATAGATAACTTGATCCATTGAATTCCAGAACAAAACCAACATGGCCTAAAATGCTGTATCGATGGCTCGGTGTATCTCAGCCAAAAATTGTTCGTATGTTCTTTATTGCTTTAAAGATTTTCAAATTTTTAAGGAAACATTTTAAAATGCTTCTAAGCCATTCTTCCAACTGCAGACCTGGATTTATGGTTTGCATTAAGTTAATTGACTCCAGATTTTTCTAAGCACAATGCTATATTCTTCTCGTGTTGACTTTTAGTCAAGTGCTATATAATTTTCTTTCTCAGAAGGGTTAAAAAGTCATCAGTGAGAGAGCAGATTGAAAACTGTCTACACATACAGACGACTCATATTGTTTGTGTTTGGTTCTGCTCTTTGTCTTCAAGCACAGAACACAGTGGGACTCTCGTTGAGCGTGGTCCCTGGGGACCACTCTCCCCTTTCCTCCTCCCCTGCCCCTCTTTCTCGCTGCCTTCTCCTCCTTGTCCTCCCTCCTTGGCTTCATCTCGTTCTTCCTGTTCCCCCTCTCCTCTTCTTTTCTGGTAAGATTTTCTAGGCAACAACTCCTTAGCACTAGAACAGGGGTTAGAGGGAGAGAACGGGGAAAGCGGTATCCCCCATAATCAAACGGGGGGCCCCTGGAAAGGCAGCTGCTCCTCAGCCTCGGCCACGTGGACCTGACCAGGGCCCGGAACCATCTCCATTCGAGTTTGATGTAGTCTTTGGGTTGTGATGACAGTTTTATAGAAAACTCCGATAGATATCTTGCCAGGAGTTGAACAATGTGGCATAGTCCTCTAAATCCCAGTATTTGGGAGAGTGAGACAGGAGGATCACAGGTTCGAGGCCAGCCTCAGCAACTTAGTGAGATCTTGTTAGGAAATTAAACAAATAAATAAATAAAAAGGGCTGAGGGTGTAGCTCAGAGGTAGAAGGTTCCTGGGTTCAATCCCTAGTACCAATCAATCAATAAATGTTGCCAGGGAGAGATAACTTCTTCTCTCTTTTCTAAAGAGATGTAAATCTCACAAGTGAAGCAAATGAGCTGTGGGATGAGGACAAGGGCAGCCAGCTGAAGGCGGCCGGTGCAGGGAGGCTCTGGCTGGGGCGCTCCTGTGAGAGCCTGCCTGCTTCCCCACTGGGAGCAAACGCCACATGGCTGGCCTCAGGGGGAGCGGTCTGGAGCCAAGGTTTGTGCAACTTCTTGAGCTGGCCTTTCGCTGTGTGTGTGTGTGTGTGTGTGTGTGTGTGTGTGTGTGTTTCACTGGGGACTGAACCCAGGGACATTCTACCTCTGAGCTCCACCCCCAACCCTATTTTATTTTTATTTTGAAACAGGTCTTACTAAGTTGCTGAGGGCCTTACTGAGTTCCTGAGGCTGGCTGCGAACCTGCGATCCTCCTATCTCAGCCTCCCAAGTACTAGAATTATAGGTGTGCACCCCTACACCTGGCTTGGCCCTTCACTTTGTAAGTAATTTTTTGTCTAAGAGAATATTGAGGTGGCTGGTTGGAAAGGCTTAGGATTTTCTGTAGATTTAATTTATCCAATGCTCAGTTCCAAGGAGGTGGATCATAATAGCTATTGTGGGTGAACCTTGGCTTTGTGGCTTTGGCTAGTAAGGTGCCTGCCTGGCTTCCAACCAGAAGGGAAAATCTCCAAAGTCACGGGCAATAAAAGCATCCCTTAAACAATAAGGAGCTCTGTGTTAACTTAATGGACATATTTTCTGTGTAGTGTTGTCTCACTCAGAGAGGTTTTTTTTTTTAATTTTGTTTTGTTTTGTTTGTTTTTTGGGTTTTTTTTGGTGGTACTGAGGGTGGAACCCAGGGGCTTTTCTACCTCCGGGCTATACTCCCAGACCCATTTTATATTTTATTTGGAAACAGGGTCTCACTAAGTTGCTGAGAGCCTCACTAAGTTGCTGAGGCTGGCTTTGAACCTGTGCGATCCTCCTGTCTCAGCCTCCCAAGCGCAGGGATTACAAGCGTGCGCCACCACGCCCAGCTTCACTCAGAGTTTATTATCCAAGGTAAAGAGGATGGCATTACTCAGAGTGATCCCTGTCTCAGCGCTGTTGTCAGACTCGATGAGATAACACGTATCAGGAATGTCACCAGTCGGGCTCCAAGAAGGATTTCAGTAGTTGCTCGCGCTCTCCTTGAACAATCTCTGTTGGGTGCTGTTCAGTCCTGGGAGACACTGGAGAGTGTGGAAGACACGCCCCGTGCCCCTTGCACCTCTGTTACAATTAGAGCAGCCCTCACCCCAAATCCCAAATCCTCCAAAGTGGAAGCTTTTTGAGTGCCAATGTGATGCCACAAGTATGGAGTCCCAACCCTGACCGCATGTGACCTGTCATGGTGAAAACACAGGCGTTACCTCCAGGCTCTGTATAAGATACAATATGCATCAGAAATGAATTTTGTGTTTAGATTGGGTCCCAACCTTAATATATCTCATTTTGTATATGTGAATATTCTACTTTCCTTTAAGGCAGAAATTGCAGAAAAAGCCTGAATTAGCCAGGATTCTCCAGAGAAACAGAACCAACAGGGGGTGTGTATATAGAGAGAAAAATTTATTTTAAGAAATTGGCTCATGTCAATGTAGGGGCTGGCAAGTCTGAAATCTGCAGGATATGCTGGCAGGCTGGAGAGCCAGGAAGAGTTGACTCTGCAGCTTAAGTTGTAATATAGTCTAAGGAAGAATTCTCACTTTCTTAGGGGGATATCAATCTTTTTCTCTTACAGTTTTCTGCTCATTGGATGGGGCTACATATGTGATGAAGGGGATCTGATTTCCCTCAAGTCTCCTTGCTTCAATGTTAATCTCATCTGAAATGCGCCTTCCCAATGGTCTCTTGACTGGTGTTTGACCAAACATCCGAGCACCATAGCCCAGCTACGATGACACATAGAATTTGCCAACACAGTTCACCCCTGTCCACTTGGCACCCGTGCAGTCTCCTTAAACCTGACTTAACTTCTGAATAAAGACTATCACAAGGTCATAATTTGGCCTAAAATGATACCCCTGTCCTGCATACAACTGAAAATATAGAAAGCTCTTCCCCAGAAGAGAATGTGAAGTTCTTGGGTGAAATTCACATTTCTCCCTGATACCCTATAACTTCAGCACTATAGTACAAAGTCTCTACATATTTTATGATAAGAAGAGAGAGGAAAGGAAACAAAGATTTTTTGCAAGCATATAGGTACACATAGGCACAAAATACTCATGATAAAATAAGGGAGGAATTCATTACTGTTACATCCTCATTTTTTTAACTTGTCACATAGTCATGGCTGGTACCTTCTTCACTACCAATTCCCTACTCTCTTTGCCCTCATTTAGTACATCAGCTGGTTACAGCTCTTGACCTGGTATAGTGACCCAAATCTAGGCCATCAGTAGTCTTGCCTGAATGGATTTTCATAGTTTTCCATTGACTTTGATCACGGGACATGGTGATATCCACACCATGGAGTAGCAGCTCCACCTATTCTTGCTAATCAGGGGAAACATAATTACTCCCATCTTTGGTGATTCAAAGGCTTGTGAAACACAGAGCGGCTGAGTGATGATCTTAACTTCTGAAGTTAATCAGTCAACTTCTTGATTGAGATTGAGATTGAGATTTTATGGAATTGGCTCACATAATTTGGAGGGCTCTCAAGTCCAAAATGTGACCCAGGGGAGAGTTTATTCTCCAGCTTGAGTTGGAGGTTGGAGGTGATATGTAGGCAGAATTCCCTTTTTGGGTGTTAGCAGCCTTTTTCTCCTAAAGCCTTCAGTTGATTGGATAAGAGCTGGGCTTGGTGGTGCACACCTGTATTCTCAGTACTTGGGAGGCTTAGACAGAAAACTGCAGGCTCGAGGCTAGCCTTAGTAATTTAGCAAGGCCTTCCACAACTTAGTGAGACCCTGTTTCAAACTAAAAAATAAAATAAAATAGGGCTGGGGGTGTAGCTCGCTCTGAGGTCAAATGCCCCTGAATTCAATCCCCAGTACCATATCATACTCACACAAATTGAGTGGATGAGGCCCATCCACATTGTGGGTTATAATCTGCTTTACTCAAAGTCTGTTGATTTAAGTGTTAATCTTATCTGTAAAATACCTTCATAGCTACATCTAGACTGGCATTTTACCAAACATATGAGTACCATAGCCTAGCTCTGTTTACTCATAAAATTAACCATTACAGAGGCTAAGAACATTTCCTCAGAAATCTGCCACTAGGTGGGGATCTCTGCAGACGAGTTGGGACCAAGGGATCATGAAAAATGCTGAGGGGATGGCAGTAGGGGGCAGTAGTCTGTCCTGGTGCTTCCAACAGCTGGTGGAGTAGGTTATACCACTCATATGTAGTTTCTTGTGGGGTAGGACATTTCATATTATATCACTAAATCTCTAGATCTTTAACTCTTTGAGATCAGGAAATACGTACTTCCTTCCACCGCAACCCCGATTCATGGTGCCATTGAACACCGTAGGCCTTCTGTTAATGTCTGCAGCTTGGATGGATATAAAATCGGAGTGTGGGATGGTGGTAAATTCTCTAGATCTGCCACTAATTGTGTCCAACAGCTTGTTGAATTCCCAGGTTATTTTTTAAAGGAGAAAACTAGCTCAGTTCTCTCTCTCCCAGTGAGAACTGACTTTATGATTCCAATGTCAACTCTCTTGCTGAGTTGCCGAGGGCCTTGCTAAATTGCTGAGGCTGGTGCCTTGAATTTATGATCCTTCTGTCACAGCCTTCCAAGTACTGGGATTGCAGGTATGCACCACTATGCCTGGCCTGGTTGCAGATCTTAGTAAGATGTGGAGCTGGTGCGTGTCTTTGGGTCTTTCTGGCCCCATCCGAGGGGTTGGATCCAGGATAATGTCTTGTCTCCCCCCACACATCTTTTGCCCTGGACCTGACTGAGTTCTTTTCCTCCAGCCTGCCAGTGCTCAGCCCTCGGCTCCTACCCACTGCCCTGCAACCCAGTGACTGGACAGTGTGAATGCCTGCCAGGGATTACAGGACAGCGCTGTGACAGGTGTCTCTCGGGAGCCTATGACTTCCCCTACTGCCAAGGTAGGGAAGCCAGCAGAATGCTGGTTCCTCTCTGAGTGCATGGAACCAGCCTTCCAGAGAAGCCGTGAATACCTGCGGAGTCAGTGTTACCCCTACACATTTGACTCAACCGCCCCAGTTCAGTCCGTTAAAAGCACCTATGTCAAACAAAAATAAGACACACACACACAGACATATATGTCACATTGCACACATGCATACTCAAAGGACCCAAGAATGATTTGTTCCTAACTCAAAATTTTAACTTTGGGTTTCTTCATTTGCATGAGCTCTCTGTATATGGTGGGATAGCGGCAGGGTCTCCTTGGAGCTTAACCCAGGAGGGTTAAGGCGAGTGGGGCCCAGGCTCTGTCTGTCTCCCTGCCTGCCTCTGGCCTCCTGGGAACGGCACCCCACACCCTAACACGTGTACTTGGTAGGGGTGCATGGAGCCCATGCTATCTGGATAGAGTGAGCTGAGGAACAGATGGAGACAGCGACTGGGAGTGAGTTGGCCGTGACAAATGACAAGGGGGACAGAAATGAGATGCCCACCTTTCTCTCTGGGCTCCCTAGGACAGGCAGCCCCCAGAGTGGGCCAGGGCTCCTGACTGATGATTTTGGAGGCCCCTTGGTCACCTAAGAAGAGAGATTTGTAGAAGCTGGCCCAGACTTTGCATCTGGAGAACATGGCTCCCTCACACCCTTCCTGCTCTTTGAAGCACCTGGAGCTGGGCGTTCAGAGCCATAGGGGACAGCTTTCAGATCAGGCTTCAGTTTCTAGAATGTTCCTAACCGGAATCCTTGAGACCAAGACTTCCCGAGGGTGGAAATGGCAGGCAGCAGTCAGAAAGGATGCTTGTCCTGAGAGAGCCTGAGTCCTGGAAGCTGAGGCACCCCGGGGACCATCGGGATGGAAGGAGGCACTGTAGCAGAGAAGTACCGAATGACCATCCAGGACTAGATCACAACAATGGGTGTGCTGGGAGGAAGCTAAGGCTGGGAGCCGCCAGGTTGGAAACCAGCAAGAGCAGAAGCTTATGTTGACCATAGAGAAAAATGAGGGGGTGAGGGAGAGAGGAGAGGAGAGAGGGAGAAAGAAGAAAGAGGAGAAGGCGGGAGGAGGAGGAAGAGGAAAAGCAGAGACAAAAGAAACAAACACAAAAATAAGGAACAATTTGTAAGAAAACGTGGTCATATGGATGTGTTTAAATGAGGGAAAATCGGGCTCAGAACAGCCTTAAGCCAAGCTGCTTCCGTTCTAACTCTGCAGAGTAGTGATGCTGGGACACTGCAAGTGCTCAGCGTATTGAAGATACATTGTATTGGGTTCACAGTGCTGTGCTGATGAAGGCAGGAAAGCTAACTAATTGATTTTATAAATAATTTTAGAACAGGTGAGGAACAAGGGAGTGTGGTTAACTAAAAAAGGAACTTACAAATAAATTCTAACTTCTTTTCAAGGGCAAGTAAAAGTCTCTTGGAACAATATTGCCCCCTTCTGGACAATTCTAAAGATGCTCAAAATTTTAGTCTTGTCCCCAACAATTATAAATCAGGTTTTGTTAGTAGGCCAGGAATAGAGTTGTTCAGTGATAAAAGGGGTGCTTTGGGGTCCAGGATCATAAACATCATTCAGGATCACGACAGGTGCAACATTTAAAAAAAATCATACAGCCCGGTGTGGTGGCGCACGCTTGTAATCCCCGCGCTTGGGAGGCAGGGACAGGAGGATCGCGCAGGTTCGAAGCCAGCCGCGCATGCTGGCTTAGGAGACCCTGTTTCCAAATAAAAATGTAAAAATAGGTCTGGGAGTGTAGCCTGGAGGTAGAAGGGCTTCCAGGAACCCCAGTACCACCAAAAAAAAATCATAAAAATGTAAAAATAGGTCTGGGAGTGTAGCCTGGAGGTAGAAGGGCTTCCAGGAACCCCAGTACCACCAAAAAAAAATCATACAAACCCTTTAAATCTTGTAAATATCAAACCAACCAGCTGCCAGATGTCTAAACATTTCTGACTCATATGCAGGTTTCACTGGTGCTTGTGACCCAGCTGGGACCATTGACTCCAGCATGGTAAGTGCAGGGTTTATATAAAAGGGTGGCAAACTCTTATCATTCTGATTCTTATTCAAGACTTGCCATGCAGGAGGTTCCTGAAATTAAATTAGGACACAAGACTAAATTGCTTAAAAAGTCAAAGTGCATATGTGATTTCGTGGAGTTTTTCTTTTTTTCCAAAACCAAAGATTAACTTTTTTTGTGAGTGTGGGTCTGTGATGGAACCCAGGGGCATTTGCCCTCCAAGCTATACCCCCTGCCCTACTTTTTTATTCTTTATTTTGAAACAGGGTCTCACTGAGTTGTAGAGGGCCTCACTAAGTAGCTGAGGCTGTCCGCAAACCACCATCCTCCGGTCTCAGCCTCCCAAATGCTGGGATTACAAGGGCGTAATCCACGCCTGACTAAGATTTAAGATTAACTTTTAATTAAACTTTTATTCTGGAGTCATAGTTTAACTCTTTCTGGAGGTCACTCTGAGGGTGTTCCCACCATGGAGGCTTGACAAGGCTCCACCAATGGCCAAGGATACATTAAATAATCTGGCTGAACACAAATAACGATAACTTTTTTATATTATTCCAAGTACATACTGTGCTATTCTGAACAGTTTTTTTGTTATTGTTGTTGTTTTTTGTTTTTGTTTTTTTGGTGGTACTGGGATTCCTGGAAACCCTTCTACCTCTGGGCTACACTCCCAGACATATAATATATATATATATATATATATATATATATATATATATATATATATATATATAAATTTTTTTTTATAAACAAGGTCTCTTAAGCCTTGCTTTGAACCTGCGCGATCCTCCTGTCTCCATCTCCCAAGCGCAGGGATTACAAGCGTGCGCCACCACGCCCGGCCTGAACAGGTTTTTAATATCTTCAGACATGTCCTCTCTTCTCTGCTTGGCAGCCTAACAGCGTGACTCCAGGCACTGGATGGGCAGTGGGAAGGAGTTTCTGCCATCCTTCCCACGAGGCCTGACCGTACCGCAGCCAGGCAGTAACAAAAGTGCTCTCAGAAAAGCATCACCCTTTACTAAATATTCAGCTATTTTTTCCACGTACAATCCACACTGTAACAGCATTGACAGACGCTGACAATGTTTTTAAAAGACGTTTACATTTTTCTTTCTCTGCATTTTAAATTTCTTTTTCCTACAAGTGTGAAGCATGTGTTTAACAAAGCAAAAGCAATTAGAAGACTGGTGGAATCACCCAGTGCTTTTGTTCCCCTGGATACACTTAACTTACTTTTCATGGCCAAAATGTATTTCTGTGAAGAGCCTTTGCCCAGAACACTGTTTTGAAAACAAGTTTTTAATTCCAAGATGTCAAATGTGAGTCTGCTTTTCATTTAAAGGGATATTGCCAGTGCAAGCTTCACGTCGAAAGTCCTACTTGTAGTATCTGCAAACCATTATATTGGAATCTGGCTAAAGAAAACCCCAGTGGATGTTCAGGTACCATTTCTTATATTGCCTATTTTGTACTGTCCTTTTCCTCTTAGGGTTTTTTAAAAAAGAATTATACTTTTCTCTTTAATTTTCTCCACCCACAAAGGACTTCCTTCCTTCCTTCCTTCCTTCCTTCCTTCCTTCCTTCCTTCCTTCCTTCCTTCCTAATGATGTTATAGATTGATCCCAGAGGCATTCTACTGCCAAGCTACACACCCAGCCTGTTTGTTTGTTTGTTTGTTTTTGAAAACAGGGCCTTACTAGGTTACTGAAAGTCTCACTAAGTTACTGAAGCTGGTTTTATCTGCAATCTTCCTGTCTCGGCCTCCCAAGTACTGAGTTTCCAGGCCTATGTCACGGCGCCTGGCTCAAAAGAGCTATTTGTTGAATCAATTCAGTTTGTCTCAAATTCTGTGAATGTTTTGATTTTTCTCCACACACTCTTCTTGTAGAACTTTTGTCATTTTCAAAATCTCAGTGATGGATGTATATACTAATTCCATATATACGTTATTGTTTTTTGAAGGCAGCCGCTTAATAAAAACTCTTTCTCTCCTTGTTTTTCAATCTACTCTTCTGGCTTAATTTTGTTTTACTTTCATATACTTATTGGAGCTAGGAAACAAGTTAAACATGCTGAGTTAAAGGTACTAAATGAAGTAGGTAATTTTTTTAAAGATGGTCTCACTGTGTTCCCTAGATTGGCCTTGAGCTTGCAATCCTCCTGCCTCAGCCTCCTGAGCAGCTGAAATTACAGATGTGTGCCCCTGCACCTGGCTGAAGTGCATATCTTAAAATATATATGCATTAAATAAATATATACATACATATGTCATGCAAGCATATTAATAATGAGCTTGACCTTAGATTCCTGGAAAACTCCCATGACCTTGCAGTTTTATATTGGAGTGGCCAGAAACTAACCATTCCTCCTGGAAGGCTTGTACTCATTGGTCTCTTCTGCTGACCTCAGAAAGCAACCGAGTTTCAGGCCTCAGCAATGCAACTGCGGTGCTGCTCAGTGGGCAGCCAGGTCTAAGCCCAGTGCAGGTGTTGTGTTGAGGATGTGGAAGGTTCCCAGGCCTGGAAGCTGTCTTTTGTGTAACCCGAGACCACTCTCTTATCTCCGCAGAGTGCCAGTGCCACGAGGCGGGAACCGTGAGTGGAATTGGAGAGTGTGGGCAGGTAATGTGGGCTGATTCTTAATGCAACAGGAGGTCGTGGTGATTGTTGGTGGGGTTTCTGGGGAGTGGATTAGCACACCTCTCCGGCTGTGCAGCTCATGGTCATCTTCTTCAGATCCTGGCTACACTGCTCCGTATTGTGCGATGAGCCAGTTTCAATCTTGAAGATTAGCGTGTTTTGAAACTAATACAGAATTTATCATCTGGCTCATTGTTCTGCAGGGAGATGGTGACTGTCACTGCAAGGCCCACGTTAACGGTGATGCATGTGACACCTGCGAAGACGGATATTTCGCTTTGGAAAAGAGCAATTACTTTGGGTGTCAAGGTACATCTGTCCAGTGGCTCCTGACCAAAGCAAAGGGTTGAAGGACACTGACTGTCGGAGTAGGCTGTCCCCTGTGTCCTGTCTCAGGCTGGCTTTCTGCATGGTGCCAAAGCATTCTGTCTGCAGGATGTGGCCAAATACTCAGTTGGCACCAGTCACAGATTGCAACTAGAGCTGCTTCCACTTTTCTTCTACCAGCACACTATTGGTTTAATTATAAGAAGTACGAGTGGAGCCAGGTATGTTGGTGCACACCTGTGACCCCAGCACTTGGGCGGCTGAAACAGGGGATCACAGGCTCCAGGCCAACCTCGGCAACTTAGACCCTGTTTCAAACTACAGTAGAGCTGGGGGTGTGGCTTAAAGGTACAATGCCCCTGGGCTCAATCCCCAGTAATACACCCCCCCACATAATTGGAATAATCATAATGTGCCAAATAAAAAATGAAAAAGAAACATAATTGGGATCAGGAGCGCCTATTGATGTTACAAATAACGTCCAGACCTCGGTTTTTCATGTTTTACTGGTGCGTTGTAGTCTCACGGCATCATGTAGCGCAGCGTGATGGGGACATCCGAGCACCTGTTGAGCTTCCCAACCCCTCCGCCTCCCCATGCACCTTATTGAGACTGGCACCGGTATTCCTCATAGGTACAGACTTAGTGATTTTATATTATAGCTCTATTTTGTAGTATCAGAAAGGACAGATTTTTTAGAGCTAGGACTGTATTAAATAACGGAAGTTCAGGACAGAGTGGTTGAGTCTCTCCCATGGCGCTTCCTTAGCATGTTATTATTTATTTATTTATTTATTTATTTATTATTTTTGGTGGTACTGGGGTTCCCGGAAGCCCTTCTACCTCCAGGCTACACTCCCAGACCTATTTTATATTTTTTATTTGGAAACAGGGTCTCTTAAGCCAGCGAGGCTGGCTCCGAACCACCGCGATCCTCCTGTCTCCGCCTCCCAAACGCGGGGATTACAAGCGTGCACCACCACGCCCGGCAGCATATTTTTTATAATAGTGGTGTTTCTAGGTCATGTTTAGCTCACAGGGCCCTTTCATTTGACCGCAGTGCTCCAGCTGGCCTGTGATGGTGCAGCTCCAGAGTAGAAGCCAACTTTGGAGAGACAGGCCTTGTGGGAGGTTCCTACAATTCCCGACCTCCGGTAGATATAAGATGTGCCAGAGGAATGCAGGCGGTGCTGCGCCCTGAGACTCTGGTCCCTCCTCATGGCGGGAAGGAAGCACTCAGTGTGGCGGCATTCCCCTGGGTAACTGCGGCTGTTTCCTGACTTTCAGGGTGTCGGTGTGACGTTGGAGGGGCGCTCACCTCCGTGTGCAGCGGGGCCTCCGGACTCTGCCAGTGCCGAGAGCACGTGGTGGGCACAACGTGCCAGCGGTGAGTCTCTGGGATGCTTCTCCCAGCTTCACATTGTGAAAAGCTACCTTAGACCCTTCTGTCTGAGCTGCAGTTCTGGCAAAGAGCAAAGCGGTCCTAAGGACCAGCGGCAGAGGAAGCCGCATGCTATCACTCAAAATCTGCACAGTTGTCCATGAGGTTAATTAAAGTAGGATATAACAATGCCATTTCATAAGCTATGGAGCACTGTGCTGACAAGTTCTCCGGTCTAAAGTGGACAGGTACAAAAAGCCAAGGGATGCAAGACAGAAACGTGAACTGTGCTCCCAGGGCCGGACCCCGTGACCCCCGCGCACCAGCCACAGCGCGGAGGAGCCCAGCAGAGAGGCCAGCTCCAGTTCTGGAAGAAAGAAGGGATACGGGTGGGCGCACTGCACATGCCCAGGATGGACCAGCGAGAGTGCGTTCCTGTGGCTCCCTGGAACCCATAATGTGTGTGTGTGTGTGTGTGTGTGTGTGTGTGTGTGTGTGTGCGCGCGCGTGTGTGTGCGTGTGTGCGTGTGTGTGAGGGAGATCAGGTGTGTTACAACAGGAGGGTGAGGAAACCACTTCAGAGTGGGAAAACGTGCCTGTCTCAAGCAGAAGCGAATTAAAACGAACCGTAAGAGCAACACAGCAAAGTGGAGACCGAGACCCAGCAGGGCTGCAGCAAGTCTGGCAGCAGACTGCCTCTTCATCTGCTGTATTTAGCAGTTTATACATATTTTGAAACCATGATCCATCCATAATTCCCTCCGTGGAGGGAGGGGAAATTCAAATTTAAATATGCTGGAGTTTAACCATATGCTGGAAACTCTGTGAAATTCAGATTTTCCTAAACTTCCCCACCACCTGCATCATCAACAGATTAATAAAGTCTTTTATGTAGTTGCAGTGAATTGTATTTAGTATGGTGCCTCCCTTCTTTTCTGCAGTGTTTCCAACATTTGAATTCTAAAGTCAGGACCCCCAGCTGTGCTTTTCCTGTCTTCTAATTGGTCTCACAGCTGGGCCTTGTAATAAAAGGTGCAGGAAGAAGGACACATCCGTAGATTTGCTTCCTGCAGACCAGCGAGCCTCGCCATGGACCAGAGGGACCCAGTAAACTGTTCATAAATGCTTTCCACCTGTGCTTTGCCAGGTCTCCCTCCAGCGATGTAGCTGACTGGTTAACTTTTAGGATGAAATAATGCAACCAAATAGGAATTAAAGTACCCACCCCAGAGGCAAAATTATTGGCTTTTTACATTTTAGCATATATGTACATACCTTGATATTTAGAATTTATCTTTTGATATAGTAGCCAATGATAAATGAATTAAAAGATAGTAAACCCAATGTGGATGGCATAGTGACTTCTCCCCAGGCTGGCAAATCTTGTATCCTTTTGTACTAAATATTTACAAATGTTAATTTATTTTTTCCTGAGCATTTTTATGTTTTCCTTTTTTTAAAACTCTCTGTGTGTGTGTGTGTGTGTGTGTGTGTGTGTGTGTGTGTGTGTGTGTGGTCACTGGAAATAGAATATACCTCTGAGCTACATCCCCAGCCCTACTTTATTTTTATCTTGAAACAGGGTCTTGCTAGGTTGATGAGAGTCTCACTACTTGCTAAGGCTGTCCTTAAACCTGCATCCTTCTGTCTCAGCCTCTCAAATATTGGGATTACAGGCATGTGCCACCATGCCCAGCTCACTCAGTTTTAGGTTTTCTTATAAGTTTAGAAAGTATTCACATTCCCATTGTTTTCTAAAAAAAAAATTTTGATAACTGATTTAATATATGTTAAATGTAGAAAGTTTAAAAAGTTTATAATAGAGAAAAGACAGAGAGCCAGGCACTGTGGTACATACCTGTAATCCTAGTAGTTGGGAGGCTGAGACAGAAGGATCTCAAATTCAAGGCCAGCTTCAGAAACTTAGTGAGGGCTTCAGCAACTTAGTGAACCCCTGTTTTAAAATAAAAAATAAAATAGGGCTGTGAGATGCAGCTCAGAGGCATAACACCCTTGGGTACCACACACACAAATAAAAGGCAAAGAAAAATCTTTACCACCCAGAGATAATCCTTTTAATATTTTTGGTGCATCTTTTGTGACTTTGTCTATGAATAAAACATACCATTATATTTTTTCAGGTAATTTGTATCAATTTCTTTTTTTTTCTGTTATTTTGTACTGAAGATTGAACCAAGGCATTCTACCTTCGAGCTACACCTCCAGTCCTATTTTTTATTCTTTATTTTGAAGCAGTGTCTCACTGAGTTGCAGAGGGCCTCAGTAAGTAGCTGAGACTGGCCATGACACCGTGATCCTCTGGTCTCACAGTACTGGGATTACAAGCGTGCACCACCACATGGGCTCAGCATTCAATTTCTTAATTTTACACGATACCATAAACATTTGTTATATCATTAAGTAGCCCTCTAAAATATTAATGGTTATGTAACACTTCATAATTTCTTCATTTGATAATTTTCTATACATTCATGTATTTTTATTTTTTATTGATGTATTGTTGTCATACATCTTAATGGGGTACACGATGGTGGAGGCACACATGCACACATCACTCATTTAGCCCTTCCCTGATTCCCGCCCTATTCCCTCCCCCTCTTTCCTCATGTTTGGCTTAGTGATTGACTTTGATATGTTTATGAGTGTACATCATGTACATTAGGGAATTTCCTTCAACATCTTAATGTTAATTTCTTGATAATGATAATCATTCTTGAAAATAGATTCCTAGAAGTAGAATTATTGAGTCAGTGGATATGAATATGTTTAATGATCTCTGTAATTTCCCTCCAGAAATATAAGCATTCTTAATTCTACTTGGAATATAGGAGTAAGACCTCTTATTTCTTTTGACTAGTTTACCAACTATCCTTTATCTTCCTTTTTTGATTTGGTGCTAGAAATTTAAAATAGAGCATACTGCTTTTATCTATACCCGAAGCCTTTTTTATTTTCTTGTTTTGAAGCAGGGTTTTGCTATATTGCTGAGAACCTTGCTACATTGTTCAGGCTAGTCTGAAATCCTCCTATTTCAGCCTTCTAAATTCTGGGATTACAGTTATGCCCCACCATGCCCAGCTTTCTTTTTTTTAAACCCAGTCTCACTAAAGTACTGAGGGCTTGCTAAGTTGCTGAGCTGGCCTTGAACCCGTGTTCCCCCCTATCTTAGCCTTTCAAATACTGGGGTCAAGGTGTACGCCACCACACCTACTTATCATTGGTCCATGAGGCTTTAAATCCACTGACTGCTACTGGTTTATGATTTGACTGGCAACATGTATCATTTTGAAGAGCTTTAAGTAGTGTGACTATTAAGTGCCACACAACATTGGAATATTTTTTATCTTTCTTGGAGACTGACACAATTGGACCCTTGAAAGGAACCCACTAACTGGCATATAGTTTCAGAGAAAATGTGATGAAGAAGAGGCATTCTAATGACCAAAAAGTATATAGAGAGGAACTTTCTTATAAATATAGCATATGAAATATTTTTCAATTTATTCATATTATTTTTTGCATATATTATTAGCAAAGATTTTTAAAATTTTATTTATATGTGGAACATATTGAAAATGGTATACATTTAGACTGTGCTTGGTGACCTCTCCCCTCCATTCCCCTTCCCCCTTCCAACACTGAGTGTCCAGGTTGACCATACTATTTTCATACTTTCACACATATTCAGATGTAGCTCCTCCATTAATTACCCTCAGCCTTCTTCCTCTCCTACCCTTCCTTTCTAGCTTTGCTTAGGTTCCCCCTCCATTATCTGGAGTCCCTCTGGTATCCCCAATGCTTGCTAGTTTGGACATACTAGAGAAAACATATGTCCCTTCTCTTTCTGTGCTTGGCTGATCTCACTTAATATAATGTTCTCCAGATCTTTCTATCTTCTTGTGAGTGGCATGATTTTGTTCTTCTTTTATAGCTGAATAGAATTCCATTGTGTGTATTTCCCATAATTTTGCAATCCATTCATCTGTTGATGGAGACCTGGGTTGGTTCCATATTTTGGCTATTACGAAATGTGCTGCTATGAACATGGGTATGCATATGTTACTGTAGTTCTCTGATTTCAACCTCTTTGGGAAAATACCCAGGAGCAGTATAGCCAGATCATATGGCAGAGCTATTCCCAGTTTTCTAAGGAATCTCCACACCAATCTCCATAGAGGCTGAACTAGTTTGCACTCCCACCAACAATGTAAAAGAGATCCTCTTTCCCCACATCCTTGCCAGCATTTGTTGTTATTTGATTTCTTTATGCTTTCCACTCTGATTGGGGTTAGATGGAATCTCAGCATAGTTTTGATTTGCATCTCCCTAATGGCTAATGATGCAGAACATCTTTTCATGTATCTATTGGCCATTTGTATCTCCTTTTTGTGAAGTGTCTATTCAGTTCAGTTGTCCATTTCTTGATTGGGTTATTTGTTCTCCTAGTGTAGAGTCTTTTGACCTCTTTATGTATTTTGGATATTAGCCCTCTATCAGAGTGGTAGCTGGTAAAGATCTTCTCCCATTCTGTAGGCATCCTCTGTAGGTTTTCTCTTTAGGTTCCTGATGGTTTCCTTTGATGAGAAGAAACTTTTTAGTTTGATGCCAGCCCACTTGTTAATTCTTACTTTAATTTCCTGTGCTTTGGAGATCTCGTTGAGAAAGTTACTGCCTGTGTCTATATGTTGGAGTGTTGAGCCTATGCCCTCCTCTAATAACTTCACAGTCTCTGGTCTAATTTCTAAGTCTTTCATCCATCTCTAGTTGATTCCTGTGCATGGTGAGAGGTAAGGATTTAGTTCCATCTTTCTATAAATGGGTAGCCAGTTCTCCAATTACCATTTGTTGAAAAGGCTTTCTTTTCTCCAGCGTATGAGTTTAACCCCTTTGTCAAAGATTAGTTGACTATAGGTGGGTTTCTTTCTGTATCTTCTATTTTGTTCCACTGGTGAGTATGCCTGTTGTTCTGTTGTTGTGCTAATACTATGCTGTTTTTACTACTATTGCTCTATAGTATAATTTGAGGTCCAGATTGTGATGCTCCTGCATGGTTCTTATTTCTGAGAATTGCTTTGGCTATTCTGGATCTTTTCTTTCTCCATATAAAATTCACGACTGATTTTTATAGGTCTATGAAGAATGTCATTGGTATTTTAATAGGAATTGCATTGAATCTATAGATCACTTTTGGCAGAATGGCCATTTTGATATTTATTCTGCCTATCCATGAGCAAAGATCATTCCATCTTCAAAGGTCTTCTTCAATTTCTTTCTTTAATGTTTTATAGTTTTTGTTGTAGAGGTCTTTTACATCTTTGGTTAGGTTTCTTCCTAGGTATTTTATTGGTTTTTAGGTTATAGTGAATGGAATTGTTTTATTTCTTTCATTGTGGATTCATTGTTGGCATAAAGAAAAGCAACTGATTTCCTTAGGTTTTCCTTGATTTTGTATCCTACAACTTTGCTGAATTGGTTAAGCGGCTCCAGAAGTCTTTTGGTTGAGTTCTTTGGGTCTTGTAGATGAAGTATTATGTCATCTGCAAATAAGGATAGTTTTAATTCCTCTCTTCCTATTGAATTCTTTTGATTTCCTTCACTTGGCTTATTGCTGTAGCAAGAGTCTCAAGGACTATATTGAAAAGGAGTGGTTATAGTAGGCATCTTTGTCTTGTTCCTGATTTTAGAGGGAACTCTGGCAATTTTTCCCCATTCAATATGATGTTGGCTTTGGGTTCATTGTATATTGCCTTAATGATGTTGAAATACGTTCTTTCTATTCCAATTTTCTGCAGTGTTTTTAACATAAATGGGTGTTGGATTTTGTCAAATGCTTTTTCAGCATCTACTGATATGATCATGTGTTTTTTTGTTCTCAGTTCTATTTATGTGGTGAATAACGTGTATCGATTTGCATATGTTGAACCAGCCTTGCTTTTCTGGGATGAAACCAACTTGGTTGTGGTGTACAAGTCTCTTGATATGGTTTTAAATGTGTATAGCTAGTATTTTGTTTAGAATTTTTGCATCTGTGTTCATTAAGGATATTGGTCTGTAATTTTCCTTTCTTGAGGTATCTTTATTTGGTTTGGGGATTAATGTGATACTGGCCTCATAGAAGGAATTTGAGAGAATTCCATCTCTTTTAGTTTCCCAGAACAAGTTGTGAAGTCTCTGGAGGGCTCACTGCGCTGCTGGGTCCTGCATCTTCTCTGGGTGCACAGGGTTACCTGGTCCCCTTCTGGGTCTCTGGAGGTCTTGCTGTGCCACTGTGGGTGCTGCCTGTGGTGAGCAAGCAGTGCCTCTCAGGTGCTTGGGTGCAGCTCGCCACTTAAGATGTTGGAACTCTATGGCCACTTTCAAACTCTTGGGTTTTTTTTTCTGAATTTCTTAGGGTTGCTGCAATGGGACTCGCGGTTTGGGCCCGTGGCCCATAATGATGCTTGTAGCCAGCCACATCCACGGCAGGTCCGTTGTGCACTTGGGCTTTTTGCAGTGGATCTCGTGGTTCAGAGTTACTGGATTCCTTCTGCCATGGTCCTTGGATCTCTTTTGGGTTGTGAGCTATATTTATTTTATTAAGACACTGCCTTCTTAGTAGTTGAACTTAGTTTTAGCTACTGAGATGTGCTGTGTCCCACATTTGCTGTTTTGAATCTCCCATATGAAATATTTTATATCATACTCATCATTGTATCTGTATTGCTCAGCAATAGTTCCTGGCACATAGATATCATAGATATTAATACTTGTGTAATGATAGAATATAAGTGTACAAATGAATGAATAATAAAAAACCTAATTTGACTTTGATTAGTTGTTGGCAACCATCTAGACATGGTGAAGAATATATTAAAGAACACACTATGAATTATGCTAAATGACTTTCTCATTTTAGTGCTTGGAAGGAGTAGGAGTTGGGCGTGGTTTATATAAATATTTTCATGAATCAAAACAAGTTAGAGCATGAGTAGGGGGCCCACTCTCATTCATCCTTATTTAATGTTCACCATCAACTTGGTGGAGTTTGTTTAGCAATAACTACAAAGATTAAAAGATATTCAGATAACCAATGAACCTAACTTCCTGTGCCTACATTTACTTTTTACTTATAAAAGGCCTGAAGAGAATTACTACTTTCCGGATTTGCATCATATGAAGTATGAGATTGAAGATGGCACTGTGCCTAATGGAAAAGACCTTCGTTTTGGATTTGACTCCCTGGAATTTCCTGGATTTAGCTGGAGAGGATATGCTCAGATGACCCCAGTACAGGTACCCAGCACATTGGTCCTAGCTCATGGCGGGGAAGCCCGTGTACGCACCAGTGACAATCTCGGGGATCTCCAAATGGTGAACTGTCCCCCAAACTTGACTCCAGGGTTCTTTTTCTCCAGAGTCTGGGTTAGAGTTGCAGTTGAGGTTATATTTGGAGTTGAGACTAGATTAGGATTTTAACTGATTAGCATACATGTGAATTTCATAATTCACTGCTGATTTAATTCAGTCATCAAATCAGAAAATGAAGAAATTAAAGAAAATGCTGTTTATCTCTGGAGACTTTTTACAAAAAGAAGGAATTTTCTTAAATTACATTAAGTTATATGTAAGGGCATTTTTCTTATAGCCATTTGTGGAAAATAAAAATAAGTTGGCTTAATTAATACCATTGAAACTAGTGTTGCTAATTACTTGTCTTTTTTTAAACCCCAAATAACTATGTGAATAGAAACTAAGATAAAATGAGGAGTTTTAGTGTTATTTGATTTTTTTCCCCCTTATTTCTCCTTTCCTTCATTGTGTTCTATGAAGGCTCTGCATGTATAGACTCCAAAATGGGCAATACTGCCCCCTGGGGGGGTTACTGGAACAACCCAGGGAGCAGTGGTTGCCTTTAGTCCACACTGAATCACTGAATAAAAATAAGGTGGGTGGTTAAGTGTCCAAGGGGGCACGGAGATAATTTTTTTTCTGGAAAGGGGGCAGTGAGAAATAGATTTTGGAATCTATTCTTTCTTTGAGCAAGAAAATTTATGTTATTTGTTTACCTTTTTATTTTATATAATATTTATTACCAAAAAAATCCTGTAGAGTCATTGAGAAGTTTTGTCCTCAAATTTTCTTTCTGAGATTGGCCTCTTCAAGATGTTTCTAAGTAGAGAGATTCTGAATAAGAGAGAGAAACTGGTGACCATGGTGTCTTCAGAAAATGCAGGATTAGTATAGGAGAAACTGGGACAGGATCATAGTTCTCCTGGAGCCCCCACTGATTATAATACTGTTTTTTGTCCTGGCCAATTTCCTCCAACCAATCTTTCTTTCTCAAATAGGATGTATGGCCTTAGAACACCTCACTCTTCCCCTTGCATAAAATATAGTGATTCAGTTTTATTCAGAAAATATCTGGATTTTATTGAGCTATAATAGCACACAATTGACACAGATGTCCAAAGTTTGAAAGAATAGCTGGTCAACAGGAATAAGAATCATCCTTAGAAAAGGATGGATTTTCTAAGTCTTTTGTTCAGAGGACCTTGGTAGTGTTTCTTGAATGGCCATTTCTTTTACCTTATTTTTAATACATTTTTTGCATATTTTATTTCTCAATTTGGCACTAACACTAAGAAATGAATTCAGTCCAGTTCTGAGGGCCAGCAGGTGTCCTCACCGTGAGTCATCCGGAAGTCCACAGCTCCGGCTTGCAGCCAGTGACCTAACCCAAAGTTAGTTTTTGTTGCCACCAATATCTCAATATGTCCTTTTCATCGGAGCCAAAGGGGCTGTGGGAGAGACCAAAAGCACAACTGATTTGGGAATTTCCGTATTTCATAAACTTCTCTTGAGCCACTGTGGGTCTGGATGTGTTGTCTGTGGTTCCAAATCAAGATAGTCCTCTTTCATTGAGCTCATGGGCTCTGTGATGCCTACAGAATATTATGTGTGCCCTAGGGCTTGGAGACCCACATGACTCCTCTTCTAGGTCAAAAAGCCACTGTTCTCCTTAGATAAGAGCTTGAGATAAAGCCTCATAAGACAGAATAGAAATATTATAGGGGCATCTAGATTTTATCAGCATTGTGCTTGGGGTCTTTACCCTTAGCTCAGCTGTCATTATTTTCTATAACCACTTAGATTTTATATATGTGAAGTGGGTCCTGGAGGGTCTCTCTGCGAGGGTGATGGTGTGAAATAACACACTTTCCTTATCTTCTGCCTTTTCATTTTCCCCAGCCAGCGGTGGTGGTCCCTGTCACCGTGGCTTTCTTAAACTAGTCCATCTAAATCTCTTCTCTGTCTGACTGATTACACAAGGCCAAAAGAGGATCTCAGTGTGGAGGGAGTATGTTTTCACTGTCACTTTTATCCTAAGTGACTTAAATCCGTTGTTAGGACTGACTGTTTCACATAGTTACTTGGTCCTCATTGAATGGGAGTGAGTGGTGTGTGTGTGTGTGTGTGTGTGTGTGTGTGTGTGTGTACATCAGAGGTCCATTCATGAAACTTACAGAATATAATTATTGGTTGGGCGAGCATTTCTTTCTACCATTCTCCTAAACTTCATGGCTTTCTGGTATTTTCAGAATGAAGTCAGGATGATGTTGGATGTGGGGAAGTCGCATCTCTCCTTGTTTCACATTATTCTGAGATACGTGAACCCTGGAACCGAAACAGTATCTGGCCGTATTACTGTTTATCCATCCTGGATGAAGACTGGTGGGTCAAATTTAGAGCTCTTTCTCAATTAAAAAGTGATCAAGAAATAGTTTCTCCAATTTTCACAAACTCGGTCATCCTTAGAAAATGTTAAGCCTGGCGCATTGTCTGATTGGACACTTCTCTGGGTACCTTTTTATCTTTTAATTCTTATTTAAGTTTTTCTGTTTAAGCTTATTTAAGCTTTGCTGTTGAAGTATTACTAACTGCCATTAAAATGATAATAAGAACTTTTGTACCTTGGCTGGACCTTTTGGGTCACAGTGCCTTCACTGAGCAAAGTGGACTTATAGTTTATTTATGGTCAGAGGGCACCACTTTTTTTCGTCTTACTTGGAAGATCTTGGCCAACTGCCCTTAGTTCTCCCATTGTTTTAGGCAAACCAAGTAGTTCAAGGAGAAATGGGTGAGGATAGGAATTTTTAAGCTGAAGGCTGTAAAGCATAAAAAGCCCAACAGAGAGATGTATGAATCTCCTTCAGTGGTGAGGGACAGCAGAAGAGAGACAATTTCACCACAGTCAGAGAGGTGGCCTGGGAATTTGTCCTAGAAGGAACCAGGGCTTCTATAAGTCTCAGAGACAGACTTCAGGGAGCATTGAAAGTCTCCTAAGAGCCAGGTGTGGTGGTGCACACTTGTTATCCTAGTATTTGGCAAACTGAGACAGGAGGATTCCAAGTTTGCAACCAGCCTCAGCAATTTACTGAGACCCTGTTTCAAAATAAAGAATAAAAAGAAAGTAGGCCCCGGGTTCCATCTCCAGTACCACAGATAGAAAGAAAGAAAGAAAGAAAGAAAGAAAGAAAGAAAGAAAGAAAGAAAGAAAGAAGAAAAAGTTCCCTAAGGATGCAAAATGGCTCCACGGGGATCTTATTTAGGATCAAAATATAAGCATCTTTGTTTAACATCACAGCAGAGTTGGAATTGGGAGACGAAATGATGTCATATCCAAGTCCTATCAGCTTTGCCTGCACAGCTGGAGGTTAAGTACTAGCCAGTAGGAAGAACTGGCAGGCTGGCTTTATCAGGTACAGCTAGTCCAGCTCCCATTCCTTCATGCCATAAGCACTACATGGACTGCAAAGGGTTGAAGAGGACACAGAGCCTAGAGCTCTAGTAAATGGCCCAGGTGTATAGCTGGTCTTTTTTTTAAATTTTTTATTGGTGCACTGTATTAATACATCATAGTGGGATACAAAGAAAACTTTTGTAGACATACATGCACACATCGCCAGTCAACCCCCACCCGGTCCCCACTCCATTCCCTCCCCATCCCTCCTTCCCATGCTTGGCTTAGTGGTTGACATCTAGTATTATAGCAATTTATCCCAAATTAAAAATGATAATCTCATATAACAGTTTCATTTGTCTGATACCAAGCTTTTGATAACTTAAAGATAACATTTCAATATTTCTTTTTGCTTTCTTTCTTACCAGAGAATATTTTTTCTTTTTTTTTTTAGGTGAAACTATCATATATTTAGATATTTATTTTTCTGAAAAAAATCTATCCTAATATGGAATATGGACTCTAGATACCCAAAACAATCTCGAAAAAGAACAAAGCTAGAAGATGTATATTTTCTGATTTCAAACCATATAAAGCTACAATAATTGAAACAGTGTAGTACTGTTCTAAAGGCAGATATATAAACCATTGGAGCTAAATAAAAGCCTAGAGCTAAATTCTTCCATATATTGTCAGGTTATTTTTGACAAGGTTTCCATGAACATTTGGTGGAGGAAATAATAGTCTTTTAACTAAATATTGTTGAAAAATAATAATTACACGAAAAAGAATAAAATTGGACCCTTACCTAACACATATACAAATATTAACTCAAAATAGATAAAAGACCTAAATAGAAATCTTAAGACTATAAACTTTTAGAAGAAAATCTGGGTCATAAGACCTCACAACATTGAAATTGGAAGTGATTTATTGGATATGATTTCAATGGCACAGGCAACAGAAGGGTAAACAAACTCCCTAAAAAATAAAAAAAATTGTATATCCAAAGACAATGTAAACAAAGTTAAAAGTTACTGATAGAATGGGATAAAATATTTCCAAATGCTATATCTGAAGGTATATTAACCTTCCAACTAGAAATCCTGAAAATTAACAACAATAAAAGCAAATAATACAATTTAGAGATAGGTAAAAGACTAACATAAATAATGAATCTCCACAGATAACTTATCTTAGTTGTCTGTTGGATGGAAAATCTTGTTTCTCTCCCTCCCCGTCCCTTCCTCCCTTGCTTGGCTTAGTGATTGACTTCGATATGTTTAAGTACATTGTGTGTTTTAGAGATTTTCCTCTTTCCTCCTCCTTTCTCCTCCTTTAGGTTGTCTTGTTTGCTCCTCTATAGGATTTCCTTTTTCATCTAGAGTTCCTCCTATGACCCATTTCTTCTTAACTCTCACATATTAGGGAAAGCATCTAATTTCTTATTTTTTGTGACTGACTAATCTCACTTAGCATAATGTCCTCCAGTTCCATCCATTTCCCTGAAAATGAAATTGAGGTTTTTTTTTTTTTGATGGCTGAGTAAAATTCCATTGTGTACATATCCCACAGTTTTGTAATCCATTCATCTGTTGATGGACATCTTGGCTGGTTCCATAGTTTGGCTATGGCGAATTGTGCAGCGATGAACATAGATACACATGCATTAGTTTGGTAGTTTGGTTTATTTTCTTTTTGTATAGCTGGTCTTGTAGACAAAGTTTTCAGATTCCACATTCTTTTTAATAGAACCCTCTGCCTGCTGGATGACAATACCATCAGCAGTCTGCCCTCTATTAACTCACACAGTTGGAACACATTTTGGTTTGTTTCCTTATCCTCTGAGACAATTCTTCCCAAGTCTGGGTCAGGAGCTCACTTACATATTCCCAAGGTAATGTATACCTCCTCCCAATCACCACTGTCTACGCTGCACCATTATTTTTTTCTCCAACTTTCTAGTCTGTATCCCTCATATTCCCTTCCCCACTGTCAATGAGCCAAGGCCGTGCTTGCTGTGTTCACAGTGTTGGCCCCAGAACTCAGCTCCAGGCCTGGCACTTAGATATCTGTAGGACAAGCATGCATGCAAGGATTTGGGGCAAACAATGATTCTCAAGAAAAAGTCTCAATTGGACTCAGATGTAGCAATTTTATTTGTTTCTGAACTGTCTCCAGAGGTCCTTTATGTAATGCAGAGGAAAATACATTGCATCCTGAAAACTGCCGAACACCATGCTTTCTTTGGTTTTGTACGCTAAGAATTAGACCACTGAGCTACTTCCCTGGGCCTTTTTGTCCTTTTATTTTAAGTCAGGGTCTCCCTAAATGCCCAAGCTAGCCTTAAACTTGTGATTCTCCTGCCTCTTCTTCCCAAGTATGAATTTTTTCAGTGACAAAATAAATGCATGTTTATTAATAAAAATAATATTTAAGAATGTCACATAAATAAAATTAATTTAATGAAATAACATATTGAACACATACCATATGCAAGATAATCCTAACCATCTTATAGATGTTAGTACACTTATTTTCATACATTTAAAAGAATTAGTCACATTCTCAAGCCAGGTAGGCCAGTGCTAATATTTTATCAATATATTTCTGATCAGTTTTGGACATATGTATATGCCAAAACACAATCAACAAATCTAAATAGTAAAACCACCTTAAAGTTTTTCAGGTATAAGCTGGGTGTTCAAAACTGAATTACCTAAAGTCTTAACACTGGCTACTATAAAGATGCCCTGCACAGTTCTCTGTATTTCTGATAGGTGCTGCTCAAAGCAAAGAGATCACCTTCTTGCCGAGTAAGGAGCCAGCCTTTGTCACCGTCCCTGGAAATGGCTTTGCAGACCCGTTCTCCATCACCCCAGGGACATGGACCGCTTGCATCAAGGCAGATGGAGTCCTCTTGGTAAGGCAGAGTTCTGAATGGTGAGCTCTGAGGGATGCTCCCCCTTAGAGATGCTCTCGCCCAATAGCATGACTCAGAGTGCTGATAGGATGTCAAAATCACAGGTGGTTCTCTTCCACCACACAGAAACCTAAAGTAGCCTTTGCCCTCAAATGACATAGGAGCCAGCTTAAAGTTATCTTTTATGTATTTTCATCCAATTTCTCTTTGATCAAATAAGCAACAAAACAACAAAAATAAGTAAAAAAAAAAAACAGCAAAACAACCAAAATATAACTCATAGTGACTCAGAGTTATCAGATCAAGCAGAAAGCCTCCCTAAGCAGATGTGCCTGCCTCCCCAAAGCTTAATTGGGATATTTACCATCACAAATCAGAGGGGGTTTCTGGGGACCATGCAGAATAAAGTCAGAAGAACTAGAGGACAGAAGCCCCTAAAGGAAAGAGAGGGAAGAGGCCACAGGAGCCAGGGCTTCCTCATGACACTCCCCCTGGTCTCTCCTACCTGAACGTAGACAAGAAGCTCATCAAAGTGTTGCCTTTGACAAAGAACTGCTCCTCAAAGGCCAGGCTGTGTCTGCCACTGCTAATAGAGTAGCTGGAGAAGCCACGGGGAACTGGAGGGATGGAACCTGTTCTGTGAGACAGCCTGCTTTGATAGGTGCTTTGAGGTCTGCTTCAGCTTAGAGAAAGGTCATTTCAAAACAAAGTCCTTGACAAAGACTTGGTTTTGTGCTCTTTGAATGGAAACATATAACTTTTCCTTCTGGAACAGCCCCATTTTTTGGCTGTGCTGGCAAATCTTAGGCAGATGCCATAACCCCAAGCCTGCCTCATTGACTTCTTCCAAAAAAGCAGAGACAATATTTATACTTTCCAAATTTGGAATTGTACAAAGATAACATGGAGGTTTATGGTGCCCATTCAGTCCTTGTTTTTCTTTCACCTTCTTGACAGAAAGCTTTGCTGATTTAAAAAAGTTTAAGAGTGCTTCACAGTGTTAGAAACGAGGATGAGACTAACTGGGCATGGTGAGGCGCCCTTGCAATCCCAATATTTGGGAGGCTGAGACAGGAAGATCACAGGTTCGTGGCCAACCTCAGCTACTTAGTGAGACTTTCTACAACTTAGTGAGATCCTGTTTCAAGAAAATAAAGAATAAAAAACAGGGAAGGCTGGGTATGTAGCTTGGAGGTGGAATGCCCCTGGGTTCCATCCCCAGTGCCACACACACACACACACACACACACACAGAAAGAAACAAAGAAGCAAAGAAATGAGGAAGAGAGTTGGGCATAGAGACACATGGCGGTAATCCTAGCATTTGGGAGGCTGAGACAGGAGGATCAGAGGTTCGAAGACAGCCTTAACAAGTAGTGAGACTCTCATCAACCTAGTGAGACCTTGTTTCAAAATAAAAATAAAATAGGGCTGGGGGTATAGCTTGGAGGTAGAATGCCTCTAGGTTCAATTCCAGTACCAAAAAGAAACAGAAAAGAAAAGAAATGAATAAGTTAAAAATTCCACCGATGCCAATAATGGGTTCAAAGTTGGACAAATGGAAAGAAAAGGTTCATTATAAGTTACTACCATTTGGAGTTGGGTGTGGTGGCACACACTTGTAATCTCAGCATTTGGGAGGCTGAGACTGGAGGATCGCGGTTCACAGACAGCCTCAGCTACTTAGGCCCTTCGCAACTCAGTGAGACCCTGTTTCAAAATAAAGAATAAAAAAAATTGGCAGGGGGTGTAGCTCGGAGGTCAAATGCCTCTGGGTTCCATCCCCAGACCTGCAAAAAAAAAAAAAAGTTATTACCATTAAATCTAGAAGATGCTTAGTGATATTTGGTACTTGTACTTCTGTAGTAGTACATGTAGACTTCCCTATTGTAATCCCATTTCCCTAAAACTATTTTATTGAGTACTTATTATTAGCCTTTACTCTTCTAGGATTCAGGACCACAGAGTAATGAGGAAATACAGTCAGGAAAGCCATGAATAGAACAATAGCCACTTTATACCTTTTTAATGTGTGTGTGGTACTAGGGATTGAACCCAGAGGCATTCTACCTCTGAGCTACATGCCAGCCCTATTTTTACATTTTATTTTGAAACAGAGTCTCTAAGTTTCAGAGTGTGTCTGAGATTGCTGAGAGGCTGGCCACAAACCTATGATCCTCCTGTCCCAGCTTCCTAAGTACCGTGATTATAGCGTGCACCACCACACCTGGCTCATTTTTGTGCTTTTGTTGGTACCTTGTAATTAGACACCATAATGAGGTACAGAGAGATGGGAATATACATGCAGCCAACACTTGGCCTGTTTGCCTCCAGATTCCAGCCCACTCTCCTCTTCCCCATGTCTGTCTGTCATTGAGATTGGCATTGATAATGTTCTATATGTACACAGCATTATTTCATCTGTGACCTTCATTACCTCTATCCTCCTCCCTCCCTCTCTCTCCCAAACACCTCCGTCACTCCGTTGGAGTTTCCTTGATCTGAAGTCTCTTTTGCTCGACACTAAGTCCCCCGATCTACAAGCTTCTATCTTCCTCCTCCTACACATTTATCCCTGAGGAGAGAAGATGCCTTCTGGACCCTGTGTGAGTCTCTTGGCACTTGAAGCAAACACCCCTTCCTCCTTCCCTCTGCAGATGTGGGATTGCTAGAAAGCTGCCAAATGATCTGCATCTCAAAGCCCAGAGCTCTTTCCTGAAGAGCTGGTTAGCTGAACGTATGCTGTGGGCTTCACTTGGCACACTCAGGAGAACATGTTCTTCCTCTCATTTGGTAAACAGGCGGGAGGCCAATTCCATTCTATGAGTCACCAGGACCACAAAACCTCACTTTTTATGCCATGCCAGGTGAGCATTGCTCCAGCAGAGAGCCATCAAACACCATCTGCATTCAGTGTTCTGCAGTGATGGAAGCCTCTAGCTTCTCACAGGAACATCTTATCAGTCAACAGCTAGTATCTTTGCCAATTTTTGAATTTATAAGCCACCCAGAAGAGATAGTAAAATATCTCCTGAGATTTGAAGGATTCAGATATTCAAACTGAGGGGCTTATCTCCAGTGCATAAAGAACTGCAAAGAGTTGCTTTGTGGGTTCTTCTGAGTTGGGGTGAGGAACAATCACTTGATCTAGAGAAGTTAACTAGTGATCTTCACCTGGTTGTTGTTGTTGTTGTTGTTATTATTATTATTATTATTATTATTATTATTATTTACTTGGGATTGAACCCAGAGACATTCTACCTCTGAACTATATCCCCAGCCACCCCTTTTTTTATTTTGAAGCAGAGTCTCACCAGGTGCTGGGGATCTTGCTAAATTATGGAGATTTATCTCAAACCTGTGATCTTCCTGTCTCAGCCTCACAAGTACTGAGATTATAGGCACATGCTACCATGCCTAGCTCAACTGTTTATTATTAATTTATCTGGTATTCTGGCTTGGATAGAGAATGTCTCCTGGAAAAGGTCATGTATTAGCCATGCAAAAATGTTAAGAGGCAAATGATTGAATCAGAACTCTAACCTCATCAATGGACCTTGGCAGTGGGTATTTCCACTGAAGGATTAATGATTTGAATGCACTTCCTGGATGGTAAGGTAGGCAGTAGGGTAAGGCTAATGTAGGTGGCCCACTGGGGTGTGGCTTTGGGGACTTGTTTGTCCCTGGTAGCTTTCAACCCTTGCCTCGGCTTCTGGCCACCACTGAGTTGAGCTCAGGTTTCTCCTGCCACACTGTGCCATCGTGATGTCCGCCTTGGAGCTGGCCAACTCTGGACTGAACCTGTGAATCCAGGAGCCCCAAGTAGCCCTTTGCTCTTCTATGGTGTTCATGTCAGATATTTTGGTCACAGCGACAGGAAAGTGGACTAAAACAGCTAGTGTGTTTGTTATTTTGCTGCCAGAAAAACGAATAATCACCCTTTTTGGTCTTTGCTAGGATTACCTGGTGCTGCTCCCCAGGGACTACTCTGAAGCATCGGCACTACAGCTGCCCGTCACAGAACCATGTGCCCACGCAGGATCGCCCCAGGAGAAGTTAGTATGGGGCAGAAGGCACAGCCATAAAATCATTGGGCCTTCTCAGTTAGGAGCCTTGTATGCAAGGGTTCATGGTAGGCCTCAAGGTCACGCTGCAGCAAGGTGCTCTGGAGAATTATTTGTGATTTTTCTTCTGGGTTTTATATATGTCCTTAAGGTAGAAACCACAATGCACTTTACACACACTGCAGCTGCTTTACGAGTGGCCACCTCTGTCCAGCATGTGGTAATGTCACCGCATGCCCAAGTCATAACCTCAGGCTCATGCACTGGGTAAGATAAGAGCTTAAAATAGAACCTGAGTTTGTGGACCTTTGTTTCCTCCTTTCCTCATGCAGATGGGAATTTGCTGCTCGATTCCTGTAGTCGACACATATAAGAGTTAGTTGAAGGAATGATGCAGGGATGAGGAAGGTGAATGGGGGACTAAGAGTCCTGGGGATGCCTTGGGGATCTTGTTCTTGATTGTAACTGTTGTCTTTGGTTCTTGTTGAAGTTGCCTGCTTTACCAGCATTTGCCTGTGACCAGATTCCCCTGCACACTGGCTTGTGAGGCCAAGCACTTCCTGCACGATGGGGAGCCCAGACCCTTGGCAGTGAGGCAGCTCAGCCCAGGCCACCCGGTCATGGTGGACCTCAGCGGGACGGAGGTGAGGCAGCCTTTCATTTACTGTCAAAGCTAATATTATCTTCATGTCTGTATCTGCTCAAAATGTTTGACCACAGTCATTTCTCAAATTCTGAAAGAATTTCTCAGAGATATATTGAGCATTTTCTGAGTTCTTTGATGTCGACTGGGGCTGGATGATACTCCACACTGAGCCATGTTAAACTTGTTCTTTGAGCCGGGCGTTGTGGCGCACGCTTGTAATCCCCGTGCTTGGGAGGCGGAGACAGGAGGAGGCTTAAGAGACCCTGTTTCCAAATAAAACTATAAAATAGGTCTGGGAGTGTAGCCCGGAGGCAGAAGGATTTCCAGGAACCCCAGTAACCACCCCCCCCCACACACAAACTTGCTCTTTGAGTACTTTATAGACATGACTGGGGACAACCACAGAATCCTTTCCTTTGGTCCTCAAGACCCTTTGCCCAATGTGACTGCAAACCCTTCCAATCCAATAGAAAACCTTTCGCCCAATGTGACCTCAAATAATTAAACTTATGTATAATGAAGCCTGTTCCTCAGTTGCTCCAATCACATTTCTAATGCTCAATCATGCTCAGTAATATAGACATATTATCTGGTGGCCCGCCTATTCATGCAGATCATAGAATATTTCCATGTTTGCAGAAAGTTCTGTGGACAGCGCTGTTACAGATAACTGTGCCGAGACTGGTAGAATTAGGCAGTTAGAAGAGGTCTTGCAAATGCCCTGATTTCCTGTCCTGTGAAAGAAACCTTTGTACGTTATCCTCCTTTGAGCCATTTACCCTCTGTGTGAAACAGATGAACTTCACATTTGGATGTGAGTTCCATCCCCAATTATATCTTACTTTGAATATGCAAATATTCCAAATTCTTTAACTCTCCTGGTCCCAAGCATGTCGGATATGTGCTGTTCAGCCTGTGCCACCCACCGTGTCTCTTGAGGAGCCCTGCAGTAGCCCCCAGTTAGCACACCCCCATCTGCCCTTGCCCACTGCATCTCCAGTCTGTTCCTATAAGCCAGCATGCTTATCCTGATCCTCATTGCCCACCCCTGCTGCATGCGCGCACACACCACTGGAATACTACAATTGCGTTTATCTTAGGATAGAGATAAAAGTATTAGCACATCTTCTAAAGATGCCCTGCCTTCCTCCCGGTTATATCGTGCCACCTCGCGCTCTCTGTCCCTCGGCCACCTGATCTACTTTTGATCTCTTCGACTTTCATTTTATGCATACAGTGTTCTCTGTGGCAGGGGAGCCTCCCACTGCAGGCTTCTCCCTCTGCCCGAATCCTTCTCCCTCCCCCTGCAGCCTGCTTGTCTGCTCTTCATTCTGCACGCTCAGCTAGGTTGTTGCTCTCAGGGAACCTTTCCCCTCTCGCTCATCTCCTTGACTAGCTCAGGCCCTGTCTTACATGTTTCCATAGCACCTCTTTAGAGCGTTTAACACAGGTGTAATTTTACCTTGTAATTGCCTTGCTGTCTAATTATTGTGTTAACGTCTGTCTGAGGGCAGAGACCATGTCTGCCTGGTTTTCCATGATATGCCCATCACCTGTCTGGAGAATAGATCTGGAGGAGGTGTTCAATAATCCTTGCTGACTAAATCATTTGAATCTCCATTTTGATATCAGAGACATTGGTGTCCCTCTTAGCGCTGTATCAATGACAGGTTTGATAACCCTGCCCCGTGTCCTTACCCTAAGACACTGACAACTAAGAGAGGGCAGTTCTGTGCTAAAAAAACAAAACAAAACAAAACAAAACAAACAACAACAACAAAAAAAAAACAGCTTGACACTGGTTCCATTCAAATTTCCCGTTTAGAGATAAATAATTGACAACAACAGAAAACAAAGTTTTATTTCATTTTCATATCTTTTATCAGAATCCTTCATAACTCGTTTTTGACATCAAATGTATTTTAAACTCTTCCAATAAGTCTTCCAAAAATCAGTCCATAGGGCTCAGGGTGGGAAGCAGATTAGAAACTTGCAAGAGTGCTAAGAGAGCAGCCAATAACAACCTCTGGGAGAAAACCTGAGACGCCACTGACCCATGCTGGCTTTGCGGTGGGCGAAGGCAGGAGAGCTTTCATTTGGAAAGACCCAGGGGGGAGAACTGGGAATCACCTCTCCACACAGACCAGTGGCATGGCATACTTCACTGGAACAGTCTAAAGGCTGTGGATAATCCACATTTTCCCCCCTGAGGGAAGTCTTTCTGTTATTTAAGTGCTAGAAAAATCACTGAAAAATAGCAGTTATGTGGTTTAGAGCTGTTCAGAAGGAACAGTAAGTAAGTGTGGATTTCCTGGAGGCAAGGAGAAGACCATTTTTAATTAAGTGTGGTAAAGCTCACCCTGAGATCATGGGCTGAAGGCAGTTATACTGCTAAGGAATGTAATTCTAATATTAGCTCAGGTATTAAATATGAACACACACTAACTCAGTAATACTACTTCTAAGAATGGTATACAAATACTAACATAAGTTTATACGCATATGAGATATAATATTAAATGTTGTAGGGAAAATTGGAGACAACCTTCGTGTCTATCAATAGGGGGTTAGTTAAATAAATTTATATTAATATTATAGAGTAGTACACAGCCATTAGAAAAGTGAAACATATCTGCATGTAATAATAAAAACACATGAGCTGGGCGTAGTAGTGCACGTGCACACATGTAATCCCAGTACTTGGGAGGTTGAGACAAGAGGATCCAGGTTCACAGCCAACCTCAGCTACTTAGGAAGGCCCTTCACAACTTAGGGAGACCTTGTTTCAAAATAAAGAATAAAAAAATCAGGCTGGGAGTGTAGCCTGGATGCTCCTGGGTTCAATCCCCATCACCACACACACACACACACACACACACACACACACACACACACACACTACTGCTACTACTACTACTACTACTACTACTAATAATAATAATAATAATAACAACAACAATAACAACAACACATAAAATACTGTTGAGTGAAAAGATTAAGTCATGTCGAAAGCAATAGTCACAATTATAATCTTCGATGTTTATGTAGTGTATATTACAAGCCACATAGAGTCCTTAAGAATTCTCTGCATGTACTAATTCATTTAATCCTCATAAATGTTTTAAGAGATGGATACTGTTGTTATCCTCATTTTACAGGGAAGGATACTGAGACATACAGATGTTAAGTAATAAACCTTGGATTATGCAGCTGAAGGCGGTGGCCATGTTCCTAACCCATAGTGATATCAGGGAAGGCGCACATTTTTTTGGTAAAGGGCCAGATAGTAAATCTTTTCAACTTTGCAGGCCATCTGGTCTCTGATGCTACAGTTCAAAAGCATCCCTGCTTGCCTACTGTGATCAAGGTTTTTCTCAAAAAACCAAACCGTGTGTGTGTGCACATTCAGGCATAGAATATGGTTTATTTTTTGTGGCACTGGGGTTCCTGGAAACTCTTCTACCTCCAGGCTACATTCCCAGACCTATTTTTTTATATTTTTTTAATTTGGAAACAGGGTCTCTTTTTTTGTTTTAATTTTGTGTGTGTGTGTGTGGTACTGGGGTTTCTGGAAGCCCTTCTACCTCCGGGCTACACGCCCAGACCTATTTTTTTAATATTTTTTTTATTTGGAAACAGGGTCTCTTTTTCTTGGGTTTTTTTTTTTTTTTTTTTTTTTTTTGGTGGTACTGGGGTTCCTGGAAGCCCTTCTACCTCCAGGCTACACTCCCAGACCTATTTTTATATTTTTTTATTTGGAAACAGGGTCTCCTAAGCCAGCGAGGCTGGCTCCGAACCAGCGCGATCCTCCTGTCTCTGCCACCCAAGCGCGGGGATTACAAGCGTGTGCCACTACGCCTGGCTAGAATATGGTTTAAAAGAGTAAAAACCATGCTATGGATAGTCATTATCCTAGGAATGAGACACGTGCTGCTTTTACATTATTTTTATTCAGATAACTTGAAATTTCTTTAAAAAATAAAAGTGCCTCAAGGCACAGTTTTGTTCCTCTTATCCCTCACTGAGAAGTTTTTATTTCTTTACTTTACATTTGATAGCCCCCTTTACTGTACAAAACAAGTAGCTTAAATGCTTCTGGGTAAAAAGAGTAGATCTTTCTATAAGTAGAGTTGTTAGACTTCTAAAACAAAAATACAGCATGCCCCTTTAAAGTGGAAATTTATGTGAACAATAAATAATTCGTCATTGTTTATCTAGGTTTCAATTGTTTATTTCATTGTTTAGCTGGGACATCATGTATTTCCCCCCCCACTTCCATCCCTATAGAATCATATTCCTTGCTATGTTAATATATGTAAATGTGCCCAGGGCACCCTCTGTTTTCATATCCTATATGTAAATCTATCTGGTGTATTTCACATCTGGATGATGCTCTGTCTTCTCGGCCTCTCTGGCAGGTGGAACTGCATCTGCGGCTGCGTGTTCCACAGGTCGGCCACTACGTGGTCATGGTCGAGTACGCCACGGAAGCAGACCAGCTGTTTGTGGTTGACGTGGAAGTGAAGAGCCCCGGGTCTGTCCTGGCGGGCCAGGTGAACATCTACAGCTGCAAGTACAGGTGATCAGTCCCAGCCCTGGGAACGAGGAGAGGATCCAGCTGAGGAACTCCGCTTTCTATTTGCAGCCTTTTTTGCCTTTGAGGCAAATCTTGAAAACAAGCAGGGGACTATTATATGATCCAGCATCATCCCCAACACGGGTACTGAGAGTCCACTTTGTGGGCTTTATTTTCTCTTGCATTTTCCCAGGAAGCTTCATGCTTTTCCTAGCAATCTGGTTCATATTACTTGAAGCTGCCCAGCCTGGGATTTTCCATCACTCCAGAGTGGTACAGCGAACTCTGTTTCCACCTCAAAGGTTGTGCCAAGCACACAGATGCATGTGTAAAGAAAAAACCCACCTTATTCTTAATGCTATTGGGATATGCACACCTGCCTTCACAACACACCTTCAGCGCCAGAAATAATTAATGTTCCATGATCACCATGTCAAAAAAAATTGACAAAGGACTTTTAAAATTTGCCATGATAAAGTTTTTCTTGTCTGAGAGCACTAATTGACCAGGGCTTATTAAAAATAGTTTTCTTTGCCGGGCGTGGTGGCGCATGCTTGTAATCCCCGTGCTTGGGAGGCGGAAACAGGAGGATCACGCAGGTTCGAAACCAGCTGCGCTGGCTTAAGAGACCCTGTTTCCAAAAAATAAAAATAGGTCTGGGAGTGTAGCCCTGCGGGTAGAAGGGCTTCCGGGAACCCCAGTACCACCAAAAAAAAATTAGTTTTCTTTGTATGATATTTTAAGAACATGCTTTGATGAAAGAATCAGCACAAGAGCATTCCCACATGAGACTAATTGTATAATAAATGGCACTGGAACCGGGTGCAGTGGCGCATGCCTATAATCCTGGTACTTGGGAGGCTGAGACAGGAGCATCAAAGGTTTGAGAACAATGACACATGCAGCAACCTAGTGAGACCCTGTTTCAAAACAAAAAAATCAAAAAAGGACTGAGAATGTAGCTCAGAGGTAGAATGAATGCCCCTGGGTTCAATCCTCAGTGAAAGAAAGAGAAAGAAAGAAAGAGAGACAGAGAGACAGAGACAGAGAGAGAGAGAGAGAGAGAGAGAGAGAGAGAGGGAGAGAGAGAGAGAGAGAGAAAAGAAAGAAAGAAAGAAAGAAAGAAAGAAGAGAAGAGAAGAGAAGAGAAGAGAAGAGAAGAGAAGAGAAGAGAAGAGAAGAGAAGAGAAAAGAAAAGAAAGTAGGCAGTCAGGCACTGGAAGTCAGAGTCTTCTAAAACAGCAGGTGGGGAACTGCTGTAAACCCACCTGCTCTTGGCCACTTGAACACTTTATCACCTCTACTTTCATTTTGCTTTTTGTCAAACTCAAGGTGACCTGAAGTCATTGGACATCTTCCCCAACTGTAAAGATAGGACTTATACCAAGAGTGACTTTCAGCCGCTTAGAAGGAAACTTTTCCGAGACTTGATGAAATGGCTGTTGAATTAATGCTGTGCCCTTAGCAGCCCTGAAGCTGCAGCTATGAAGACTTTGTCTTTGATTTGGGTTGTTTTCTGTACAGGGGATTGAACCCTGGGCCTGCGCGCTAACACTGGCTGCGCCCAAGCTCTGTGTTTGCGTTAGCAGCCGGAGCATGAGACAAGCCGTATAGAGTTCCCCAGAGTGTTCTGCCGTTATCTGAAAATATGCCTTACAGTCCAGAGGTGACATCAGCATCACTAGACTGTGCGTTTCCACGGGGGTGGGCCACCTGTGCCTGAGTCCTGGAGACTGCTGGCTGCAGGCCTGGGGCTGGGCTGCTTCACGCCCATCCACACGCTCCAGCCCAGCTGTGAGCCCTTCCGCCTTCCACGTCACATGGTTTGTCCAGCTTCTCAGGATCTGAAGTGGAGATGGCTTGGGGGACCCCTGATGGCTCTTGGAAGCACATCAGAAGAACTCTGAGAATATCTAAGCCAGGCAGAGGAGGGATTCAAAACCAAACAAAGAGAAGGCACTCTTCAAGTCTTCCGACTGTTGCTGAGAGTGGCTTTGAGGAAGAGCTGCACGGCATTCCACAGAGGAGTCTGGTTCTGGCCATGACAGCACTTACAAGGCTCTGTCATTAGAATCCCAGGACAGAAGCCGGGCATGGTGATGCACACTTGTAATCCCTGCATTTGGGAGGCTGAGACAGGAGGATCACTGTTTGCGAACAGCCTCAGATTCTTAGTGAGGCCCTTTGCAACTCAGTGAGACCCCGTTTCAAAATAAAGAATAAAAAAATAGGGCTGGGAGTGTAGCTTAGAGGTAGAATGCCCCTGGGTTCCATCCCCAGACCCACAAAAAAAAAAAGAATCCCAGAACAGGACAGTGGTATCTTAGCTAGGGAATTACTTGCTTTGTATTTACCACTCCTAGGATGGTCCCAGAATTGTGTGTGTGTGTGTGTGGGGGGGGGATATTGAGGATTTAACCCAGGAGCATTCCACACCAGCCCTATTTTATTTTAAAACAAGGTCTCACTGAGTTACGGAGTGCCTCACTAAGTGGCTGAGGCTGGTATTGAACCTGGGATTCTCCTGTCTTAGCCTGGGATTACAAGCATGTACCACCATGCCTGGTGAAACCAGAAACATTACTGAAAGAATACTTTTTTCATGGACTTAACCATTAGAATTGTATTCTTTGGTGTAAAATCAGAATTTTTCAAGTGTTCCCAAATTCTGTAGCTCACTTGACAGGAGAGAGGGAAGGAGCACCAGTGGTGGACATGAGGAAAGGGAAGAACAGCCGAGCCTCAGAGGGGCCCGGCTTTCCCCTGATTTGACTAAGGCCAGTTATGCTTGCAGAAAGGGTGTGGGATGGTCCCCGGTGGGCAACTTTAATTGTAAATGGTCCCAAGAATATCGGTGAACTTCCAAGGATGCTCTGTGTTAAAGAGCTGTCGTCACTGCCCTGGGGTCCTTTCTACCAATGATTAACCAAATATTAATCGTCGGGAAGGGAGCCAGACCGAGGGGACGAGTTGGGCACGGCCTTCAGCTCTGGGAGGCACAGCAGAGGCCACAGCGGAAAGGTTCTTTTCCTCATAGATTGTGGACTGTGTTTTAGCCCATTTGTGCTGCTAGAACAAAATACCGCAGACTAGGTAGTTTATAAAGAAAAGAAGCTTATTCCTTGAGGTTCTGGAGGCTGGGATACCTAAGAGCATGGCACTGGCACCTGGCGAGGACCTCTGTCCGTGTCACCCCGTGGCAGGAGGTAGAAGGGCACGAGCACGTGTGCTCACAATGCCGTCCTGACAGCGGCACCAGTTATTCACTAGGGCTCCGCCTCGTGTCCTGATCACCTCCTCGAGGTCACAGTGGCAATGGAATCTCAACTCGAGTGTTGGAGGGGACATTTGAACCATTGCAGGCTGGGCCCTCATGTGCAACGTATCACATGAGAATATCCACTGTGTTCATCCAGTTTAACAGAAGGGCAGTCAGCCACCCTGAAGAAGGTGTGCGGGGAGGGAGACCGCAGGGAGGACTGAGCTGAGATTCCTCTGTTCCCTTTGCAGCGTTCTCTGCAGGAGCGTTGTGATCGACGGCACCACTCGCATGGCGGTGTACGAGCTGCTAGCGGATGCGGACATGCAGCTCAAGGCCCACGGCGCCCGGTTCCTTCTGGTATGTCTCCGTGTTGCCCACTGAACTTTATTGTTTTTAGTTTAATTTCTTATTGGTGCATTATAATATACAATGGCAGGATTTATTTTACATGTTCGTACATGCACATACATAATTGGTAAATTTAATGCCCCAGGACTGCCCGTTGCCCTCTCCTCCCTTCCCCTGCCCCCTTCCTCTTCTCTACTGGTCTCCCTTCTATTTTCGCAAGACCCCTCCCCTTTCTTTGCATTTTTTCTCCCTAGCTCCCACATACAAGAGAAACCTACTATGACCCTTGGCTGTCTGAGTCTGGCTTATTTTGCTTAATGTAATGCTCTCCAGTTCCATCCATTTCCCTGCAAATGACATAACTTTCCTCTTCTTTATGGCTGAACAAATGTCCATTGAACCTTAGAAGCATGTATTTGATACCCATATATTTTAAGGCTTGTTAATATTTTGCCTGCAGTTTAATTACATCTTTAAAAGTAACCTGTGGAGAACTGCCGGTTTAATGTTTACTCTTCCCATCTAGAGCCTGTCTTGCTTCTGTATTTATTTGAGCCTTCTTATATTGCCTAATAAAATCCAGTCATATAATATGAATGCATCTCACAAAATATCATTTCATTAATTTTTATTCATTGTTATTAGGAATGAAATATCTTTTCTCATTATGTTTCCTACTTCTTGGTTATTGCCAGAGCATAGAAATGCCGCTGGTTATTGTTTATTTCCTTTCCCGTCTTACTACCCTGTGACCTCTTACTTAGCTCCTTGAAACATTGCATTAAGATTTAAAAATGGATCATCAGCCAGCTTTTTTTAACTCTTAGTAGGCAAGGTGGCACATGCCTGCAACCTCAGTACCTGGGAGGCTGAGACAGGAGGGTTCCAGGTTCAGCATCTTAGTGAGACTCTCAGTCATCTAATAAGGCCTTGTTTAAAAACAAAAAATAATCTAAAAAGGACTGGGAGTGTAGCTTGGAGGAAGATATAATGCCCGTTGGTTCAATCCCCAGTACTAACAAAAAAACAAAAATAATCCCCCCAAAATTAACCCACAAAAAGACTTTATTTTAAAAAAAGCAATAGTTGATTGGATATATATTCTTTTCTTTCTTTTTCTTCAAACAAAAAGATTTTATTTAGGAAAGTAAGAGATTGGAGGGGGAAGGCAAGCCATCTTAAGAGGTGGAGAGCGTCGGGCCAGAGAGTCTTGTGGCTTTTTGAGTTCTTTTATAAAACCCCCATGAGGGGTGGGTGGGGTTGCACAGTAGAGGTCTGGATTTTCTCTTAATCTTCAGATTCCTGGGCAACTGATATATACTCTTAAGAGTGAAGTTGCCAACTGGAGCAGATCAAATGACCTTCCTGCCCATCCTTTCCATGGTACAACTTGAACATTGAGAGCTGTGATAAACAGAGTTAGTGGGGTCTGCCTAGGAAAGGGTGGCCAGTTTACAATAAATATCTCATGGCATTTAGGATTATCCACGTGTGAAGCAACTTCCTATTACTGCAAATACTAACCACATATCACACCCCGGGAAATACCAGGCCAGACTGTACAAATGTGCTTTAAAAATTTGTACCTGCCGGGCGTGGTGGCGCACGCTTGTCATCCCCGCGCTTGGGAGGCTGAGACAGGAGGATCGCACGGGTTCGAAGCCAGCCTCAGCTACTTAGTGAGGCTCTCAGCAACTTAGTGAGACCCTGTTTCCAAATAAAATATATAAAAAAAGGTCTGGGAGTATAGCCTGGAGGTAGAAAGCCTCTGGGTTCTACCCCCAGTACCACCAAAAAAAAAAAAAATAAAATAAAAATAAAAAATAAAAATTTGTACCTGACAATGTTGACAACTTTGAGTATAAGGAGTAGCTGAAATCGTCTTCTTCCTGCCAACAGGTGTCACGAGCAGGGAGGGAGGGAGAGGAGAGAGACCAAAAGTCACTGAAAATAGTAGTTTTTGAACTTTCATATGATTTTGCTCAAAAATGCACTTAGGGAGTTCTTCCAACAGCGATTTAGTCAGTGCTCCTGTATAGCCGTGAGAAGGACTTGTTGCCATGGTGATGCCATAGGGTTTGCCATCCTGTAATATTTACTACTTTGAAGCAGTGATTGTAGTTTTTCTGAATGGACGTCTAGTTTGACTGCACCACTGGCTTGCTGCTCACTGATGTGCATTTGCTCCCCAGCATCAGGTCTGTGTCATCCCCGTGGAGGAATTCTCAGCTGAATACGCGAGGCCCGGAGTCCTCTGCGTGGCCAGCTACGGGCCCCGCGCCAACCAAAGGTAGCGTGTTTTGTCCTTTCTCCCTTGTTGATGCTCTGAATGGTTTTGTACCTCTTGTGAGACTGAAACTTTACTCAGATTAAATATCCTTTATCTGAAATTCCTGGGGCCAGAAGTATTTCTAAGTTAAGATTTTTTTTTATTTTGAAATATTTGCATATAGGATTATGATATATTCCTGGGATGGGATCCAAGTTTAAATAAAATTTGTTTATATATATTTATACACATAGCCTGAAAATAATTTTGTAAAGTATTCTTAGTGTACCTGTGTTTTGACTGTGACCTGCCACATGATCTAAAGTGGCATTTTCAGCCGGGCGTGGTGGCGCACGCTTGTAATCCCCGCGCTTGGGAGGCGGAGACAGGAGGATTGCGCTGGTTCGGAGCCAGCCATGCTGGCTTAAGAGACCCTGTTTCAAAAAAAAATACACACACACACACACACACACACACACACACACACATATGTCTGGGAGTGTAGCCTGGAGGTAGAAGGGCTTCCAGGAACCCCAGTACCACAATAAATAAATAAATAAATAAATAAATAAATAAATAAATAAAGTGGGATTTTCCACTTGTGATGTCATGTCAATGCTTAGATTTGGGGACCCTTGGGATTGTATTTTATTTATTTTATTTTATTTTCAATGTTGGCAGTTTAACCCATATTCCAAGTCCTATTTTTATTTTTGAAACAGGGTCTCAGTAAGTTGCTGAGGGCCTCACTAAGTAGCTGAGGCTGGCTGTGAACCTGCGATCCTGGGATTATAAATGTGCATCACCACACCCGGCTGACTCTTGGAATTTTAGATTAAGGATGCTCAACCTGTACTTAACAACAAGAATGATCAAGGCCAAGGAGTTACTGTTTAGTGATGGATGTTAAAAAGGGAAATACGGGCCAAATGGTTTTCCCAGCTGTCAGATTTTCCAGAATTCCATAATATCAGGAGGCTGACACAGCAGAAAGTGGGGACACAGTTAAGCCTGGCTCCAGAGGGCAGGAACCCGGAGTTCTATTTTCAACCTTTACTTTGTTCCAATCCTTTAATTCCTGTGTCTGAAGCTCTTTATTTGAAAAAACCACAAAAATAATGACCTATCTCACAACTATGCTATCAGAATTGCTAACTAATGCTTATTCAGTAGACTTGCTTTTCTGTAGATTATGAAATAAATAAAAATAACAGTCATGAAAACTTGTGTGCATGATTAAGACTATAGAGCAACACAGAGCAGATCCAGCTGTGCCTGAAAGAAATATGTATTTTCTTTCTTTCTTTCTTTCTTTCTTTCTTTCTTTCTTTCTTTCTTTCTTTCTTTCTTTCTTTTTTTTTTTTTTTGTGGTACTGGGAATGGAACCCAGGGGCATTCTACCTCCGAGCTACACCCCCAGCCCTATTTTTTATTATTTTTTTTGTGGTGGTACTGGGGTTTCTGGAAACCCTTCTACCTCTGGGATACACTCTCAGACACCTATTTTTTATATTTTTATTTGGAAACAGGGTCTCTTAAGCCAGCGCGGCTGGCTTCGAATCTGCGCGATCCTCCTGTCTTCTCCTCACCAAGTGTGGGGATTACAAGCATGCGCCACCACGCCCAACTTTTTATTCTTTATTTTGAAACAGGGTCTCACTGAGTTGCAAAGAGCTTCACTAAGTAGCTGAGGCTGTTAGCAAACCGCAGTCCTCCTGCCTCAGCCTCCCAAATGCTGGGATTACAAGCGTGCGCCACCACGCCCGGCCTATTTTCTTCTCTTTTTGCTGTGTCAACATTGATATAGAGAGGTGAACAATGTATTTTTGTATCACTCTCATTTTAATAATTTCAGTTCTGAAAAGGCAGGTTTCAGTGAGTTTCTACCTAGTTTATTCTACTTCAAAATTAAGATTTTCTGTTTTAGCTAGTCGTATTGTGCAGGCAATTGGAATACCTACCCTTGGTCAATAGACCACACTGAATACTGCTATGTATATCTCCCCAGCGGGCCAGGGATGTAGCTTAGTACTTGCTTAACATATATGTAAGGCCCTGGGTTTGATCCCCAGCTCCACAGAAAAAATAAAAATAAATACATAAGTGAAAATAAAAATTAAGGTCTCGAGAACCCTGCAGCTTCCCCACCTCAGGAGCACTTCGATGTGCCATGGCTGTCTCTCTGCTCTGCGGTGCTTTATAACTGGGAAATACAATTTTTAAATATTTCTGTTTTACAGTGCTACCTGTGTCTCCCTGGCCCATGAAACTCCTCCAACAGCCGTAGTGTTGGATGTCCCGAGCAGGGGGCCCTTCTCTCTCCGGCCCCAGCAGCCGTCCCCTTCTGCAGATGTGGTGTCTGGAGTCACCTTGCAGGTACCGCAGGTAAGACGCCCCGCTGCACTGTTCCTAGACCAGCGGTCCTCAAAGGGTGGCCCTTGCACCCCAGCACCCATAGAACCTGGGAGCTTGTTCAAAACACAGGCTCCACCCCAGACCTCCTGAATCAGAAGCTCTGGGGGTGGGGCCCAGGATTTTTTTTGTGTGTGTGTGTGTGTGTGTGGTACTGGGGTTCCTGGAAGCCCTTCTACCTCTGGGCTACACTCCCAGACCTATTTTTTACATTTTCATTTGGAAACATGGTCTCCTAAGCCAGCGCGCGCGGCTGGCTTCGAACCTGCGCGATTCTCCTGTCTCTGCCCCCCAAGCGCGGGAATTACAAGCGTGCGCCACCACGCCCGGCCTCAGGTTTGTATTTTAACAAACCTCCCAGGTGATTGGGTGCCCCCAACATTTGAAAACTTCTGCTCTTAACTGGAGAACCCCAGAAATACAGGTGTCTGGGTCATCCTGCCTGCGACCGTGGAGCCCAATAAGTGCTTTCCTCCCAGGTCTTCCATGTTCTGTGGTATGGCACTTCATATTTTTATTAGGCACTGCTGTTGGACAGTGTTGAGTTTATTGGATCATAAGACTGAGAATCACCGTGGGGCTGGTAAACTGGAACTTTTTCCCCACTGTACCTCACAGGTAGGAAATTCTCCATCTATACTTATTAACTATATACCTAGAAGACAGAGGTGAAATAGTCTCAGTCAACATTCACACTACTATAATCCAGAACAACTAAGGTCTATTTGCTTATAGTTTTGTTTGTTTTTTGTTTTTGAGATTCTGGTTCAGTTTATGTGAGATCAGGGTCTGGAGCTCAGGAAGCAAGAAGCAGAGGGAGGAGGAGAGCCAGGCTTTGCTCGTATGTCCCAGAGGACTGACGCAGAGAGAGTAAATAAGGAGAGGAAGGAGCTATATAAAGCCCCCGAGACCTGCTTGTAACATTGCTCCCGTATTTCCGTGAGGCCTAGGGGACAGTTTAAATCCAAATCATTACAAATATAATAAGGTAATACATTTTTTCACTATAAACTATAAAATCACAAGATTTGAAAAATGAACATGAAATGTTCTGGATAATGTGTATTTACTTAATGTGTTCTGTTTGGTGTGTTGGGGGGTATTAGGGATCAAATCTTGGGTCACTCTACCACTGAGCTACATCCCCAGCCTTCTTTATTTTATTTTGAAACAGAGTTCCACTAAATTGCCCAGGACATGTGATCCTTCTGCCTTAGCCTCCTGAATCACTGGGGTGACAGGCTTGTGCCGCCACGCCCAGCTTATTATGTTCGTGTGTGTGTGTGTGTGTGTGTGTGTGTGTGTATGTGTGTGTGTATGTGTGTGTGTGTATGTGTGTGTGTGTATGTGTGTGTGTATGTGTGTGTGTATGTGTGTGTGTGTATGTGTGTGTGTGTATGTGTGTGTTTATGTGTGTAAGTTGCTGAGGGTCTTGCTTCGAATCTGTGATTCTCCTGTCTCAGCCTCCCAGGTACCAAAATTACAGGCATATATCATCACATCCGTTTTTTTTTTTTTTACGTTCTTATATTCCCAAGGATGGCTTTTGTCAATTTACATAGCAACAGCTTTGAAAATGAACAGGACCTGAGAGACTTTAGTCGGATCCTGTATGGAAAAGGTAGTCTAATAATAGTTGAGAGAAAAGAGTTGAAATCAAAGGGGCCGAGTTCTAAAGTTCTGGCTTCGTCATCAAATCTGATCTCACGTCTGAAAAATGAAGATACTCCTTGTTGCTGTTGGTGGTTGTTGCTATAGTGTTTTAAGGGTTAAAATATTTACCATGTGCACACAGTGAGGCTTTCTGGGGACAGCAGGCCTCACACCCCTGCTTAAGCAAAAAGAGGATGTGGCTCTGGATTTTGTGGTTGGTGGGATGGGGGCTAGGGTCCAGGGTGAGGCTCCCTCTCTCCCGCTGGAATTTGTGTGGTTTGAACTCTCCACCCATGCTAAACCTTTCTTAGCAGCTCATCCAAGTGGAGGCAAAAGGCAAGAGGAAATAGTGGGTTGTAAACTGTGGTAGTCAGACATCAAAAATGAAGCCTGACTCTTTATTCCATGGGTGTTTGGGTTGCACGGCTACAAACATACTTGTGTAGCTTTTTGGAAACCCTGTTGTGGTTATGTACCCAGGAGTGCAGTTGCTGGGTTATGCGTTAGTCTTTGGTAAATACTGCCAACAGTAACTTGTGATTTACCAAATTACACCCTCTCCAGTGAAATAAATGGTTGAACATATATATAAAAATATGGTTGTATATATGTATGTGTTTGTCCATTTTTCTGTAGGCAAGAGATACTTGGCTTATTTCCAATTTTTATGATTACAAATAAAGCTGCTATAAGCATTCATGCAAAGGTTTCTGTGAGAAGGTACCTTGTCAGTTCACATCGCAAATACCTAGGTTGTTTTGGCTTTTAACCTCTGTTATAGTTGGTTTTCTTTTGCTGTAACAAAGTACCTGAGACTGGGCAATTTTTTAAGAGAAGAAGTTTATTTACCTCATCGTTATGAAGGCTGGGAAGTTCAATATCAGGTGGCCACATCTGGCAAGTGCCTCATGCTGTGTCATAAAATGGCGGAGGCACATTCGACAGTGGGGAGCCCACGTGGAGGGGCGCAGGGCCAGGCACTTCATGATGACGCACTCTCAGTAACTAATCCCGTTCTGTGAGAATGAGAACTCACTGCTACAAAATGGTGCTAATCTGTTTATAAGGACCCTAAATACCTCCCCACAGGCTCCTGAGCTTTGGTGGGGGCAAACCGTATTTAAAGCATACCAACTTCTAAATATGCTAATTATTCATAGCTCTTCAGCTTAAGGGTTTCTTGTATTTTTAAAATTATTAGCTGGGGCCGGGCGTGGTGGCGCACGCTTGTAATCCCCGCGCTTGGGAGGCGGAGACAGGAGGATCGCGCAGGTTCGAAGCCGGCGGCACTGGCATAAGAGACCCTGTTTCAAAAAAATATATAAAATAGGTCTGGGAGTGTAGCCCGGAGGAAGAAGGGCTTCCAGGAACCCCAGTACCACCAAAAAAAAAAAAAAAAAAAAAAAAAAAATTATTAGCTGGGCATGGTGGCACACGCTTGTAATCCCAGCATTCGGGAGGCTGAGACCCGGAGGATCGCAGTTCGCAGACAGCCTCAGCTCCTTAGTGAGGTCTTCTGCAACTCAGTGAGACCTGGTTTCAAAATAAAGAATAAAATAAAATAGGGCAGGGGGTGTAGTTTGGAGGTTGAATGTCCCTGGTTTCCATCCCCAGACCCGCAAAAAAAAAAAAAAAATATATATATATATATATATACATATATATATATAATTATTTTATTACCGAATTGCAAGCACACATCACAGTGAGGTTAGCGTGCTGCCCACACAAGCTCTTGTTGTCTTTTCCTCGCTCCCCCGCGCCCCTCTCTCTCTTCCCCACGCGAGTCCGTGAGGTTGGCAGCAATACCTTCACATATTGCTTTAGTATCATTTGAACTGTTTCTTGCTTTAATTCTCCACCTTCCCCTCCCTAACTTTCTCCAGCAACACCTTTCAACTACTCTACAGGTCTCTCCCTGCACTATGTAGAGTCCCTTGTGTTTCTATTTTCTCTGTAGTTGCTGCATACAAGAGAAAACACACTACCCTGACTTTCTGAGACTGACAGGTTCACTTAGCTTAACCTCCAGTTCCATCCAGTTTGCTGCAAATGACATAGTTTAGTTCTCCTTTGTGTGTGTGTGTGTGTGTGTGTGTGTGTGTGTGTGTGCGCTATGGGGGTTTCTGAAAGCCCTTCTACCTCAGGGCTACACTCCCAGACCTATTTTTATTATTATTATTATTATTATTATTATTATTATTATTATTTTGGTGGTACTGGGATTCCTTGAAGCCCTTCTACCTCCGGGCTACACTCCCAGACCTATTTTTATATTTTTATTTGGAAACAGGGTCTCCTAAGCCAGTACCCGCGGCTGGCTTCGAACCTGCACGATCCTCCTGTCTCTGCCTCCCAAGCGCGGGGATTACAAGCGTGCGCAACCACGCCCGGCCCTAGTTCTCCTTTGTGGCTGAGTAGAACTCCACTGTGTGTACCTACCACGTTTTCTTTATCCATTCATCTGTCAACAGACACTTGGGTTTGTTTCTAATGTGGCTGTTGTGAATTGTGATCCTATAAACATGGTTGTATGTGCATCACTGCAGTATTCTAACTTTTGATGAGATACTGAGCGGCGGTCTAGCTGGGTCGTTGGGTAGTTGCGTTCCTAGTACTCTGAAGAATCTCCAACTGGTCTCCATAGTGGTTGTACTAATGTGCACTCCCACCAACAGTATATAAGGGTTCCTGTTTCCCCACATCCTCACCAGCATTTGTTATTGTTTGTATATTTGTATTTTTTTTTGTGTGTGTGGTACTGGGGATGGAACCCAGGGGCATTGTACCTCCGAGCTACACTCCCAGTCCTAGTTTATAGTCTTTTTATTTTTGAAACAGGGCCTCACTGAGTTGCAAAGGGCCTCGCTAAGTAGCTGAGGCTGTCCTCGAACCGCAATCCTCCCATCTCCATCTCCCGAATGGTGGGATTACAAACGTGCACCACCACGCCCAGCCTGTTTGTATTCTTGATGATTGCCATTCTAACCCCTTTTTTTCCTCTTAGAGCCAACTGACCCTGAGAGGAGTTGTACCACGCCTGGGCCGATATGTTTTTATCATCCATTTTTATCAAGCAGAGCACCCAGAGTTTCCTGCACAGGTGTTTGTGGATGGAGAGCAGCCGCGGGCAGGTGAGTGGCATGAACAGGCCCCGTGGTGGAGCGTGCCTGGTGGCGCCCTGCAGACACCTGACAGGAACTCTTTTTTCCCTGCCCAGGTTCCTTCCGGGCCTCCTTTTGCCCCCATGTGCTTGGCTGCCAGGATCAAGTGATTGCTGATGGCCAGGTTGAGTTTGACATCTCAGATCCTGAGATGGCGGTGACTGTGAAGGTTCCAGAAGGAAGGTCCCTAGTACTGGTGCGTTCTGCTGGCCTCGGCTTGCTCCTCCTGTGGCTTCTCCAGCCAGCTGTTCTGTGTGGCTCATGGCAATAATTCCTCCTAGGAGTTCAAGCCATGTTTATAGACAAATGTTTATGTAATTGTATGGCTCAATCCCCCTCACCCAAGAAAGAAGCGTGTGACAATAAGATCAAGGTTCCCCGACCCACCACGCAGCCCGCTCCTCATCTGTCTGGCCTCCCTCCAGAGCAGTCTACATCCCTTTCTTCTCTCGGCTTCCATGGCTACACTCAGCCTCCTGCTGCTCCCTCTCACGCTTTGTGGATGGTTCTCTTTGCTCCGGGTCCCCACACGCTGGCATTCTCTTGGGCTCAGTGCTGAGCCCTGTGGTATCATTTCTCTTTGGACAGCATCATTGTGGCTGTTGATTCTGCTCTGCTCTGTGGAATGGCTGTGTCTCTCCATTCGTCCCGATCTGGATCTGTCCTGAACTCCAGGTCCAGAATGGGACCATCTCCTGTGTATTTCTTGGCTTGGTACCTGCACGGGCCCGGCATCTCCTACCCTGTTCATTACCTGGGATGATGGTCCCTTGGTCTCCCCAGTGCACAGTCATGGCGATTCCCCTCTCCGCCTGCTCTGGGCCACAGTCCATCACTCTGCCACATCTCGTGGTCCTATCTACTCCACCTAGTCCAGTGTTGTGGCTGCCCAGCAGACTCTCGCTCACATGCTCCAGCCATGGTCTCCCTCTCTCTGTTCGCCTCTCTCCAGTCCATCCTCCCCTCTCCCAGCAGTGACTCACGTCACTGAAGCGGATCCTATGGACTAGGAGACTGGACCACCTTTTCAGGAATCCCTTCCTGCTGGCTGCAGACCACACCCCCTCATTCTGGCATCCAGGGCCCTCCTGGCCTGCTCAGAGTTCATCTTTCATCCATCTCTTCTCCTATTCACTGCTTCCAGCCCTCCCCCCCCCCCCGCCCTCATTCTCCGGCAGTATGTATATAAGCCATTTCCTCTCATGCCACTGTCTCCTTTTCTAGAATTTTCCACATATTTCTATAGCTGAAGAAATCCTATTGACCCATTAGCCCAGCTAATATGTAATTCAATTTCTTTGTAAAGCCTTCCAGAGAGCCAGCAAATGTTTCCAAGCTCTATGGCCGCCCTGTGCTGCGCTCACGTCTCCTTTTCTCTCTAAGGATGCCACCATCCCAGGACCAGGGGCTGACCGTGGTCATTTTTATCCCCTGTGCCTAGAGCATGTGCCTGGTGCGTGATACTCCACAGATGTTTATTGAATTGGAAATCTCAAGAACAATAGACTTTCCATAGCTGGAAGTGGGTGAGCAGTTAGCAAAGATATCTGGAGTTTCCCCACAGCGTTTTTCAGAACTCTAACTAACTGAATCACACTTTTAAAGACTGGGCTACAATTGTTTGTTATGGAGTCCTGAACTTCTGGGGCAAGCCACGGTATTGGATTCCATATTGGTTCTGTCACTTTGGTTTGCTTACCTTTAAAATGACAAAACAATCCTGGAGACCCAGGGGAAGCCAGGCATGGGTCACAGGAGGCCCTGGCCATCCTGACAGGCTCTGCTCACCCCCAAGCGCCCCGACCACCCTGACCAACCAGCTCTTGAGGCTGTTTCCCTTCTACCAGATCCTCCAGGGGATCTGCCCAGTGCTCCTTGTTTCCTATGTAGCGATGTGAAAACCTGCTTTGGGTTTTTATTTTTGCTTTTTGTAAATCCTGTTTCCCTCTGTCTTGGGCTTGACAATAAAGAACACTGATCTTAGCAAAGAGAAAGTGTAACAAAGAGCCATAGGTGTCCCCTGTTGCTGCAAATTCAAATACATGTTGACGGGTCTCTTTCAGGTCCGAGTTCTAGTGGTGCCTGCAGAGAATTATGACTACCAAATACTTAACAAAAAGTCAGTGGGCAAGTCCCTCGAGTTCATCACCAACTGTGGAGGAAACAGTTTTTATATCGAGTGAGTCTCGCTTTGTGGGAGGCTTTGGCTTGCACGGGCCACGCCCACACCCCACCCTAGTGAGTCCAGAGAGGCTGGCCCTGCCTGGGCCTCTTCCCTCACCTCCTAAGCGAGCAGCAATGTTCTCGGGTCTGAGGGGGCAGTGCTGTCCCTCTGCATCCACCATCCTACAACAGACCTCACCCTGCACCATCTGGGCAGGGTGACCACCCTCTCAGCTTTGAGCTCTGCAGGGGCATGCCCTCCAAGCTGGGATCAGGGGCTGCTAAGGAGGGCCTCCTCTTCTTTACCTCTATGATTCCTAAGCATCCCGCACAGGGCACCCCACTGAGAAGGGTGTCCCCTTTTCTGTCCAGAGCAGGGAGTGTCAGAGATGCCCTGAATGCTAAGAGCCAGCCCAGTCTGAGTCTGAGCTCTGGAGACAGATGTCTCCCATATAGAACCTAAAGGCAAAGGCTCAAAGCCGAGCATCTGTGGATTTGAATGATTGCTTGTCTGTTCCTTACCGTTCAGCCTTGGAAATGTCGATTCTAGGGGCCTCGGCCACCTTCTCTGTGAAGCTGAGCTTAGGCCTCATTGTTTGGGTGGTCGTGAGGTTAAACGAGAAGCAGTAAGGCTTTTATACATGGCCTTCAGTACATGTTGGCAGTTCTCCTTTATTAATTTTATTATTTCACATATAGGTATACTTTTTTAAACAATTGCTTTACTGACACATGATTCACACACCCGATAGTTCATCCTACACATGTATTTTCACTCTGTGATTCTAGCCACCCCAAGTTACTGCTGCCCATTCCCGTGATGCCCTCTCTTGGGCTGGGTGGTTGGGGAAAGAGTAAGGGGGAAATGGTGGCTGTCACCAGCTGAGTCCAGAGCAGGGTCTTTTCCCACTTCTTCCCTGGCTCCAGCTCTCACCCCTCCCCAAACACACACAAAGATCCTGCGAGGGGGGCAAGTGGGAAAGGGCAGGTTGGGATGCTTCTGGGCATGCATCCCAAGGTATCACCATCAACTATTATTGCTTCCTCAGCCCCCACACAGCCTCCGGATTCTGTAAGAATTCCGCCAGGTCCCTGGTGGCCTTCTACCATAATGGTGCCTTGCCTTGTGAGTGCCACCCCGCTGGGGCCACCAGCCAGTACTGCAGCTCCGAGGGTGGGCAGTGCCCATGCCGGCCCAACATCATCGGGCGGCAGTGCACCCGCTGTGCAACAGGCCACTACGGATTCCCACACTGCAAGCGTAAGTGAGCACTGCTGGGCCTCCCGGTTGCCTCTGGTCCCCAGGTGATGATGCACATCCTGCAAGCCTTCTCAAATACCACCGTGTCAGAGACAGGCCCAGACGTCTTGTGAGATACAGGTTCTGACTCAGGAATCCTGGGCCGGAGACTGCATTTCTAAAAACTGCCAGGCAATGCCAGGCTCTGGGGAGCAAGGTTCTAGAAGGTACATACTTGTGGTTCCCATGCCGTGTGACCGGGCGCTTGGGAAGACTTGGGTGAGTGGAGACTTGAGTGTCAGATTTGAACAGCTCCATCCCATTCCCAGCAAAAGCCCCCCCAACTAAAACTCCCTTGAGATAAGAGCACCAGGGTCACGTGGTCTGCCACTCACTGGAAGAGAAGCCTTTGGGCCATCTGTGCCCCAGGCGCAGGGTCACCCGTGTCCCGTGGTGGCAATGAGGGAGGAAGGTGGCAATGAGGGAGACAGCGCCCCTCAGTGGCCAGCCTTTGCTGAATAACAGAACACCGCTGCATCCACGGGTCTCTGCCCCTGGCTCTGCCCTGCAGTGCGCTGGGATGCCGCGGAGCCTGCGAGCAGCACCTGTTGCTAGCTTCTAGAACTTTCTGATGGACAAGGGGTCCCACATCAGACTGGCACGTGGCAGCCTCCTTGAAGGATCTAGCTGGAGCCTCTTCATCCAGCAATGCCTCTCCTAGATCCTCACACCATCTGCCAGGAGCGGTGGTGTGCTTTGCGTTGGCTCCAAGAAATGGGACTTTCAGATCAGCCAAAGTTAACCATGTCTGTAATGAAAGGAAAGCAAAACACTTCTGGGCCCTCAGAAGCTTCCAGAAATCCCAGCAGTCAGTGTAGACCTGCCGGACATCAGGCAGTGCCTAACATCCATGCTACCTCTTTTCCCCTGGCCAGCATGCTCCTGCGGCAGGCGCCTTTGTGAGGAGACGTCAGGGCGCTGCCTCTGCCCTCCCCGCACGGCCCGGCCCCGGTGTGAGGCCTGCGAGGCGCATTCCTTCAGCTTCCACCCCCTGGCCGGCTGTGAAGGCTGCAACTGTTCCAGAGAGGGCTCCGTTGGGACTGTGACCTCAGAGTGCGACCGGGACAGTGGGCAGTGCAGGTAGGCGGAGCTGGACTAGCGGGCAGGTCAGGTTCTGCTCACCCACGTGTGGCCTTTATGATTCCTCACTCTCACGTGTCTGAGGAGTGCATTATGCTGACCTCAGGATGGAGCCTTCCAGCCAGAACGGGTCATGGCGGGTGGACTGATCGGCCCCTTAGCTCGGGCGGCTGGGCTCAGTCACCCTCATGCCGGAAGCAGCTGAGCCCGATCACTCCAGCGCGCTGGTACCAGACCGGCTGCTCTCCAGGTAGAGCGATGCTTGTCATGAATACACAATAACAAATGCTCTTGAGATGGGGGAAGGAACGCGTACACTGTTGGTGGGACTGTAAATGAGCACAGCCACTCTGGGGATCAGTATGGGGTCCTCAAAGACTAAGAGTGGACTCATCACACAGAGTCATTCTGCCACGCCTCGGCATCAGTCCAAGAGTTAACATCAGAATACCTAGCGATGCACACGTACCCGTGTGACAGCAGCAAAGTTCACAGCAGTCAGTTATGGAACCAGTCTAGGCGTCCCTCAACAGATGAGTGGATTAAGAAAATGTGGCATATATGTCCATATAGTAGGACTTTGCTGAGCTGCACAGAAGAACAATTACGTTATTTGCAGGGAAATGGACAGAGCTTAGAGAACGTCATGCTAGATGAGATCGGCAGATTCAGGAAAGCATGGGTCTCGTTTTCACTCATATGCAGAAGCTGGAGAGAAACAAGAAAAGAAATGAAACGGGATCTCATAGAAAACGAGGAGAAACAAAGAAGAGGGTGGTGAAGTGAGGAGGGGGAAACAGGAGGTACAGGGAAGGAAAGAGATGAAATAATAAATTTTCATATATGACGGTGTCACTATCAATCTCCCTATCTTGTAAAATTGCAACATACCAACTTAAGAAAATGGCTCCAGCATGGTGTGGTGGTGCATACTTATAATCCTAATACTTGGGAGGCTGAGACAGGAGGATCATAGGTTAGAGTACAGCCTCAGCAATTTAGCGATGTCCTCAGCAACTTAGAGAAACCCTGTTTAAAAAAAAAAAGTGCTGGGGTGTATCTTACAGGCAGAACACCCCTGGATTTAATTCCCAATACCCTGGGGGTGGGGGAGGATCATGCTTGGTGTATAAAAAGCAGGGAAACTCTATGACATTACATAAACATATAGGTATGTCTATAGGTTTTTACTGTGATACTGTGTGATGAGCACCCACCCATGTGTTCAGGTTCAGGATCCAACCCTAGCTGGTGGCATTTTCACAGACAAGATGATTAGGTGCCCACAGCAGAACGAGTTGTGAACAGAGAAGGAGCCAGGGCCAGCAGGGTAGCCACTGGAAAGCCTGCCCTTGGAGACCCCTGGGCAGTCTATCACACAATGCCTAAGTGATGTAGCAAACTTCTGTTCAGCAGGAGCTAAGAGGTCTGGATCAGTGGGCCAGGCTCTGCCTTAGAAGCTAGAGGCTGCCACGTGGTCCAGGTGATGAGCTTCCTCTCAGCAGGGCTAGACAGTGGCTATGGGAGATGGAGAACAGGATGCAGTCTACCAGAAGAGGCTAGTGAGAATTAAATTGGAGATTGTAAGGCAAGAAAATGGAGCCAGAGCCTTCAGAGTCTGGCCAGCATGGCCCATGCAGTAGAAGGCATAAGAGCCACTATTAACCCCACACACCTGCACTGGGACACACATGGATTTAGGGGTGAGTCAGGAGGGCCTTTGGTTGCCAGTGGCAAGACTCAGTGAGCCCAGCTGGAGAGTAGCTGTATTAGTGTCCTATGGCTGCTATAACAAATAAGCACAGACTGGGTGGCTTAGAACAATAGCAACTGACTCTCCATTTTGGAGACTAGAAGTCTAAAATAAAGACATCGGCAGGGCTATTTCATAATGGAGTCTCTGACAGAGCATCTGTGCCAAGCCACTCTCTCAGGCTGGTGCTTCTGGTAACCCTTGGGGTTTCTTGGCTTGCAGCTGCATCGCTCCAACCTCTGCCCGTTATCACATGCCACTTCCCTGAGAGTCTCTGTCTTCACATGGTGCTCTCCTCGCCCTCTACGTCTGCCTCTTCCTGCTTTCTTATAAGATCACCAGTCCTATAGGCGTAGGGCCCACCTTACTCCAGCATCATCTCTCCTTGATTACATCCTCAAAGGCCTCAGTCCCAAATGGGATCCCATTCTTGAGTATCAGAAGTTAGAACTTGGGCTTCTCTTTGGAAGGGATACGATTCAACCCTCTATTGCAATGATGCTCACTTTTCCTAGGCAAGGACCCTCCACCACACCTTTGTTCCTGCAGCCTGCCAACTTCGCCAGGCAGCTGAGACCTTGTAGGGAAGCTGGGAGAAAGGCTTGAGTCATGGAACATTCCAAGTCTTTCATCCATAGGTGTGAGTCCAGCGTGAGTCAACCCACTCAACAATCGGGGTTGGCCCTGGGGAGACAACTGAGCTTAATCACAGGAAGCGAAGGGCTAGCGAGGGGCTGCAGCAGCATGTGTCAGGCAGGGAGAGAAGCAGAACTCACTGTCTGGGAACCAGCGGGAGAGAGTTTTAAAGGGGACAGCCGGTCAGTGGAAAATCTCACCAAGTTTTCTACGTTTCTGCCATAGGGTAGGGTGGAATGTCTGTTAAAACCTTTTCAATCAGCCAAGGCAGCAGCATGGTGGATTTTCCATGGCATCCTCTGAAAAATTTGAGGAATTTTTAATCAACTCTTTAGCCAATACAGTTCAATAGACTAGAAGATTCCTAATGGAGGACCATGGCACGCCACACAATTCTGCCCAAACTTGAAAGCATCAACAGGAATGGAACTTGGCCTGCGTCACACCTAAACCAAGATGTGAAGTTGTTTATTTTGACATAAGAGACTTCAGTTCCCTACTGGATGACACACCCACCCATGACCAAAGTGAATTTGTCCTAAAGGGGCCCTAGTCAGAGAGTACCTTTTAGTTTATTATAGTACTGTAAATTGCATAAATTATTCACGATAACTTCAGGACTAATTTTGATTTGGCTAAAAGTATTAGTTCTTTATAAGTCTTAGAGTAAAAATTACTTTTCCCCCCAGAACATATTCCAGTAGAAATGAAGAATATGTTTAGAACTGGACACTGTGAGGAACACCTATAATCTCAGTGCTTGGGATTGCTTGGGTTCCCAAGAATGGGAGGCCAAGGCAGGACTGCAAGTTCAAAAGGAGCCCAGGAAATCTAGTGAGACTGTCTTAAAGTAAAAAATCAACAGAGCTGGGGATGTCGCTCAACAGTAGGGCACTGCTGGCTTCAATCCCCCAGTACTGCAAAGGAAGGAAGGAAGGAAGGAAGGAAGGAAGGAAGGAAGGAAGGAAGGAAGGAAGGAAGGGGGAGGGGGAGGGAAGGAGGAAGGAAAGAAATGTTTAGAGAAACCTAAAGCTTGTGTAAAAGAAATGATCAGAGCTGAGTGTGGTGGCGCACCCTTGTTATCCCAGCATTTGGGAGGCTGAGTCAGGAGGATCGTGGTTCGCGGACATCCTCAGCTACTACTTAGTGAGGCCCTTTGCAACTCAGTGAGAACCTGTTTCAAAATAAAAAATAAAAAATAGGGCTGGGGTGTAGCTCAGAGGTAGATGCCCCTGGGTTTCATCTCCAGTACTGCGCGGCCGGGGGGGGGGGGGGCATTATCAGAGATATCTGGCACTTATAACAAAAAGAAAAAACCACATTCTTAGCCAGGCATGGTGGCCCACACTTGTAATTCCAGTACTTGGGAGGCTGAGACAGGAGAATGGCACAGTTTTTAAGCCAGCCTCAGCTACTTAGTGAGGCTCTCAGCAACTTAGTGAGACCCTGTTTTCAAATAAAATGTAAAAAAAATAGGTCTGGAAGTATAGCCCGGAGGTAGAAAGCCCCTGGTTTCCATTCCCAGTACCACAAAAAACACACACACGTGCGCGTGCGCGCGTACACACACACACACACACACACATTCTTTCTTAATTATAGGAGACTATTTTTCAATTGTATAAATTATCACAAGTGACAAAGCTTAAAAATTGGATCTTCCCTGTTGCATTTGCCTACTTAAAGATTTTAAAGTTTATTATATTCTTCGAAATAAAATCAACCGCGACAGATATTAATTTACCTTAAAATAACTTACAAAAATAGTTCTTGCAATCCATAATACTCAATCTTTATTTCTGTTAAACTGACACTGTAATTTTTAGAGACAACTGGAAATAAATTCAGTTGGAACCATTAACCTGAGTTCTTGATGGTCTTTGTCATGGACTAGCAAGGAGACTCAAGGCAAGTCGCTTTGTCTTCTTGGGTCTCAGTTTCCTAATACATAAAGTGACATTTGATACTATTATCTCTAACTTCCCGTCTAAATTTAAAATTCTGACCAGGCACACTTGTAATCCCAGGACTTGGGAGGCTGAGACAGGATTGCAGATTCGCAGCCAGTCTCAGGACTTAGTGAGGCCCTCCACATCTAACTGAGACCCTGCTTCAAAATAAAGAATAAAAAAATGGGGCTGGGGGTGTAGCTTGGTGATACAGTGCCCCTGGGTTCAGTCCCTAGTACTGAAAAACAAAACCTTTCATGATGTTGAGCATTTTAAGCTGAAATGGACTAAAGGAGCGGGCACTCGACCTGGGCACCAGTGAAGTCCTGTGTCCCACGCAACTTTTCAAGAAGACTAGGAGCAAAGGAATGACCTCTATCACAGCCAGTCCTCACAGATCTGTGTCTGTGTCAGATGAAGAAACAGAATCCTAGGAAGGAAGGCCCACAGACTTGACGTTCCCAGGAGGGAGCACTTCCAGCAGCCAGGTCTAACAGTGTGGAGAGTCCTTTGATGAGCCTTGTTGAGAAAAGGAAGGGGAAGCCTGGGGCCTGGTGGGCAGATGGGGCCCAAAGTTCTCACCTACACTCCCTGTCATCCATGATCTGGGCTGATGCTAGCACCTTTCTGCTCATGAGTGATCCCCTAGGGCTCTTTCATCCACTCTGTTTCCTCCCTCTGCCTCAGACTGAGGGGCCGGCTGGCATGTAGATACACCAGGCTGCATCCTGCCTCTGCCCCCACCTCCCGAGGCCTCAGGAAAACCACTTCTCCCGCTCTGCCCTCATTCTTCTGTACACTGGGAATATAAGAACAGTGTCTGACACATGCTAAGCACCCAGTGTCTGCTGTTATTGGCCAAGGCCATGACAACCTGCCTTCCTTCCTCTGTGCTTCCTCCGCCTCTTCATCCCAAGATCTCACTCAGCTCCTGCCTTCAGCTACCCTCACTCCTGGGTGACTCCCAGATCCATACTGATCCTTGATGGCTTTTTAAAATCCCATCATTGTAAATCAGTGCAGCCTGGACTTTGGTATTGACATTACTTAGGTAGCCTTGGACCAGTCCCCCGAAGTCTTGTGCTTGTCTTCTCATGAGAATAATAAAAGATTGGATTAGATGACCTTTAACTCCCACATTATATTTATTATTATTTATCTGGTGCATTGTAATTCCACATCATATTGGGGTAAAGAGTGTTAGAAAAATGAACCTTGTTGCCCTTCCCACTGGGCGTCCCCCTCCCGTGTGTCTTTGAGATTGGAACTGGTAATTGTGAATACATCCATAAGCATTCTCCACAACTTTGCCCCGCACGCACCCTAATCCCCCTCTCCCCTGGAGTCTCTGTTCAGCTATCTGCTGTCTCCCTTGTTTCCCAAAATCTCTTTAGCCTCCACATATAAGAGAGAACATACATCTACTTGTTTTTTGAGACTGGTTTTTAACTCTGACCTTTTTCTGAAACCTGTGCCATTCTACTTAACGTCAACAGCCCCTTCCTAGTCCTCGAAGACTGAGATCTCACTCTCACCTTAGAACAATTCATTTCCGTATAGCCAGTCAGGTATCGACATCTGGAAAGAAATATATTATCTCCCTTCCTTCCATGGCTTTACCTGCTACTGTCCTGGCTAAGTCCTTATCACTCCTGTTTGAATCAGTTAATACTGATTGGCTTTCCTGACTGGCTCTCTTTTTATGGTCTACCCATTCATTCATTCATTCTTCATTCATTCATTCATTCATTCATTCTTTTTTACCCTTAGTCTAAGGGGAATATGCTAAGTACACAATTACACGGGGATTTCAAAATCTATTCTCCCTTTAATTTTGTCACTAATACATGACACAATTAGGCTATAAACTTGAGACAATGTCAATAAATGCATATATTTATTATTTTATCTTTCTGACTTCTAGATTTTTTCTTTCCTTATTTTAAAATTTTTATTGACCCAAAATAAATGTGTATGTTTATGAGCACAGTGTGATGCTTCGATTCATGTATACATTGTATAATGATCAAATCAGGGTAATTAGCATATATACCACCTTAAAATTTTATCATTTTTTATGGTGAGTACATCCAAAATTTTCTCATTATTTTGAAAGATGAACTATGCTGTTGTTGTTACCTATATTCAACCTGCTATACAAGAAAACACAAGACTTTTTTCCTTGTAATTAACTGTAGCGCTGTACGTGCTGACCAACCTCTCCTCATCCCTCCCTCCCACACCCTCTCCAGCCTCCAGTCTTCTACTCTCCACTTTTGAGAGATCTACTTTAGAGTCACATGTGTGCGATCATGCAGCATTTGACTTCCATGCCTGGCTTATTTCACTCACCATAGCGCTCTCCAGGACCATCCACGTTGTCCCAGATGACAGGACTGCATCATTTCAACTATTGCACTGTGTGTGTACCCATTTTCCTTATCCATTCCCATGTTGATGGATACTTGAGTTGATTCCCTATCTTGGCTATTGTGAATAGCATTGCCATGAACATAAGAGTGCAGGTGTCTTTTTGACATATACATTTCATTTCCTTTGGACATATACCAAGTAGTGGGATTGCTGGATCCTATAAACCTCCATACAGTTTTCCATACTGGCTGTACTAATTGCTGTGTGTGTGTGTGTGTGTGTGTGTGTGTGTGTGTGTGTGTGTTGTGAATGTTCAGGAAATCTCTCTCAGTTCCTTTTTAGGTTTTGGTTCAGCATTTGCTTTAAGCCTTATTTTGTCAGGCATTGATTATCCCTCATACTGTACTTAATCCTCCATTTTGGGCATGGTGCTTCATGCAGAAGGTGTGTGTGTCTGTACTGTACTAGAAGAATCCGTCCTAATCAATAATGACGGTGCGGGCGGCGAGTGCACGCTGAGTGTGAGATGCAGCATGGGACGCGGGACTCTGCACAGCACTACATCTGTCTTGTCATCTTTACTCAAGACTTGCTCATCTCCCCATTTCCTTGCAGCACAGAGTCCAGCTGCCTTGGTCAGCTGGCCCCGCCTGTCTTATCTCTTCTGCTTCCTCTCTTTCTCCAAACATTATTTTGTGTATGTTCAGTTCTCCAGTTATAAAAGGCCTCTCTCTGTCTCTTCTGCTACCCTTGAGTTGTATTTGTCCTTCAAGGATTTTGTGTTCCAATAACAAACTCAAGGAAGGCATGACGCCTTCATGAAGATGTTCTCACCCATGTTGCCTACAGCAGGTTTAATGCTTAGGCACCCCAGTGGTCATGTGACCACTGAACTTTCCACATCTCTGGGTCCTGCAGGCTCACGAACTCGGGCTGAGGTCAGGCTGACGTAGTCTGCTCTGTCCCCTCCCTCCCAAGCCCCCTGACACAGATTTGTGTTTGTAGAAGACAGCTCTCATTCTTCAATGAATAAATGGACGAACAAGGTCTACCTTGGACTCTAGACTTCAGCTGACATGAGTGGAATATGAAGAGACCTGCAGTATTTAATAAAAGGATGGGGCTCACTCAACACATCTGGGCCTGGTTTTCTATGAGATGCTGTGAGCGCCCACACACGCGAAGATGTCATTACATAACGTTTGGCCAGGAGCCCATTGCCTAGGAGATGACTTCGGTGGCCTGCACCCCCAGAGCTGCCATTCTGCAGCACCTAATGGAATCTTCTTGCCTTTGCCAAGTAGGCAGCTCCTTGGCTAACAGGATCTCCCTGGAGAAATGTGCAAGGTCAGACTGACATTGGGTCGTTTTAAAAGATGTTCAGGCAGACTTTGAAGAGACAGTTTCTTTTTCTTCTCTGTTGTCATAGCACCACCCCAAACTCTGATTGTTTATTTTTGCATAGGATTCATAAGCTCAGTGAGCTGAGCACTATGTTCCTCAGGAACGTGGATACTCTATTCTTCACGTCCCTGCTCTCAGCCCCAGCTGAGCTGCGCAGGGCAGCCCCAGGGCCACTGCTTTCCCCTGGGGCGCTCTGCATTTGCATTTCTCCTCTACTCCTGTGTTCCCAGCTGCTACTTACATAAGCTGCCACTTGAATCCTGAGTGAGGCTCAGAGCTGGGTCCCCCATGACGGACATGGTCACACCCTCTCAGCCCACACTCCCTTCCAACACATCAGCTCACAGATGCACTGAAATAAATAGGCAGGCAGAGCGTGACGAATCTGTCTTCTGCCTAGTCTGCACGGGCAGCTTCCACAGCCTCCTGCGCTGCAGCACCTTCCCCTCCCTTCCTTTTTCAGTGAACGGAAATATTAAAAAGTCTCTGTCCACATGTCCTCACCTTCAAGGTCCAGCACAAGTCACTTGCTCAGGGACACTTGGCCATGTCCAGTGTGACTGAGGGTGTTCAGTGTGCGACTTGCTTGTGTGGCACCAGTATTGTTAATGCACCCTTGGGCCAGAAGCCCTGAATGTTTGCTAAAAGAAATGTCCAGGACCTTGGGACAAGGTGCTGGGTTGGCACTTTGTGACCACACTGTTCCACTGTGTCTTTTTCTTCACTCTCAGAGAAGTAGGTCTACCCAGTCCAAGTCAGGTGGTCTCCAGCATCCTTCTTCTCTGAGTGCTCTTGATTTGTTTTCTCTTCTTTCCATTTCTAGACCACAGAGCTCTTGTGTTCCATACTCAAAGCCTCTCCAGAAATACCACATCATCTGGAAATAGGCTCTGTAAATCTTTTTTATTTTTTGGCTCGATTATATGATTGCACTTAATCAGATTCACAAGAAAAGAGCAGGTGTTATTGACCTGGGGCTCAGGAGCCCTCTTTGAGGGAATGTAGAGTGTGTGTGTGTGTGTGTGTGTGTGTGTGTGTGTGTGTGAAGAGGACCCATATCTAGCTTCCAAAAGGGTCACTGATTACCTCCCACAATTTAAAATCCACTATGCAGTATAGTTCTTGTATTTGTACTAATTCTGATTCTTTTGCTGTATAGCCTTAGATGTGCAGTGCAGACATTATCTAACTGTGTATGGTAACCTTGCATCACGGAACTATTAGTGAATGAGGTAAAATAATAAAGGTAAAACCAGTGCACCAAAAAAAATAAAATAAAAAATAAAATCCACTATACCTCAAATAATTTGGGAACCTGTCCCTCCTCTCCATCCTGAATGTCCCTGCATGAGTTCCCATTGCTTCTCTCCTGACCCGATAGCCATCTTCTGGGCTTCGTTTTCTCAGCCCCATCCTCACACAAGTTCAGTTTCTTCCTCCCTCCTCGGCACCTCTTCATGCGGAAGTACCTTTTGGAGAGCCTGCCACGTGCTGTGGTTTTATATGAGCTGCCTCTTCTCAGGAATTGTTCAAAAAGTTGCAGGCAATCCATATCACGTGTGAGAGCTGGATTAGAACCCTGGCCAGTCTGCCTTTGGTGCACAAGCCTCGCCAGGGCCAGCCCCTCCAGGACACAGTCGGGCCCCACTCACCCCTGCAGACCTTGGCTCAGCAGGTCTTGCTTGGGCTTCTGCCCAGCAGCCCCACACTCGAATTCTCTGTACACACTGCAGTCTCTCTCCCTGCAAGTTCCTCCCCTGTTCCTTTTGTCTGAACACCTGGCCTGTCCTTTCCCCCACAACACTGTCCTTTAAGGTTAGGTCCAGCCCAGTGTTACCTCCCCTAGGGAAGCTTGTTCTGCCCCTGGGCTGGAGCAGCTGCTACTCTTCTGGACACGGGTAGACCCTGGGCATGTGTTGCTCTCCTTGCTACTCTGGGGTGTCTACAGGAGCCCTCCATGCTCAGGGGTTGTGTCCATCCTTGCATTCCAGCACCCAGCACCAAGCCGGATGGGGGAGGGGCATCATTCATGATGGTCGTCTTCCACTGTCTGTAAGTGAATTTATCTCTCTCCACTCTGCCTTGGACGCGAGTGCTCTGCACAGGTAGCCGTGGTGTCTATTCCACTGGGCTCATGCAGCATCTGTCTGCACAGGGCAGGTGGATCGTTTAGAGTGGTGCATGGAAAGATGGTGAGGAATATGGTTGTCTTTATCTCGGGTACAGATGCAAGCCCAGAATCACAGGGCGGCAGTGTGACCGGTGTGCTTCTGGATTCTACCACTTCCCTGAGTGTGCTCCCTGCAATTGCAACACAGATGGAACTGAGCTAGGAGTGTGTGACCCGGAGACCGGGGCTTGCCTCTGCAAGGTGAGATGAAAATATAATGCCAAGGACTAAAATGTGGGAAATGGGACTGATCCGTAATAGGTCTCTGTAATGCACACAGCATTTTATAGTCATTATCTCATCTCGTGGATGTAGTTAGAAGGAAAGAAACCTCACATCCTTTGGAGAGGCCCCAGACCCTTTTGAGAATTTGGTGATGGGTAGATCCTGTCCAGCAAACTCAATACAAACTTGCATTTACAATGCCAGGATTTGTAGACTCCTTAAAGCCCGTTCCTGGCTCCTGGGTCCTACGTTATCTCTTTGGCTTTAAGAGGTTCCACCAGGTTGTAGGCAGGCTCCCATTCTGAACATAGTCCCAGGTGGTAGTGTGAGGGTGAATTGATGTGCTCGTGCTGAATCCTTGTAGTGTTCTTTCTCTACCTTCGAGATGCCAAGGGGCATCTTATGAAATTTAGGGAGTTCTCTTCTCTGTAGGTATGTGTTATAGAAGTCTACACACAAAGTGGCAGGAAATTTTGATAACTATGTGTCTTTTAATGTTTGTTAATACCTATGTTCTAACATCCAGTGTTGGTATTTGTGCACAGTAACTAATTGAGAGAACCTTTAAAAGGAAGGATATATTGTTCCTTGTGTTTTGTTTCAATAGGAAAATGTGGAAGGTACAGAATGTAACATGTGTCGGGAAGGATCATTCTACTTGGACCCAGCCAATCCCAAGGGATGTACCAGCTGCTTCTGTTTTGGAGTGAATAGTCATTGTCAAAGTACCCATAAGCGAAGAGCTAAGGTATGCAAAGAACTGGAGTCTTGGGGCTTTTGTTTAGTTCTTCTGAATGAGGAAAGAAATGAATTGGCATGGAGCAGTCTGGAACTTTTAGTGTGCTGATTAGTGGAAAACGTCCGCGTTGCCTTCACTGTTCCTTGGTCCACGGCTTCTGTTCATGGATGACCTCATGACTGTTTCCTGAATTGTCAGATCTCCAATCAAGCATCACGCCCAAAGGGGCTTCCCCAACCACCCCTGTTAAAAGTTCACTTGGTCATGCTCTTACCTTCATCTTCTATACAGCACTTGTTATTCTCCAACATATAAAATATTTCATTTTAAAATTTATTATCTATGGCGGGCGTGGTGGTGCACGCTTGTAATTCCCGCGCTTGGGAGGCAGCGACAGGAAGATTGCACAGGTTCAAAGCCAGCCTTGCTGGCTTAGGAGACCCTGTTTCCAAATAAAAATATAAAATAGGTCTGGGAGTGTAGCCCAGAGGTAGAAGGATATGCAGGAACCCCAGTACCCGGTTGTGGCAGTGCACATTTGTAATTCCAGTACATGGAGGGCTGAGAAAAAAGGATTACAGATTCAAAGCTGGCTTTGACAACTTAGGGAGGCCCTCAGCAACCTAGCAAAACCCTGTTTCCAAATAAGAAATGAAATGGAGCTGGTAGTGAACCACAGAAAAAAAGTGAATTCTTTGATAATTTTCTAAAAGCTACAGCAGAATCTGTGACAGATGAAGGAAATTTGTTGTTGCATTAACTTTCCTACTCTTTAACAAAATATTGAGACAATCAATTTAAAAAAAGAAAAGTTTGATTTTGGCTCATAGCTTTGGAGGTTTCACTCCATAATTGGTTGTGTCCACTGCTTCTGGACCTATGGTGAGGCTACATCGTGGTGGAATGTGTGGTGGGGCAAATCTTCTCACCTCATGGCAGCCAGAAACTTTTGAAAGAGAGGAGGAAAAGGGGGCGATAGTCCCAATATGCCTCAAAGGCACACCTCCAATAACTTAACTTTCTCTCCCTAGACCCCACCACCTATAGGTTCCAATCTCTTTGGAACCAGTAACCCAACTTTCTTCCCCTAGGCTCCACCTCTGGATAGCAGAAAGCTGGGCACCAAGCCTTTAATATATGAGAAATTACATACATTTACATATATATGTCAATATGCCACAATGAACTCCACTAGAAGGGCTCCCAGCACAGGAGCTTCTGTTCCTATAAACTTGGGGTATCCTCCCAGCACCCAGGAGCTCTTCAAAACTGTCATTTGGGGTTTCTATAAAGATTCCATTATGTTAGCATAGCTGATTAAATAATTAGCTTTGGAAATTAAATCAATCGCCAGCCCCCACCTCCCAGAGGTCGGCGGGAGGGGCTCAGGTCCTGATCTCTAGTCTGCTTGGACTTCCTGGTGACCAGCCCCATCCTGTAACTGCCTGCGCCTCAGTATCCAGCATCAGCATACGGAATGACTTCACTCTCAGGAGTCCGTGGTCTCAGTGCCAGGCACAGAGAACTAAGGCCAAATGTTAGACCAAGAGATGTTCCTGCCACCCCTACCACTTGGGAAATTACAGGAGTTTTAGGGCACTGTGCCAGAGACCAGGAATAAGGGCATTCTGAAAGGAGTGCACACTTGCAATTGAAAAAACAAAATCACCAAAACCCAAACACCATTATTTTCTAAATCTGCTTCAAAGTCTCCCGTCCTAACCTCTCAGGGAACTAGAAAGTGCGATTCCCAACCCATGCCAGTTCTTTCTGTTTTCTTCCCTCTTAGTGGAACTGGCTTCCTTTGTGGCCAGGGAAATATTTAGTCTTGTTGTTCCACTGAGAGCAAAGCAATCGCAGCAGGCTGCTGAGTTCCAGGACACGTTTTTCTATACATGGAGCTCACCTTTTAGATGTGCCCACAGTTATAGTTAACATTCATGTATTTATTTATTGCTATTTGAACACTTCATTGAACAAATAAATAGTAAATGTCAAGAACCAGGATGTACATATACAAAATTATCAGTGCCAATCTCTGTATTGTGTACAAGGAAGGGGAGGGAGTGGGGTGGGATATGGGAAAGAGTGCAGTGTGCATATATGTCCCGGTCACTCTGAACTTCATTATAATGTGTGATTATAATGCACCAATAAATGTATATTAAAGCTGGGCATGCTGGTGCGTGAACACATGCCTGTAGTCCCAGTCCTTGGAAGGCTGGACAGGAGGGTCGCAGGTTCTGTGCTAGCCTCAGCAACTTAGTGAGACATTGTCTCACTAAGGGCTGGGGTATAGTTTATATGTAGAATGCCTCTGGGCTCAATCCCCAGAACTGCATGAGTGTGTATGTGTATGCACACACACACACACACACACACACACACACACACACACAGTATGTGGGAAAAATAGGGCAGAAATGAGCAAAATTAAGTAAAAAGCAAAAGAAAAAATGAACCAGAATGTGTGCTAGGATACAAAGGTAAATCCCATAGACACATGGCCACTAGCGATGAGTCTGACAGGGCAGTGAGGGGTGAGGGCTCTGTCATGAGAGGCCAGGCAGGGCCGGCTCTCTGGCGGACACGTGGGTCTGGGCAGAATGGCTGCTTTGCATGCTTGGGGCTCTGGGTCTCAACATCAAAAACAAAAGGGGGCTCAGAGAGGAAGCCTTTGCAGCTAAGTGACCCCCTCATGGCTCTTTCTAGGGTACACAATGCAGCCTTCACCCAAGAAGCCACAAGCACACGTCTCCTAACCTTTTTTTTGTCCTCTAGTTTGTGGATATGATGGGCTGGCGCCTGGAGACAGCAGAGGGAGTGGACGTCCCCGTTTCTTTCAACCCGGGCAGCAACAGTGTGGTTGCAGATCTCCAGGAGCTGCCCCCAACAGTGCATGGCGCATCCTGGGTTGCTCCTCCTTCCTACCTGGGGGACAAGGTAACCGTGGCCTGCTGTCCTGAGCCCTCTGTGGCTTCCTCCTCACTCCAGGAGCATCATCTACTGGGGGTGTGGACGGATGCATCAGGGAGTTCAGGTTACTATTAGTAAATGAGGTTGACCAGTAATGAAGAGGCACAAGCTACCCAGGAAAGGGAACTACACACCCTCATTTTCTCCACTTTTCCTTAGGGACAGAGAATGTTCCTCCAGGGAAATATATCAGCATTTAAATAATATCTGTTGCAAATGGGACAGGTATGCTTTTAAATGCCAGTGCAGAGAATTCTTTGTCTTAGAGCAGAAGAAAGTCTCCTTGTCAAGAAAAGAAAAGCTGAGAAGTGACTCAGAGGCTTATTAAAAGCAGAATCTACAGCTACACAACCTTCACAGGCAGAATCGCACGCATTCCGTTTCACACGCCCCGGAGAGCATATTCATGAGTTTTGCTTCTGCTTTGCTGCATACGTTCTTATTCCAGAGCCTGGCCAGCTCTGTTCACTTTATGAAGTCAGGAATTTGATAAGCCCTGCCAGGTGACATGTGCTTCAGGCTCTGCGAGGAGAGACTGTGAAGGGGTGGATTTCACAGGGCCCAGCTCAGACAATGCCGTAATCTCACATTAAGAATGACTGTAACAAGCTGAGCATGGTGGCGCATGCGTATAATCCCAGCACTTAGGAGGCTAAGACAGGAGGATCACAGGTTCTTAGCCAGCCTCAGCAATTTAGTGAGGCCCTCTGCAAAAAAAAATAATAAATAAAAATAAAAATAGGGCTTAGAGTATAGCTTGGAGGTAGAATGACCCTGGGTTCAACCCACAGTCTCCACCCCCCCCCCCAAAAAAAAAGAATAACTATACGTTAGAAGCTCGCAGGCCCGAGTCTCCTCTAATTCTCTCTTCTGGTTGAAAGACTGTGGGTTTTGATGTCTAAGTGTGGAATGTTGCTTCTATTTATTTTTCGCCCTCACTTAATCTTCCTCTTCATCTGTCTATGGCTAACCTTGTGTTGGTTGTCTGTTATGTATAACACATTACCCCAGTGATTTGCAGCTTAAAACAACCATCACCACCACCATCATCATTACTATAGTATTATTACTATTTTTATTATTAGTAGTAGTACTTTATTGGTATTATTATTGGTATTGGATTGAACCCAGGAACATTCTACCTCCAAGCTATAGCCCCTGCCTTTTTATTTTGAAACAGAGTCTCACTAAATACTGAGGAGCTCCCTAAGTTGCTGAGGCTGTCCTCAAACCTGTGATCCTCCTGTTTCAGCCTCCCAAGTACTGAGGTTACAGGTGTGTGCAACCACACCTAGCTCCAAAGCAACCATTATTATGTTGCAATTTCTGCCTGGATCAAGGGCTTCAGGAGGCGATAGTTCAGGTTCTCTTCCGAGGTCACCAAGTCCGGTCAGGGCTGCCGTCATCTGGGACTGGGGGATCCACTTCCAATTCCATTCCCATGGTTGTCTGCGGGCTCTTATTCCTTGCTGGCTTTGGCTGAGACCTCTGTTCTTTATTACATGAGACCCTCTCTCGACTACCCCTGTGTCCTCATGAAATGCAGCTGGCTTCTCCCAAAGTGCCTGATGAGACAGAGAGACAGACAGAAGTACAGGAGAGAACTCAAGACAGAAGCCCCAGGCTTTTCACAGCCTAATTTTAGAAGTGACGTCAACTCACTGCTGCCTCATTCTGTTCATTTCCTTGTTAGAAGCAAGGCCCTAAGTCAGCCCACACTCCAAGGGAGGGGCACTGAGCTCCACTTCCTAGAGAGAGAAGTAGCAAAGAATGTATGGACATACTTTTAAACTACCCGAGTCCATCAGAAAGGCAATGCTTACTCTCATTAAGATGATGCAAGATGTTAGCTTGGAAAACCTCCAGATTTTCAGAACACCGCGCTGTGAGGCTTTGTGGGGTCACAGACCCTAAGGAGAACTTCTGTGGACCAGGATCCCAGAGAAGTGCTGCCCCACCCCCACTTCCCATTGTGTGCGTTTTTCTGGATGTTTCGTTCAGTCTAAGCTGAAATGATGTGGCCTCTGATTTCCATCCTTCCATCCCTCCTTCCTTCTTGATTAGCTTTTACTTGAAAGGTGGGAGGGATTGGGACCAGAGGTGAAGTAGCTGTCAGAAACAATGACCGTTCATGGCCACATCACTGCCTTGGTACTGAGCTAAATTGAAGCTATGGTACTACTTCCGTGGCACTGAGCGACAGTGGACATCCTGAAGGGAGCTATACTCAGTAGAACTCATCATAACTTGGGAAATAATCACCATCTGCTTTCTGGGGAATGTTTTTTAAAAAAATATTTTTAGAGGTTCATTTTGTAACTGATAGGTATTACCTAATTCTCTCAGTTAAATAAGAAACTCATGGCCTAGATTTCTTAGAATTGCTGCAGATTAAATAAATATTTTTACTTAGTAGTCATCTAGAAATAAAGATCTTATTTGTGTCAGTATGACTATTATTTTTCTCCTAAGTAAAAGTATATTGCTGAGCATGGTGGCACATGTCTGTAATTCCAGTACTTGGGAGTCTGAGACAGGAGCATCGCAGGGTTGAGACCAGCTTCAGCAACTTAGTGAGACCCTATTCAAAAACATAAAAAAGGCTGGAGGTGTAGTTTGGAGGTAGAATTCCCCTAGATTCAATCCCCAAACCAAAACCAAACAAAACGGTATAGAGATTAAAATACCATCCCCAATCCTGCTCTCTATCACCCTCAGCAGGTCGGTGGTATAATAGGCCCATTATATCTTTCCAGATATAATGGGCCTATGTACTTCTTAGGTGGGTCGATATTGGTGTAGTCCCTTTTAACGCTGCTAATTAATTTCAGGTTTCCTCATACGGCGGCTACCTCACTTACCAAGTCAAGTCCTTTGGCTTACCTGGCGACATGGTTCTTCTGGAAAAACAGCCTGATGTGCAGCTCACTGTAGGTATCAGAACACACCCAACTGGCATGAAGCAGTGGTTGCCTTTGGTGCTGAGTTAAATTGAAGCTATCTCAATATGTGTTCTACAAAAGTTTGCATTAAGTTGTTTCAAATGTTTTGAAGAAACCAAAAAAGAAGTTTAGAGCACATACCATCTGCCCAGGATCCTGCAGCCTCTGACCAAATGGTTTCTCTCTTCTCCTCTTTTAAAGTACTTGACAGTGTTTTCCCCATGCTGCTCACAAGTGACTGTCCCAGGTTTTATGTATTTATGTATCTGTCTTTCAACTTAGTCTTGTCAGCGATCTTGAGCTCTTTTCATGCGCGCAGCCATGTTGCTGAGCTCAGTAAAGCACAGTGACCCCTGTCTTCTAAAGGCAAGACTGGAGAAAAATGCAGATGACTTCAGTCCACTGGGCAGGAAGGAGAAGAATAAGCAAGGCTTTCTGAGAGCTGGGGACTCAGGGGGTGGGAGTTATGCAGCCTGAGAGATCATCAGAAGACTTCATGGCAGAGGTTCCCATATTCTCACTGCTATAATCCTAAACACTGACTGCACAGCTTAGAGGAAGGAAGATCCATTTGCTCACAGTTTTGGAGATTCCTGGGTTCAGTCCACGTGAGGCCAAGGTCTGCGATCTCAGCACGGCAGCAGGAAGCAGAAGAGGGAGAAACCAAGGATTTGCTCTCACGCTGTGGAGGCTGGAAGCAAGAGAGCAACCAGGGGAAAGGGGACCATACAGGGTCCCCGAGGCTGCACCCCTAGGGACCCACCTCCGCAAGCACACCTACTTGCCCAAGTCACCACCCAGCAAATCCACTACAATGGATTTCTCCATCGATGAGACCACCGCCCTCGTGACTCAATTACTCTGAACATTAACATGAGCTGTTCAGGGGACATTCTCTATCTAACCGTAGCAATTCCTTTTTTGCTGAGCCATTAAGAATGGAAATTAGGGGAGAAATGTACCTCTGGGGGAAGAAGCTAAGGGAAACCCAGGTGTAGGGGCAGTGCAGGCTCAAGAAATGACCAGTGCTACTTGGCTGATGTGTTAGTATATGCAGAGTCATCGAAAATAGGCCCGAAAGGATAGGGAGCAGGGTGTTTAATACTTTGCTAGGATGTTTAACTTGATGTAGATGGTAGGGGCCACATTGGTTTTTGTTCTGTTTGTTTTTGTGATACTGTGGATTAAACCCAGAGGCCTTTCATCCCTGAGCTACACCCCCAGCCCTATTTTATTTTTTATTTTGAAACAAGGTCTCACTAAGTTGCTGAGGAACTTGCTAAGTTGGTAAGGCTGGACTTAAGCCTACTATCCTCCTGTCTCAGCCTCCCAAATACTGGGATTACAGGCTTGTGCCACCGTGTCCAGCTCACTGTGGCTTTTTGAGAAGTAGCATCCATGTGCTGTGTGCCTGCACACAGAGCTGCCGTCTGAAAGGTTCCTTGGGGCAGTGGTGATGTTACATCTTACTTGTGCGATACCTGGAAGGCAGATTGAGATGCCACCACCTAAAGTTGACTCCCTTCCCGTTTATGTGCAGCACAATGACATCTTCCTGGAGGGTTTTCTCATGTCATTCCCTGTACACAGGGGCCAGCAAATCTCACATTCATCACAGCTGAGCGCCTCCAGGGCCTCGCAGGTGCCTGTGCTCATGCACTGCTGGGCTCTGCTTTGTTTTGACTCCTATTCACATCTACTGAATTATTAAAAAAAAAAAAAAAAGACTCCAAGGAATCTTTGCAGAACCTCTCTCAAAAATAAGGCAGTCAAGATTTTAAAGTTATAGTTTAGAGAAAAACTGACAACACAATACAAAATCCTCTCAGAGAGGTACTGTATTCCAGTTTTATATTATTGCAGAGCATCCAGTAGTCCCGGCTATGGGTATAATTCTTTATTGTTAAGGGGATTATTATGCTAACTATTGGAACCCACTGAGAGGTAACCACCGAAATTTCCCCTTATTTTGCCTTCAAACATGGAAAATAATTTAGGCTTATGAAACATTTACTCTGCTTCTTTGTTCTAAGCCACTATAATTAAGAGCCTTTCGGGCATGTTTCTCAGATTAAGGTTTTAAATGATTTGTGATTCTAGATAATACTCTTCTTTCTGAAACTCCAGCCCTCATGAATGGAATGCCTTCCGGTTTAGAGAAAAACTGGGGTGTTTTGTGTATGTGCTTGGGTGGGGTTTCCGGCCATCCCATTCTGCCCTGTTAAGATCCCTCCCCAAGAGCTGCTAACCTGGGGTGCAATGAAGACCAAGAGTAAGGAGGATCCCAGGGGCAAGGGCTGCAAGCTGATTCCTCCCTCAGCTCCACACCAGCTGTGCAGCTTCCTGGCTATGCAAACTCACAGCTGGGCTCTGCTAACACTTCCCCTGCCCAGCCCCTTCAGTAACCCACCAAACCACTCTTTTGCTACCACAATTTGGCATCGCAGGCAGTAATGAAAACAGCACTTCCCGCCTCTATGGCCAAACACGATTTAAATGTTTTCCCATATCTTAAAGCCATTTTTCAGTCAAGGCAATTTTTCCCGATTTTCTACTTGTGAAAATGCATTGTATTCACTATTATAAGATCTCTATGTCATTAATATTTTACCAGTTAGTTCTTTCTTTCTATTTATTTATTTTGGTGGTACTGGGGTTCCTGGAAGCCCGTCTACCTCCAGGCTACACTCCCAGACCTATTTTATATTTTTGAAATAAGGTCTCTTACGCCAGTGAGGCTGACTCCGAACCAGCGTGATCCTCCTGTCTCCGCCTCCCAAGCGCGGGGATTACAAGCGTGATGCCACCACGCCCGGCTACCAGTTAGTTCTTAACTATGTCTTAGAGTCAGGTGTTTCATATAAAGCAGATCCATAGAAACTGGTTCTTATATCGGTTGTAAATATCAAAACATACCAACCAAAGCACTGATGCATTCACATTTTTCTTTAAACAGGGTCAGGACATGTCCATTGTCCATGAAGAGCCAAGTGACCCACGGCCAGATCGGCTGCACCATGGACGAGTGCAGGTAGTGGAGGTAAAGAAAAAACACCCATGGTTCTTGATGAGCTTTTTCATTCCACATTATAGTTATTTCAGATAATCATGCGTTTTACTTAGTTTAATAATTTTAACATATAAACGACATTTTGTGTATATGTTTTTATGTAGATTCAAAATACAAAGTCTATAAAATATAAAGTATTTGATGCTCATGTGACTGTGTTTGAAACCATCTCTATGGCATTTTAGCGCCATCTCTCCCATTTCCCAATTAATTAGCCTTGTTTTATAGACACTGTAAGCATGTACATGCTGCAACATAGTTCCCTCTGGTCCTCAAGTCTCCCTCAGTGCCTGGGACCTGGTCAGTAGCCAACAAACACTTGGCATATAGAGGCAGAAAAGCCATGAAAATGTCTTAATTAAAAGGCATAGAGTGATACAGCTGAGTAAATGAAACCTCTTTGGATCATAAAACATTTTATTACAACTATTTGATTCTTTAAATAATAGTGTTCCATTTATATAATTAAATATATGATAATACCTCAAGGAGAAATAGTTTCAGGTCCCTTGAACTCACACACATATTTTTTTAACAATTTTTTTATTGAACATAAATAGTATACATTTACACTATATTTGGTGCCCTCTTCCCCCCCCCCCGCCCCCGTTTTCTCTTCCCCCCTCCCACCAATGGTTGTCCAGGTTAACCATGTCTTATTCATAATTTTACACATGTTCAGGTGTAGACCCTCATTAATCAAGATCGGCCTTTCTCCTCTCCTATCTTTCCATTAAAACTTAGCTAGTATTTCCCTTCTAATATCTGGAGTCCCACTGGTATCCTTTGTGTTTTCTAGTTTGGGCATATTAGAGGAAACATGTGTATCTTCTCCTTCTGTGCTTGGCTGATCTCACTTAACATGATGCTCTCCAGGGCCTTCCATCTTCTTGCAAATGATATAATTTTGTTCTTCTTTATGGCTGAATAGAATTCCATTGTGTGTATTTCCCACAGTTTTGCTATCCATTCATCTGTTGATGGTGATCTGGGTTGGTTCCATATTTTGGCTATTACAAATTGTCACACACATATTTTAACATTTCTTTTGAGAGTGATCTCTGTCTGACCGGGTTGGAGCTTTTCCTGGGGATGTTGTTGAAAACATTCAGAGGCAATTGTTTAACCTCATGGCTACCTGAAGTGATTGTGGAAACCAATATTGACAGTCACAAAACTTAAAAATAATGAGGAATGAGATGTCCATAGGGGCTTTGAGAACCTCTGCCATAACCCCAGGGGTGCTGAAAGCTACAATGCCCAAGGATGTGGGCACATCCAGGAGTGCGCACATGCTGAAGAAAGGAAGGCCCTGAGCTCTCACCTCTGGGTGACCTTGAGGGTCAATGCAAGCCAGAAGCGAAGTCCAGGGCAGAGTTACCAACCCGCTCGGCTGGGTGTTGAAGGGATTATTCCCCAACGTGCACACGGAACCATCTTACAAAGATTAGGAGATTTTTTTTTTTTTTCCCTATTCATTTAAGGAAATCTCTGGCCAATCATTAGCTGATCGCTAAGCAATCAAAGTCTTTAGTAAAGACTTTAATGGCTATATGTGACCAAGAAAATAACTTCATAAATCAGTTCAGAAATACACAACGACAGTAAATCATTGGGAGCAAAGCAAATATGATTTCCAGAGTTGCCACATTATATTATTTTAAATGTCCAGCTTTCAACAAAAATTGGGTGACGTGATGCAACAGGATTTGAGCCACGCACAGGGGAAGCAGGAAGGTAATAAGTACACTCTTGCTAAAAAGACCAGAAAGCCTTACCAAAGACCATAAGCCAACAGTTTACATGTGTTCAAAACACTAAGACACCATATCTAAAGAACTTAAAGAAAATATGAAAGCAATGTCTCACCAAATAAATACTATCAATAGAGGAATAATATATATATTATATATATATAATCAAAAGAATGTCTGGAGTTGAAAAGTACAGTAACTGAAGTGAAGGATTCACTAGAAAGGTTGCTATGAAACGGTCCCCCCCACCCCTCCCCCTTTACATGTTAAAATCCTAACCTCAGCATGGCTGTATTTAGAGCAAAGAAAAAAAGTTAAATACGGAAAAAAAGATGGAGTTCTGAAGAATTAGTGTCTTTGTTGGAGGAGACCCCAGAGAGCTCACTTCATCCACCGCGTGAGGACTCACTTAGAAGACTGCTGTGTGCAAGCCAGGGAGAGCGCTTCCTCAGGAGCCGAAGCAGCCAACGCCTCGACCTGGGATTTCCAGCCTTCAGAACTGTGACAAAGGAAGTCTCTGTGTTCAAGCCGCCCAGCATTTGGTCCTTTATTACAACAGTACAAACTAAGACAAAGGCTCAACACGGATTTGAGCAAGCAGAAGGAAGAATCAGCGATCCTGAAGGTCGATTGAGATTACCCAGTCTGAGAAAGAGAGAAAGGATGAGGAAACTTAAACAGACTCTCAAAGGTGCTGGGCACAACCAACTGTGCTAAGGCCCCTTTCACTGCCCGCGGCTCCTTGCCCTCCTACCCCTCCTCGAGTGCGCTTCCTTCCTGGAAGCAACAGCACCCCTGCTTCTGGGTGTGAAGGCTCGCAGAGGGACCTCCCCATCTTACTTTAGTGATTATTCTTTACGCCTCTCAAATGCCCTTCCCCAGGTTTGTCTGGGGTCGGCTTCTGAAACCCCTGGAGCTGACTTGCCTGAGGGAGCCCCCGTGTCTCTGTTTACCCCTGTAGGGGAACTTCAGACATGCCAGCAACCTTGCGCCAGTGTCCAGGGAAGAGCTGATGACCGTGCTCTCGAGACTGCAGGGCCTGCACATCCGCGGCCTGCACTTCACCGAGACTCAGCGGCTCACCCTGGGCGAGGTGGGGCTGGAGGAAGCCTCCGACTCAGGAAGCGGACGCAGAGCACATAGAGTGGAGCTGTGCGCCTGTCCCCCTGACTACACTGGTGACTCATGTCAGGTAGGAAAGTTCCCACCCCCGGCCTTCCCCGGGGCAGTGTCTGTGGCTGGTTGTCTGGCTGCACATCATCGCTGTGGGATGGTTTGGGATACTCTGTCCATCCTCCAAGTTTCTGCTGGGCTAGAACCTATATCTTCCTTAGTTAACCTGCAGGGATTAAATGTGAAAAAGACATCAGCAGTCCACAGGAAGCCATAGGAACTTGACAGATGCTGGGGGTGTAAATCAGACTGGAGCCCACTGGTCAGCGTCCCAGGTTTTGACCACTGCCTCCCCTGAGATGACCCAGGGTGCTTGTGCCTCTTTCTAATCCAGCCACTCCATCTCCTCCCACCTCCTGCCCTCAGTAAAGTTAAACTCTAAAGAATTTCTCAGATTCTTAGAGGGGGGATCATACTTCAGTTTTTTAGCTCTTAGCAAGTTCCTATTCTTTAAGGTCCCACTTGACCTGAGCTGTCCTTAAGTAATTAAAATGTGCCCTTAAGCCAGGTGTGGTGGTTTCACATCTGTAATCCCAGAACTTTGGGAGGCTGAGACAGGAGGATCACAAGTTTGCCACCAGCCTCAGCAACTCAGCAAGATCCTCGGCAACTTAGTAGGACCTGTTTCAGAATAAAAAATAAAATAAAGTAAAATAGGGATGGGGGATTAGCTCAGAGATAGAATGCCCCTGAGTTCATCCCCAGTACCTCCTCCCCCCCAAAAAAGGCCATAAATGGAACTGTATAGTATCTCAAGCTATAGGCATTCTATTCCTAAAGAGAAGGGGGGAGAACATTAATGTAGAATTAATGTACTAATTGTACATTAGCACAATTATTAGGAAATGGCAAACCGCCATTCTCTGTCTTCCAAATGCAAATACGCATAGACTTAGCTAAGCTCTTCACTTTTTTCCTGGTCCCTGGTAGCAGAAAATCCCAAATCGATCTGCATATGAGTTTCTGCTTTTAAACTCGCAGCTTACCTGCCTCCATGGTTTCCTGAACTCCTGTCATGTGACATTTAGCCCATAGGTGGCCCACATTCAACCCCCACATTCATCCCCCATCCTCTTTTCTAGCCTGGTTAAAATAGATAGCCCAAGGTACAAGGGAGCCTGGATTACCACCCTCATGCCCAGGGTGTGTTCTTGGCGTTGACTCAGCCTGTGATTTATGGCTGCTCTAATCATCTAGTGCTGTCTGCAGGGAGAGGTGGGTAGAAGGTGATGCCTGCCCCACCTGGCAGGAATTACAGAGCGGTGCGCTAACCTGCGGCACTGTTCTGTGCGCTCAGGCACAGGCTGACTCATGTGTGAAGTTTAAAGGTGGGGCCCCCTGCCGCAGACAGCCTTCCCTACCTGAGTCAGGCAGGCCTGGGCACTGAGCAGGAAGGGCAGGTATAAGAGGAAGAGCAGAGGTTCCGAGCAGTGAGCAGGTCGCCCAGGCACCAGCATGCCCCCCACAGCGAGGCAGTCCCTCAGGAGCGCGAGATGGCTGTGGGTCTTTGGGGTAGCCCTGGGGCAGTGTCTGGGATACAACTCACAGCAGCAAAGGATAGCGTTTCTTCAGCCGCCAGGTCAAAATCATCTGCGAGGAAGCTTTGCGGAGCTTAGACCCAGCCAGGTAATGTCCCTTTTAAATTTTGGTTTGGGATGGGAAAGGGATTCCAGCTTCCTGACATTTTAAGTTAGTGTGATTAATGAGTAAATGGGTGGGCTAGGAGGGGCCGGTGGCCTCCCTGTCTCCTTGACTGGCAGCGTTTATTACCGTACCTGACAGATTGCTCTCCGGAGCTATTAACCACAAGTTCCATAAACATCAGCCCACCTGGCAGTTAAGATCTGGAATGCTTACGGGATGTGAATAGGCTGTGAAACTTTGTCTCTTTAAGGGAAAACTCATGCCTCCAGATGTAAGGACCCATTGCCTGTAGGTTTCCAAATTCTACTTTACCCAGAGAAAATTTACCCACAGAGTAAACCTAAGAAAAAATGAAATCTGTGCCTAAGAAAAGCAATCAGTTTGCATCGTATCTAACAGACATGCTTTGATTTGCCGGGCATGAAACATTCATAAACTCTGCTCTTTCTTTAAACTTCCTGAATGTTATGCATGTACTTACAAAGAAATAGATCCTATTACCGCCGAAATAGCCCTGGAAACTGGGTAGGGGTATAATTTTTTCACAAGTTTACCAGAAAACTTACCTTTTAGCATTACCACTTTATAAAACTTCACAAGTTACAAAACCCCTTTACTGAAATAACATATTTAGGATACATTCGATTTTACTTAGTTAAGTCTTTGGTACAGTCTGAGTGTTTGCAATGAATATTATGTAAAGTGTGAGCTTGCTTTATAGAGGTGGGAAATTATTCTGTTTGAGTAACTGAAAATGCTGAGGGTCACCCGACATATAACTCCTGCAGTGTTTTTTTTTTTTTTCTAACCAAAAGCAAAAGAAAATGATTGATTTAATTTTAATCATGATAGAGTATCCTCCCCAAAGCATGTTTAATTAAGGTTTTTACTCGAGTACACTGACATAAAATAACCAAATCATTTTGTTTATTTGAATAATTTGTTCTTCATCAAGTATAATTATGTTAGAAGTGGGTAATGGGATGTGATGACCGTAAAGTACTTGCTATTTAATAGCAGGGCATGTTTGTTGTAGATACGATCGCACCATCAGTGGCTGAATTTCATTCAAATGTGTCTAACTGTTGTGCTTTTAGGAAAAGAGCATTCCTTTCATACTTTGATTCTCCTTTAGACAAGCCTATTCATATAGCTCACAAAGTAATCTAAGTTTCTGCAATGTGTTCTTTTGCCTAAACACGTGCCTAATGGCTTAAAGGAACTTTATATTAGAGCTTATGGTTTGTTGTTGTGTCTGACAGTCCTCATTGGTAATCTGGGGCTTCTGGCATCAGCAGGGACTTTCCACCCTGGGAGCACACGGTGGGTTCTTTCTCTCTTGACCAGGTAGAGACCTTCATGGCCATCGATAATGAGAATGAGCTATTTGCTCCAAGATTTCTGTTGATTTTAATTATAGAGTCTAATAGAAATATATACTATTTAAAGGGAATTAGATAAACTCTATTCTCTGTCTTGAAATATTAAATTTTCCTAATGCTTTAAAGATAGGGCATATAGTAAATCAGTATAACAAACTGAGGACACTGTCTGATTTTAATCTGTGTACTAATTAGTTCTGCCAAAATAAAGGACATATCTATAATCCTCTTTAAAGGCAAAAAGCTAAATAATTTTTAATGGGTGCTATGAGAATCTTTGCTTCTTAAAAATCTATGGGAGACATCTTAACTATAATCTTTTAAAAATATATCGGTTTATAAAATGAACCTGTAATTTCTTTCATCCAGATGAGTGGTAACCAGCATTGTTACCAGGAGACAATATATTGGAAATAGAAATAATCAAAGCAATACTGAACAAGAAAAACAAGACCAAACCCCAGGAGGTGCTCGCAGGCTTGGTCTCAGTGTGTTCAAAAGGGACCAAATATTCGTGAAGAGTCTTTTTTGGGAACTCAAACTCCCTGGTTCCCTGTTGACCACAGACTAGGGAGTGGCAGTGAAGTGTCCTGTGCAGACACCAAGGAAGACTCTACCCCACTCAGTCTTCCCCCTCTACCACTCCCTTAGCCCAAAGCTGTGTACACTTAGAGAGGGACCAGCTACTCAAAAGAGAACAGGAGGCCGTTTTCTTAGCTGTCCTCTCTAGAAGGATCAGAGTCCTGATCTCCTTTTCTCATCAATCCTTCTACCCAGACTCAAAACAATTGGAGTCAGGAGGAGAGGGGCCCCACGCCCACTCCAGCCCTCCTCTAAGCTCAAGCCAGGCGTCTCACACTATCACCACAGCATGGAAACAACACTACAGACCCCACAGAGGGCGAGTGCACCTGGTTAGTGGTTGAGATTAGAACACACACTGACTGAAAAAAAGGAAATTAGAAAGTGAAGACTTTGCAGTGAGAATTATCATGTGTTTTACATAGGAATTGTTCTCTTCCTCTGTATTGATTAAACATTTTGTTTGGAAAATAGGGTTGTAGCCCTGGATACTATCGCGAGAACAAAGGACCATACCCTGGACGGTGTATTCCCTGCACTTGCAATGGACACTCAGATCGATGCCAGGATGGCTCAGGAATATGTGTTGTGAGTAAACTGATAGTCTGGTGCTATCTGCAGGCAATTTGCCTCTGCTCCCTGACTCTCTTATGGTGTGAGACATCAAGGTCATCTCCTACAAACCCTAAATAGAGGTTGCTCTCACCATATAGGAGGCGCCAACAACATCAGGCTGATTTGTGTATTTTACACTCTTTCCTCTACATTTCACTTTTTCCTCTATCTCAACATACACCATCAGAAGAGAACAGGTATACGAACAATTACATTATACCTTAGTTTCCATGTCTCTGCCTCATTAAATAATATCAATAGATAGATCTGGGGACTTAATTCTTGCCAGGATGTAAATCAGGGCTGTTACTTTGGGCCCCAATTTTGTTGGGGAGGTAGGACATTGCAGGAGGAGGACTTGCTGCTGTCAGATGAGCACAAACTCAAAAAAACATCCAGGGCTGAGCGTGGTGGCTAGGAGGCTGAGACAGGAGGATCGCGGTTTGCGGACAGCCTCAGCTACTTAGTGAGGCCCTCTGCAACTCAGTGAAACCCTGCTTCAAAATAAAGAATAAAAATAATTTGTTTATTATTAAACAAATATTTTGTTTAATAAAATTTAAACAAAATGTTTAATTAATACAGAGGAAGAGAACAATTCCTATGTAATTCCTATGCTTGGGGCATAGCTCAGAGGTAGAATACCCCTTGGGTTCCATCCCCAGTACAAACAAACAAACAAACAAAAAAAAGCCATTTAGGGAGAAGGGGATGCAAGAAAGGCCCATGGCTAACATTCCATCAGTCAAACACAAATCGTCCACCATTGCCAAGACAGTGGAGTCTGGAAAAGGTGAGTGAGAGGAAGGAGTTAGGAGTAGGAAAGTGTCTCTCCCTCCTCCTCCTTACATTTTTATCCCCAGCTGCGTGCACTTGACATCTATAACTTATCCACTGGAAAATGAACTTAAGGTCTCAGGGCGGTCCTTGATTTGTATAGCTTATCTACTAGAAAATAAACTTGTTTAGCCAGGCGTGGTGGCGCACGCTTGTAATCCCCGCGCTTGGGAGGCTGAGACAGGAGGATCGCACGGGTTCGAAGCCAGCCTTGGCTACTGAGTGAGGCTCTCAGCAACTTAGTGAGAGCCTGTTTCCAAGTAAAATATAAAATAGGTCTGGGAGTATGGTCAGGAGGTAGAAAGCCTCTGGGTTCCACCCCCAGTACCACACACACACAAAAAAAGAAGAAAATGAACTTGTTTTAGAATGTTTTATAAAATTCTCCCACATGAAAAGAAAACTTTTCATTTGCATCCCTGAAGCTGAACCTTTTTAATACTGCATACTTCTTCTCTTTGATCAGAGCTATTCTCCTTAGTAGCCTGAACCTCCCCAGTCAGGAAAAGAAGAAAGTATTGGCACACTCAGAAAAGCAGGGCCCTGGTGTTGTGCTCTCTGGGGCTACACTCTGCTGACATGACTTCTTCTGCCTAGCGTGGTGCACCTGGAGTGTGTTTCAGCTGCTTGAGTTCCTTGACTATCGAGCCAGTTCAGCCCCGGGAGCTGCTTCCTCTGCAAGACAGGGCAGGCCAGAAAAGTGCTGTAAAGCACCGCCTGATAGAATATTTTGTTGGATTATAACCTTATTTGAGCAAAAAGAAAAAAAGATATGGAGAAAGAGTGTTTTCCAACTCATAGGCATTCCTATATCACGGTTTATGCTTGGTACGTATGTTGTATGTAACACAGGTGGATGCTTTAATTAAAAATAAATATTTGTCCCATCGCTGAACCACTAAATGTCAAGTCCACTTTATAAAAGCTGCCAAAGAACAAAAAGAATTTTCTCTTTGTCGAGCTCACCGTATGAAAGAGTAACTTGTGAGTCATAATTCATATTTTAATCAAATGAGATTTTTTTCTATTTCCTTTTTTTTTTTTTTTTGTAGCTCTGTCTTTGTCTCCAAATGCCATTGGCCTCTACAGACTCTTCATTCAGGAACTCCTTACTGGGCATTTGCTATTATGGCAGGTACCAAGGCAAGAGCTGAAAGGCCGTTAGACATAATCCCTCTCGAGAGGCTCGCTGCGTAGTGGAGAATGTGCACACATGCACACACATGTATACGTACACACACGTGTATACACACACGTATACATAGAGCTCGTGTGTGCCCTCAGTGGGTACTAAGTGCCGATTCTTCTCTGAAAGCCACAGGCCCAGCTCGTTTCTCAAAGAACAGTGGTGAGGAGACCAGGTCCCTCTCAGTAGCAAATGGGCTTTCAGGCTGATTCTGCTGAAAATTGACCTCCAGCTCTCAGGGTTCAAAGTAAATTTCTAAAATCAAGGACCATCGCCTGTGTGCAGATCTCCATGTCATCCCAAGTATTCTTGGTTATTACCAATAAACCTTTGGAGTTTTTTTTTTTTTTTTTTTTTTTTTAAAGAAGTAGCCCAACTGCTTGCCTAAAGCACTGTGTGTCTGGTCTGAAGAGGGAATAGCAGGGGGAGTGTTACTTGGGCGCTCCTGGGCAGAGGGCGCTGTGGGCCAGGCTGCCCTCCCTCTGTGAGGTCCCGCCCCTCCCTCTTCTCTTGGCCCCTTTCTCTTCCAGCATCTCCTCCTTTCCTCCCAATTCCCACGCCTTCTACTGTCACTTCTTCACTCACAGTAGCTGGCTCTCCCGCTGTTCCCGTCCCCCATTCCATTCCCATCTTCTTTCTTCACTTTCTTTTCTTTTCACTTTCTTTTCCCTGCCTCTGAGGCCCATCATCCCACAGCCCAGAACAACGTCCCGCGATTCACAGTTCATATCGTCCTCCCCCAGGGATCACAAATGGAGTTCCTAGAGTGTGCTGAGCCAGGGCGGCCTGTCCTGGCCCTCAGTATGGTCTCTTAGGGAGGATATCTCAGATGCTGTTAAGGGAATTTATTAAGCAACATGGGTCTGACCTCTTCATGAACCTGTCCCCTGACCCGCAGGAGAACCAGAGTCAGAGTGTCTTTAGGGGACACTGAAGCCCTGCATGCAATTCTTGTTTCTCCAGCGTTTTCAGTCTCAGGGTTAAGTAGGCATAGGACCAAAGTGTATTTTTACAGGCATGTTCTTGAAAATTGTCATTTGCATTAAAAAAAGAAAGCTAAAGTAGAAATATAAATAATTGGTTCAAAATAAAGCTATTTTACAATCGAGTTGGGGTGGCTGAGAAAAAAAAGGTAAAAGAAGGGCCAGTGCCCTCCTCTAGCATGCCCACAGGACAGATCAACTCCGGGTAGACGTGAGCCCCGTGTCCAAGCATAAAGAAGGACCTGCACTGCGGTGAGACTTGGAGCGAAGGAAGGCGTCACACAGGGCGAGCTTTCTGGTGATGATCAAAGGGGACGTGGGAATGACATCCTTCTTTAAAGCCCCTCCTCATTTTATAAAATCCTAATCTCTTGTGCTTATAGCACAACTCCTTATCTAGAACAACAACAAGAAGAAGATATTTCAACATCTTAGTGTTTAGTTTAAAATTTTAATTGATTTGTAATAATAATACATATTTATGGGTACAGTGTGATATTTTGATACATATAGATTCAATGTATAATGTCAAAATTATGGCAATTGGCATATCCAGTACTTCAAATATTTATCATTTCTTGTGTTGGAAACATTCAAAATCCTCTCTTCTAGCTCCCCCCCCGCCACTGCACTAAGGATTTAACCCAGGACATTCTACTCTGAGCTATAGCCCCAGCCCTAATTTATTTTTTATTCTCTTTATTTTGGAGGGCTTCACTAAGTAGCTGAGGCTTATAATGAACCTGCGATCCCACCGTCTCAGCCTCCCAAGTACTGGGATTACAAGCATGCACCACCACGCCCAGCCTTTTCTAGCTATTTTGAAATATACAATAAATTATTGTTGACTAGTCGCCCTAGCAGCCTATAGAAAGCACTAGAACTTTTTGTATAATTCTGTTACTCAAATGTTCATGAAGGAAGGCTTTGTTTCATTTGTACAAAACAATGTAATTCACAACTGAAGGGCAGTCTCTTCCACTGCAAGCAAGCCCTGTGCTCCTGTGATACATGCGTATGTTGGCTTTTGTAGCTATGCTTCAGATATTATTTTAAAACTCACACTCATTAAAATTTCTTATTTTATTTTATTTTTATGTGGATCGCATTGAAAATGGCATACATTCACACAGTACTTGGTGTCCTCCCCTCCCCTGCTTTCCTCTTCCCTTCCCTCCCCACAATGAGTGTCCAGGTTGACCATGCAACATTCATACTTTTACACATACTCGGACATAGCTCCTCCATCAGTCCACCTCAGTCTCCTTCCTCTCCTGCCCTCCTTTCTAGCTTTGCTGAGGTTTCTCTTCTATTATCTGGAGTCCCTCTGGTATCCCTAATACTTCCTAGTTTGAGCATATTAAAGAAAACATTCATTAAAATTTCTTATCCAAATGTCATCGCTGCATACAGAAATAAAACACGTAAACAAAAATTTCAAATTATACTCTAGGTTATTTAATTAACACAAAATGTCTTTGAATTACCAAATGTCCACACCAAGGGATATTTTTCTGGATTTTTTTTGTGCATTCAAGTCTTTATTACTAGGGTAGAGCCAAATAATTTGTACTGGAATAAAAAGACCTCGAAAGTAATTCTACACAATCTATTAGGCTTTATATCAATAGCTCAGCTGCAAAGTTCTATCACTTCAACACTTTACTGAAGAACAGCTCCCATTAAACATTGACCTTGACATGAACATAATTGGATCTATGTTAAAAAAAAAAAAAACTCTTAGAAAGCCAGGCGTGGTGGCGCACGCTTGTGATCCCAGCGCTTGGGAGGCTGAGACAGGAGGATCACGCAGGTTCGAAGCCAGCCTCAGCTACTTAGTGAGGCTCTCAGCAACTTAGTGAGACCCTCCACAACTTAGTGAGAACTTGTTTCAAAATAAGGGGAAAAAAATATGGTTGGAGGTGTAGCTCGGAGGTAGAATGCCCCTGGGTTCAATCCCTAGTACTGAAAAAAAAAAAAAAAAATCCTTCCAACAGCTCTGGAAAGTGGCATTATTCTTACTGTACATTTTAGAAAACTAAATTTATATATAGTCACATATCATTAAAACCAAAACAAAAAACTATAAAGCTCAAAGAAGTGAAGGAATTTACCTAAGATTCCACAGCTCTGAAATGTTAGAATGGGTTTTGAATCCAGATGGTTTTTCTCTACTTCCTCATTTCTCCAAATAATTTGTACCTTTTTGTATGGCACCAACTGTGATTAAACAGGAAAAAAATATGTTTAGCAGAATTGATATCCCTGTATAGGATCAGAGGACTGGAGTTATAATTGAGTAAGATTACAATGACCTCAAAAACAATACATGTAATAGGCTGATGTTCATTGTCCTGGTCATCTGTCCCTAGAACTGTCAGCATAACACAGCTGGGAACCACTGTGAGCGCTGCAAGGAGGGTCACTATGGGAACGCTGTCCACGGATCCTGTAGGGTCTGCCCGTGCCCTCATACCAACAGGTACTGTAGATGCTTCAAAATAACCTACGGTGACAGGAAGGAGCCTGGCGGTTGCCTAGAAGAGGAGGTGGGGGAGGGATGGGGGAAAGGAAAGTGACTGATAAAGGATCATGGGGGTTCTTTTGGGGTGATGAGTATGTTCTAAACTTGCCTGTGGGGATGGTTGTACAATTCTGTGACTATCCAGGCCACTGTATGTTTTACATGGCTGGGTTTAATGGCATGTGAATTATATCTCAGTTGAGTTGTTATATTAAAAACATGAACACATACATCACACAAGTAGAAAGCAAAAATAACAAAACAAAGCAATCAAATGGAAGCAGTCTTTCTAAATTAAGTTCCTCTGGACATTTCCTTTTCATCTTTTCTTTTGCTGTTCACTTGGTAAACAATTCTTTCCTGAGCACCCATCATGGGGCCAGGCCTTGGCCCTGTTACATGCTGGGGAAACTGGAATACAGTAACAAGACAGGTGGGGTCTCTGACCTCCTGGGGCTTTACCTGGAGTGGGTCAGGGAGGGAGAGAAGGCTGGGCTCTCACACTATACATCTGAAAAAATAAGAAGTAGAATTTTAGATAGAGATGAAGATTTAGGAAGTGTGATATGATTGGTGGTGAGAGCACAGCTGTGTTAGAGAAGGCGGCCACAAGGCCTGGAGTTGTCTGGCAGAGCCTGGATGATGAGCGGACCCTTAGCCTGTGCTCCTCAGTGAAGCCCCTGTAGAGAGATGTGCTCATGGACTGGCAGAGGGAGCTGAAGTCAGAGCCAGGGAGAGGCTGGGAAATCCACCCTTTTGCCCATCACACTCTGATGCCCGAGTAATCAACGGTCCGCTCACGCATAGTCCTCTTCATGGCTTAGTGTTTGTAAAATGGCAGTGTTGGCGTGCTCTGTCGGCAGAGTTTCTTGACGTCTAGGAAGTCCCTCAAAGAGGACACTTGTGCAGGCCCAAGTGAATAGTCAGCGGTTTCCACAAAAGCGGCCTTCCAGTCCCTGTAAAGTAACCCAGGCAACCATTATCATTGAGACACATACGTCAGAGGCGTTACCTAGGGAGACTAGCGGGACACTAATAATACATTGCTCAGCTGCGAGACCTCCAAATTAGTGATGTATACAGTGAACTAAAAGCAAGTACCAGATAGCAAGGGGAGCTGGAGGGTTTCTTCGGGTTCTCCCTGGCTTCTGAGACAGATGGAGATGAAGTTGGAGGGTCAGCCAGGCCTCAGATCCTGTAGAACCTCACAGCACTAGCCAAGCATCTCGGTTTTACTCAGTGTGATGAAAGCGTTGGGACCATCGCGAGCCCTGTGACCCCATCCGAGCTGTCATTCAGGCCCCATGGGTAGAGTCACCATTTTCTGCTCATGGTGATCCATGGTCTGTTTGGACTTGGCACTTTTTCATACCTTTGCTCATCCCAATGCCTTCTCCATGGGGTCTAAGCAAAAAATGACAACAGCTGGACATGGTGGCACTTGCCTGTAATCCTAGTACTTTGGAGGCTGAGATAGAAGGATTATGGGTTTGTGTCCAGCCTCAGCAACTTAGTGAGACTCTGTTTCAAAGTTAAAAAAAAAAATAGGATTGGAGGTATAGCTTGGAGGTAGAGCACCCCAGGTTGAATCCCCAGTGCCACACACATAAAGAATAACACAACAGACAACTAAGTGAGTCAAGACAGTTGGTTTGAGAATCCAGAAACTGGTAAAGTTCCCAGGCCCAGAAGCAAGAATGGACCACAAAGGTAGATTGACATCAGCCCCATATCAGACAAACTGGCCAAGTCTTCACATGGGCAGAAGTCAGGTGCCCAAGGGTGCTGCTTCTGGAGAAATGTTCTGATGCAGTGTTCAGCCCGCCCTGCTCTCAGTGTCTGATAGCCCTGAGCCTGCCCAGTCCTGCAGCATTAGTTCTACAGGGATCTATCACTGCACGCTTGCCCAGACTCGCTTCTGCAGATGCAAACAAGGGCAGAGCGCACCAAGATTACCCTGGCTGTGGGGGAAAGCGCTTCACTGTGGGTTACGGAGCACATTGTCCCCACCAAGGTCAGCTTCAGCTTCCAGCTTCGACCAAGTTGGAGTGAAACTCTTTTTATCAGATTCTCCTGTCAGCCACAGTCTTACTGCTGATGGGTTCCTAATGGTGTCTGTAGAGGTGTACCTCTGTATGCATGTAATAGGATACGAGAGGCTTCCCAAGTATAAATTCTCTTACCAGCAAATGATAAACAGAGCTATTCCTCCCACCCCCACCCCGGGCTTTCTGTCAGTGTAATGTAGACACTTTGCAAGGTAAAAGGGCTTTTCATGCTCTCTCCATGAGGCGTGAAGGGGCTTCTCAAATACATGTCAGTTTAGAGCTAAAAGAAAAGGAATCAAAAGCCTCACCAAAGACTTGGTTTGGGGGGAAAAATGTGAAAACAGGCAATGATTATACCTTCGGAAATACCATGGAGGGCCAGCTGCTCCCTGCTCCTCTCTGGACCCCGGGCCTGGCCCTCTATCCAGTAGTGTGCCCAATAGAAAAGAAACTAGAATAAACAAGGAGACAGATTTTAAAAAGGAATCAGAACTCTGTTCTTTTTTTCCTGCCTAGACTTGTATTCCTCCTTGTTATTCCTGGAAAAACACTGTGGTAATCATCTCTTCCAGAGCGAGTTGCTTTGCTGGGTCCCAAGGGAAGGAGTGCCTGTCTCCAAAGCCATACATGTAATAAATACCTCCAGTTCTCCCCTACCCGGTTTGCCCAATGTCAGCTGAAAGAATTTCTCCTGAGCTCTCTAGGCCTCAAGGAGAAACATTTTTTAAATTATTTTTATTTTTTTATTGGTGATTGTCGTCATACATCTTAGTGGGGTATTAGATGGTAGAGGCATACATGCACACATCACTCACTTAGCCCTTCCCCAATTCCCACTGGAGCTCCAGGGGCAACATTTTCTCCACACAATTTTCTTCACACAAAAATTTTGTGTACACAATGGGTTTCGATGTTTACTTATTGCAGGTCAGTCCTTTGTGGTAAAAAAAAAAAAAAAAAAAAAAAACAAACCAACAACAACAACATAAAGCCCCTGGAGGTGTGTTTCACTGTAGCCTTTCTCTGTCTTCTTGCAGTTTCGCCACCGGCTGCGTGGTGAGCGGGGGAAGCGTGAGGTGCGCCTGCAAGCCGGGATACACAGGGGCGCAGTGCGAGAGGTGGGTGACCCCGCTGCCCTGCCCGCTGCCCCTGCGGGAGGGGATGGCTGTGGCTGCGCCTTTTTCAGAGGGCTGGAAAAAAGTCTCTTGGGAAAAATGCAAGACTGCTCGCGTCATCATTTACACCCTTCTTTTTTGCTTTATACATCAGAGAATGAGGCACAACACACACACACACACACACACACACACACACACACACACACACGGCGCTGTGTACCCAACCCCATACTTCTCTAGAGTCCCCTTGCCCACAACTAGCCCTATGTATTCCTCCCCATCTCAAGGTTCACCTCCTCCCACATATCCCCACATAGGGCTCCCTCTCCACAGCCCGATGACACCACACTTCCCTACGTAACTCCGCCCCCATCTCTACACACTCCTCCTCCATATAGTCTTACACATCCCTCCCCTACAAGATTCTTCTTACTCCTACCCCCACATAAACTCATCCCTGCCTACTCCTGTCCCACATATCTACATCTCTCCATCTATACCCCACCCCTACCTACCTGATACATGGACAACTCTACTTCTGCATGGATGTGTGTGCGCACCTGCGCACACACACATACGCCCCTCAATCCCTCACTGTATTTTGAACACTCTTAGGATAATCTTTGTAATTTTTGTTTCTTAATCCCTGGCACCTGTCATGGTACTGTTCATTAATGTTTATGAAACAAAAGAATAAAAATTATAAAGCCAGGCATGGTGGTGAATGCCTGTAATCCCAGTACTTGGAACACTGAGACAGTACGATTGCAGGTTCAAGACCAGCCTCAGCAACTTAGGCCCTCCACAATTTAGCAAGACCCTGTTGCAAGTTAAAAAATAATCTGGGCATGGTGGTGCATACTTATAATCCCAGTACTTGAGAGGCTGAGACAAGGAGGATCACAGGTTCATGGCCAGCCTCAGCAACTTGTGAGGCCCCCCACAACTTAGACCTTGTTTCAAAATAAAAAAATAAAATAGGGCTGGAGGTGTAGCTCAGTGGTAGAATGCCTCTGGGTTCAACCCCCAGTATTAAAGAAAATTAATAACAAATAATAAAATAGAGGTGGAGGTGTAGCTCAGAGGTAGAATGCCCTTGGGGTCAATCCCTAGTACCACATATGTGAATTCATGCACACACACACACACACACACACACACACACACACACACGAGAAAAAAGTAAAGATTGTGGAAGAGAAAGTATAAAATTAACTATAAAAGGCCATAGAGCTATGTTTTAGTTATTTGTGGCATATTTCATGATTAGCTTCTATGCATGGGCACTGCATAGACCTTGTAAGGCAACTCACAGGGTTAAGTAACCTTGAATATCCTACCATCCCATCTCTCGCTAATCCAAGGGCCACACTCTATGAAGTACACGCGGTGTTTGGTCACCCTCCAGAGCTGTCCTCAGCTTGAGATGTTCCTGCCAGGAGGCGTGGGAGCTGGGCCAGCTGGGAGAAGAGCATCCCTGTCCCTCGTGTGTGCTGCCCAGGAGTTGGCACACTCTGCCCTGCCTCTCCCTTGCTCCTGCTCATGCCTTTGCATTCTCCTGCCCGCTCGCTCTTGTACATTTAGCTGAATTCACTAAACCTAATGTGTGTACGCAAACATTTTATGTATACTTGGATTTGTTTCTGTACATTGTATTTGGTTCTTGTGCTAATATCTGTGTTATTTCTGCTAGTATAAAGTGCCTTTGAATATTCGATTGAGTAATGCTCCCCTTGAAAGCTTTATCCAATTTTTTTTCTCTGGTCATTCTGGCATATTGGCTTTTTTTAAGATAAAGTTTAGAAAAGCTTGACCATGTTAAAAAAAAAAAATCGATTCAACCAGATTTCACGGTGAGGCATGGTCTGAGGGCGAGGAAGGAGGGGGCAGCTGCAGGGAGAGAGGACGGGTTGCCGGGCCCTGGACAGGCGCTCCAGGCTGTGATGTCAAAGCTGTAAAAGGGTCTCACACCGTGAGAAGCTCCCAATTTAATCCTCCTTCTGGTTCTCCGCAAACAGTGGAGACGACAGCAGAAAACGGCACCGGGCTTGATGAGGCAGCTATTTATTTGGCAGACAGCTGATCTGAAGAGAAAATGTTAATTAACAGTTCTCTTCTCAGCTTGTGTTTGCTACGTTAGATGTCTCAAGAAAGCAAGCTGTTGTTTCTTAGAGTTGTTTTTTAAAAAAGGCTTTTCACAGGTAAATGCCAGGTTGATGTCAACATTTTTCGCTTGCTCGACACAGATTGCGCTCCCGGCCATGGTCCCTGGCACTAGTGGCTAAGTGTGCAAACACAGGACAGACAGTAGGGTGGGAGGTGGGAACGCTATCCTAGGAGCTGGCTGGGGAGGGGAGGAGCAGCCTGCCCCAGGGGCAGGAAGGGCTCCCCTTCAGGCTCACCCTCCATCCTTCCTTGGCCATGCAGGGCCAATCTCTATTTGTCCTGTCATTGTCCTTCATGAAACCAGGAACTGTAATGTCCACCCAGTGTGGGGGGGCCCGAAACGAGAATAAGAGAGCGGTTATTTCTTCTAATCAGTGGCTGATGCTTTGCAGGAAAAAGGTAGAAGCAGGATCAAACTTCCTGAATATGGATGTGATTTTAATATAAAGTGCTTTGTATTTTTGTGTCTTTTACACGGGAAGTTCAAATGAGAAACATATAAAATATAAAGATCTTCTGGGTAGCAGGGCTCATGAGGTAGAATATGGGGCTGGTGACAAAGTAAAGCTCTATTTTCAGTATTTTATCTACCTGGTAAGTAGACTTAGAAAAGCCACCTTAGCATATCCTTCCTTCCTTTCTTTCTTCCCTTCTTTCCCCTTCCTTCCTTCCTTCCTTCCTTCCTTCCTTCCTTCCTTTCTTTCTTTCTTTCTTTCTTTCTTTCTTTCTTTCTTTCTTTCTTTCTTTCTTTCTTTCTTTCTTTCTTTCTTTCTTTCTTTCTTCCTGCAGTACTGGGGATGGAACCCATGGGGGTTCTACCTCCAAGCGACACACCCAGCCCTATTTTTAAATTTTTTTATTGGTGCATTGTATTCATACATCATAATGGGGTAAAAAAAACTTGTGTGGACACACATGCACACACTGCCCAGTTAGCCCCCACCCAGTCCCCACGCTATTCCCTCCCCATCCCTCCTTCCCATGCTTGGCTTAGTGGTTGACTTTGATATGTTTAAGTACATCGCGTGCTTTAGAGTTTCCTTCTCCCCCTTCCTATCCCCTCATTTACGTTGTCTTATTTGCTCCTCTATAGGATTTTCTTTTTCATCTAGAGTTCCTCCTGTCGCCCATTTCTCCCTAGCTTTCACATATTAGGGAAAGCATCCATTTCTTATTTTTTTTGTGAGTGACTAATCTTGCTTAGCATAATGTCCTCCAGTTCCATCCATTTCCCTGTAAATGATGTAATTGTGTTTTTTTTTTATGGCTGAGTAAAATTCCATTGTGTACATACCCCACAGTTTTGTAATCCATTCATCTGTTGATGGACATCTTGGCTGGTTCCATAGTTTGGTTATTTTTTATCCTTTACTGTGAAGCAGAGTCTCACTGAGTTGCAAAGGCCTCACTAAGTAGCTGAGGCTGTCTGGAAACCTGATCCTCCTGTCTCAGTCTCCCAAATGCTGGGATTACAATTGTGTGCCACCACACCTGGCCCTGTCAATCTTTTTATAATCAGGAAATACATAGTTTTTTTTTTATTCCTGTTTTGTGAAATGTAATTCCAATTGATTCCAATTATCAAATGAATATTTTTTCATCGTACCTTATAGTCACACATACCTTTTATTATGTCTATTACATGCGAACATTTTCTTAACTTTTTTTTACATTTTCTCTTATCTTATGTCCACTCTATTAAAATAGATATTATTTTATTCATTCATTCATTCATTCATTCATCCATTCAACAAATATTTATTTGGCTCCTAATATATGTCAGACATGCAGGTGACAGAGATATATCAATAGATAAAACAATCCCCCGAACCCCAAGAATTTATGGGGCTTATGTTTTCATGGAGAAAATTAAGGTCAAAGAGTTACAACAGCCCAAAATCACAGTAGTGAGTGCTGGTGGCAGGGGTCCAGCCAGGTCTCCTGACCCCAAACCTGTACCCTTCCCACTGTGGCACCAGTGTATCCATTGTTAATATATTTGACTGAATACAAACTGAAATTGCCTGACAGTTTTGTTTTTTTTTTTTCTGGTGGTACTGGGGTTCCTGGAAACCCTTCTACCTCTGGGTTGCACTCCGAGGCCTATTTTATACATTTTTATTTGGAAACAGGGTCTCTTAAGCCAGCGCAGCTGGCTTTGAACCTGCGCAATCCTCCTGTCTCCGCCTCCCAAGTGCAGGGATTACAAGCGTGTGCCACCACGCCCGGCTGCCTGACAATATTTTGATGCAAAGTTTATATTTTAGGGAAAAAAAGAGTTACCATATTGTCTTGATTCTATCAATTTCATTGATGATAAGACACTGTCTATCATCTTAGGTGTCATAGGGCAAGGAGCAGAACTTGGCTAAATGGAAATATTTTTTAAAAATTTATTGGTGTATTGTTATTATACATGATAGTGAGATTCATAGTGATACAGCCATGTATGCACATAACATTATTTGTCTCTTTCCTTTCCCACACCTCACCTTTCCCTGTGCTCTCCTGCCACCTCACTCCTAGTCTCTGACTTCATTTCCATGAAGTCCCTGTGTCTTCCCTTTTTCTCTCTAGATTCCACATATGAGAGCAACATGTGGCCCTGGACTCTCTGAGTTGGGTTGATCCTGCTCAGCATGATGCTCTCCAGCACCACCTTAAATGGAAATACTTTAATTGATGGAATAAGTTTTATTGCTGTTTCTATTTTTTTTTAATTTTTTTTTTTTTTTTGCTTACTATTTGTTGGTTTAGGATTGCTATGTCCTCTTGGTTCAGTTTAGGTAGGTTATATGTGCTTAGAAATTATCAATTTCTTCCATGGTTTTCCAGTCAATTGGAGTATAAATTTTCAAAATAGTTTCTGGCAATCCTTTGAATTTCCCCACTGTCTGTGGTGATGTCTCCTTTTTCATTTCTGATTTTAATAATTTGAGTTGATTCTCTCTTTCTTTTGGCTAGGTTGGCCAGGAGTTTATCAATCTTATTAATCTTTTCAAAGAACCAGCTTTTTGTTTTGTTGATTCTTTGAATTGTTTTTTTGTTCTCCATTTTATTTATTTCTGCTCTGATTTTAATAATTTCCTGCCTTCTCCTGGCTTTGGGATTGGACTGTTGCAGTCTTTCTAGGTATTTGAAATGTGTCATTAGTTTGTTTACTTGGCGACTCTCTGTTCATCATATGTGGGTACTCAATGGCATAAACTTTCCTCTTAACACTGCCTTCAAAGTGTCCCATAGAATTTGGTAAGTTTGGTAAGTCTCTATTTTCATTTATTTCCAGAAAATTCTTTATTTCCTCCTCTTATTTCTGATCTTACCCGCTCATCATTCAGTAGTGTATCATTCACTCTCCATGTATTTTAATGGTTTCTTTTGGTTTTCCTGTTGTTGATTTCTACTTTCATTCCATTGTGGTCTGAAAAGATTCAGGGAATTATATTACATCTTTTGAATTTGCTGGTGCTTGCTTTGTGACCCAGGATGTGATCTATTTTTGGAGAAGGTTCCATGGGCTGCTGAGAAGAATGTGTATTCTGCTGTTATTGGTTGAAATATTCTGTATATGTCTATTCGGTCCATTTGGTTTATAGGTTTTTTTTAGTTCTGAAGAGTCTTTACTCATCTTTTGCCTTGATGATTGATCTAGTGATGTGAGAGGTGTGTTAAAGTCTCCCAATATTATTGCATTTGGGTCTATTTGAGATCTGATGTCCAGGCAGGTTTGTTTTACAAATGTGGCTGTACCCACATTTGGAGCATAAACATTTGCTATCATTATATGTTCTTTTTTTTAATTTTATTTTATTGGTGCACTGTATTCATACATCATAGTGGGATACAAACTTTTGTAGACATACATGCACACATCGCCCAGTCAGCCCCCACCCGATCCCCACCCCATTCTCTCCCCATCCCTCCCTCCCATGCTTGGCTTGGTGGTTGACATCTAGTATTATAGCAATTTATCCAAAATTAAAAATGATAATCTCACATAACAGTTTCATTTGTCTGATACCAAGCTTTTGATGACTTAAAGATAACATTTCAATATTTCTTTTTGCTTTCTTTCTTACCAGAGAATATTTTTTCTTTTTTTTTAGGTGAAACTATCATATATTTATTTTTCAGAAAAAAATCTATCCTGATATGGAATATGGACTCTAGATACCCAAAACAATCTCGAAGCAAAAACAAAGCTAGAAGATGTATATTTTCTGATTTCAAACCGTATAAAGCTACAATAATTGAAACAGTGTAGTACTGTTCTAAAGGCAGATATATAGACCATTGGAGTTAAATACAAGCCTAGAGCTAAATTCTTCCCTATATTGTCAAGTTATTTTTGACAAGGTTTCCACGAAGATTTGGTGGTGGAAATAATAATCTTTTAACTAAATATTGTTGAAAAATAATAATTACATGGAAAAGAATAAAATTGGACCCTTACCTAATCCCACATACAAGTATTAACTCAAACTAGATAAAAGACCTAAATATAAATCTTAAGACTATAAACTTTTAGGAGAAAATCTGGGTCATAAAACCTCACAACATTGAAATTGGCAGTGATTTCTTGGATATGATTTCAATGGCACAGGCAACAGAAGAATATACAAACTTCCTAAAAAATAAAAGAAAATATTGTATATCCAAAGACAATGTAAACAGAGTTAAAAGTTACTAATAGAATTGGATAAAATATTTCCAAATGCTATATCTGAAGGTATATTAATATTCCAACTAGAAATCCTAAAAATTAACAACAATAAAGGCAAACAATACAATTTAGAGATAGGTAAAAGACTAACATAAGTAATGAATCTCCACAGATAACCAATCTTAGTTGTCTGTTGGATGGAAACTCTTGTTTCTCTGGTTCTGGTGAGTGTTACCTATTTCTTCTTTGTAGTTAATCTCTTTGAGTATTTTCTCTAGCACTGGTTTTGAAGGCATAAATTCCTTCAGTTTCTGTTTGTCATGGAAGCTTCTTATTTCTCCATCTAATTTGATAGAAAGTTTTGCTGGATAGGAAATTTTTGGCTGGAAGTTGTTTTCTTTCAGAGTTTGGAATATGTTACTCCAAGCCCTTCTGGCTCTCATGACTTGGTTTGGGAAGTCTGGAGTGATTCTAATTGGTTTGCCTCTGAATGTCACTTGGCCCTTTGTTTTTGTTGCCTTTAAGATTCTCTGCTTGGCTTCCACATTGGTCATTTTGACAATTATATGGCGTGGGGATCCTCTTCTCGGATCCTGTCTAAAAGGAGTTCTATAAGTTTCCTGGATCTGTGTATCAACCTCTTGCTCTATATTTGGAAAATTTTCTGCTATTACTTCCTTGAAGAGATTGTTGATCCCTTTGGTATCACTTTCTTTTCCCTCCTCTATTCCAATTATTCTTAGGTTAGCTCTCTTAAGATGGGCCCATATTTCTTCAATGTCAGATTCCTGCTGTTGGATATCTTTTTCTAGATTAGAAACTATGCATTCATTTTTGGATTGCTCATCTTCTAAGAGCGAGATTCTGTTCTCCATGTGGTCTAATCGGTTGTTTGTGCTTTGAATTGAGGCCTTTACTTCATTAATTGCATCCTTTATCTCTTTTTGGCTCTCTCTCTGAGTTCTTTTCGAAGCACCTCTATTATTTCTACAGTTATTTTCCTGATTTGATCTTCTAGAAATCTCTGATTTTCTGTTTTATCAGGTTCTGATGTTGTGGGGTTGTGCACATTCATTACTTCAGTGTTATTCCTCTTTCCCATGATTTCGGAGGTTTGTGCCTTCTCTGGGTTCTTCCCTTGGGTCACTATGGCTTCACTTAAGGTGCTCTGGATCTCGAGTCTGTATTATCTCAGACCCTACTACTCCTTTACTGGGTTGTATCACAGAGTCTCCGACCCAGGGAGTCGATAGAGGCTGCTTTAAACTATGGGGGGTGCCAGGTTGCACGCTCTCCTATGGTGTGATATCTCTGCCACCACCACTCCCTCACTGGGTCAAGTCCCAGGAGGCACAATACTGGGATTTCTCCTCTGTGGCCCGCAGTTTGACTCACTGTTCTTGAGTACGTAGATGTAGCTGTACTGGACTCGGTGAATTCACTGCTGCTGCCGCCGCCGGTGGCAATATGGCGCCTCTGCCACGCCCTCGGCCATGAGGCTGGCGTATTTTTTCTTCTCTGGTTTTGATTTCCACTCTGAATCCCTGCAGCGTGTGCTGAGCTCAGCCACTGGGAGCTTTAAATGCTGTCTGCGCCGAAAGATCCCGCCTGGCTGTTCCGCATCGGCTCACCTCGGCTTGCTGTAGCCATCCGCTGAGTTCGCCGCTGCCGCCGGCAGTATGGCGCTGCTGCCGCGTCCTCGGGCGCGTGTGTCTCCTCTGTGGCCCTGAGCTCTGTTCTCAGTCCGCTTTCTCTCTGGAGCCTGGTGGTTTTTTTGTTTTTCTGGTGATGGTGTTTTCTGGCTATGAAAGGCGCTCTTTTTGTGGTAATGGAGATTGGTTGTTAGCGGGACTCTTAAGCCCCGCTTTTCTCAGTCGCCATCTTCCCGGAAGTCCTCTCATTATATGTTCTTGATGGATTGTTCCTTTTAATAAAAGGAAGTGCCCTGCTTTGTCTCTTCTGATGTGTTTTAGCTCAAAGTCTGTTTCGTTGCTACCCTTGCCCATTTCTGGTCTCCATTAGCATGATATATCTTTTTCCATCCTTTCACTTTCAGTCTATGAATGTCTTTGGCTTTAAGGTGAGTTTCTTGCAAACAGCATATATTTGGATTATGTTTTTTAATCCACATTGCCAGTCTATGTTTTTCAATTGGTGAGTTAAGTCATTTGACATTCATAGTTATTATTGAAATATCATTTTTGTTTCCTTGAACTTACACGTTCAGGAGATATACAGAACACCATTAATACAAGATTAAAGAAGGACTTCCCCATGCCATATAATAATCAAAATGACCAATAAAGAGGCCAAGGAAAAAATCTTTTAAAAAGCAGGTGACATATAGGGGCAAAACAATAAAAATTACCCCGGACTATACAACCCAAGTCATGAATGCCAGAAGAGACTGGTATGATGTGATCCAGATTCTGGAAGAAAACTTTCAACCAAAACTGCCATATCTAGCAAAGTTATTATTTAAAACTGATGGAGAAACAAAAGTGTTTCAAGGTAAGCAGAATCTCAAAAAATCCATGAATTCAAAGCCACACTAGAGAAAATACTTAAAGAAATAAACCATAAAGAAGAAAAAAGAAAGCAATTTTCAGAACCAGAGAAGAGATGAAGTTGATCATCAGGGCACCTATGTTAAGAAGAAATAATAGAAATAACCAAACAGATGATAGAACACAAAATGACAGGAAACAGGAATACTTTAATTGACATCCCAGTTCCAGAAATGAAATATTATCATGTTTCTGGAGGCTTTACTTTTCAAATAATAGAATCTAAGAATCAAGGACATATAAATTTTTTCAACTTGTAATTAGGAATTGAGTTCTCATCACTAAATTATTGTAATAATAATAGCTCAAGGTCAGATGTAGCAGCTGTAATTGCTCTCAGTTGCTCGAGCTCATTATATATCCTTCTGTAGCAATTAGTACAAACATGAATTATGTGCCCTTGAAATAATGTGTTGGGAAATGTGAAGAAAGTCATCCCTTATGCAAAATTTGAAAATTTTTGAGTCTTACTTTAAATTTGTTCCTATGAAGAAATTAGCCTTAAATTAACAATATCTAATTGTGTGATATCTTTAGGAACATAATTCTTGCATACAGTTTAGCAACCTCTGATTTCCATATTGATCACACTATTTGCTCCACAGTGTGCGTTTTGTATTTGAGATTTTGATAGTTCTGGGAGCAGGGAAGGAAGAAGCCAGCAGCCCTGTCTCCTACTCGCACCACTCTCAGCCAAGGGGTAAATTTTCCTATGTTGAGAAACATTCATTTTTTTTTTGCAAATCTGTTGTCCTCACTCTCTTAGAGTATAATATCCCAAGCCGGGAACTAGGGGCTACAAAATCAGGTGGGATAAATGACAAATGGAAATGTTTCTCATCCTTTCTCTATTTTGTGTAGGTGTGCACCTGGATATTTCGGGAATCCCCAAAAATTTGGAGGTAGCTGCCAACCGTGCAGTTGTAACAGTAATGGCCAGTTGGGCACTTGTGACCCCCTAACTGGAGGTAAGATTGAAGCACACCTTTGCCAGCCTGCATTTGTAAAACTAATGTAAGATAACAGCCTGGGCACTGAAGCACAATTATTTAGAAAGCATAATATATAATTCTAGCTAAAAAGCTTTCTCTTTGTTTCGACAACCTGGAAGTGCTACCTGGAAAGGCTTGTTATTTACAGCTTTGGTGAATAACTTATCCCAATTAGGTTACTAAAAATTAAATGATCTTTAAAATTTACTAATTATAGATGAAATCACTTCTTTGGCTACTTGATGAGCTTTCCTTTTGATATCTTAGGGTTATTTTCACATCAGCCTTCTTTATGTGGATCTGAAGGAGTCAAAGGACTCTCTCTTATAGCTAGTGTGCTAGGATGTGGGCAGGTCATTGGGGGTGGATTTTCACACCAAGGAGTAAATAATTTGTGGGAGTTGGTATGAGTTCATTAGGAGTAACTCAGAATTAAAAGGAAAACTATCCTCTTGCCTCTTTCAAAGATATTAACGTGATTTATTAGGAAATACCACTGATATAGAATAACACTTAGGTAAGATCTCTCATCTTATAGTTATGAGCAAGTTGAAGAATGAAACACTGGATGTATGGGGTTTATCTGATCAAGTAGCCATTCCCAAAAGAGTGCAGAGTAAATGGATTAATGCCGGTCTAGAATGGGGATTTACTAGCAAGCCTCAGCTCTTTGTTTCTGACTCCATTCTCTTCCACATTTTTTACTTAGAAGGAACTATAAAAGGCATACCTACCCAGTTGTCAGGTGATACAAAGTTAGAAAGGACAATAGATGCTCCTGTTGGCACACTTAGAATACAAAAGGACCGTGTGGCCGGGTTTGTAATCCCAGCACTTGGGAGGCTGAGACGGGATTGCACAGGTTCGAAGCCAGCCTCAGCTACTGAGTGAAGCTCTCAGCAACTTAGTGAGACCTTGTTTCCATATAAAATAGGTCTGGGAGTGTAGCCTCTGGGTTCCATCCAAGTACCACACACACAAAAAAAAGGACCATGTCTGGGAAAATTTCCAGCTTAGAATCTGGCTGTAAAGTTAGATTATATTTAGAGAGAAGCAAGAGAGCATTTCATCCTAAGAGTTCAGGCATGGGGAGAGGAGAAGAAGTGGAGGGAGAAAGACGGCCCAAGGTGGCCACAGGTTTTCATGAACTGTGGCTGAAAACCTCAAACTCAGCTTACGTGTGCAGTTCTGGGTGGCGGGGTCCAACGACACGTGTGCTTACCTGCCACACGAGTGTCATTTGTCTGCCACTCCCAGGGAACCAATATATCACAATATGGCAGAGATTTCGTCTTGGTGTCTCTGTATTTTCTGCACCTAGCACACGGGGTGGTACACAGTGGGTTCAGAGGTGCTCGGCCAATGTTTGTGCAGTGCGTTTGAACGATGTGAACACACGGGGGATTTCCAGTGATGAAAGCCTTAAAACTAATAGACATTTTAGCTCGATAAGAAAGGCATGGCTCAAAGCCAGACATGGTGATGCATACTTGTAATCCTAGTACTTGGGAGGCTGAGACAGTAGCATTACAGGTTTGTGGCCAGCCTCAACAACTTAGTGAGGCCCTTCACAACTTAGTGAGACCCTATTTAAAAATAAACAATAGCCGAGAGTGGTGGCACACGCTTGTAATCCCAGCATTCGGGAGGCTGAGACCGGAGGATGACGGTTCGCAGACAGCCACAGCTACTTAGTGAGGCTCTCTGCAATTTAGTGAGACCCTGATTCAAAATAAAGAATTAAAAAAATAGGGCAGGGAGTGTAGCTCAGAGGTCAAATGGCTCTGGGTTCTATCCCCAGACCCACAATAAATAAATAAATAAATAAATAAATAAATAAATAGCCAGGCATAGTGGTACATGCTTGTAATCCCAGTACTTGGAAAACTGAGACAGGAGGATTGCGGTTTGCAAACAGCCTCAGCTACTTAGTGAAGCCCTTTGCAACGCAGTGACACTCTGTTTCAAAATAAAGAATTAAAAATAGGGCTGGGGGTGTAGTCTGAAGGTAGAATGCCCCTGGGTTTCATCCCCAGTACCAAAATAAGTAAATAAATAAATAAATAAATAAACAAACAAACAAACAATAAATTCGGTCTGGGAGTGTAGCTCAGAGGCAGAATGCCCCTGGGTTCAATCCTCAGTACCACACACACACACACACACACACACACACACACACACACACACAGCAAGGCATGGCCCTCTACAGAGATGCCTTTGTAGGCCAGAAATGGACTGTATAACCTAGGAGGCCACCATGATAGTAGCCCTGCTGGGAGGCAGGAGCTCCATGACCAATGGCCTGGACCATCATGGGACAAGGCAGGACCACTGAGGCTGTGTGTTCCTGTGACCAAACTCTTCCCAAACTGGCTTTTCTGAAAACCAAGTTAAAAAGCAGATGATAAGGAAGTGTAATAACACTATCTTCACTTTCCCCTTCTGATTCCAGACTGCATAAACCAAGAACCCAAAGACAGTGATCCTGCAGAAGAATGTGATGGTGAGAACAGACGCCCTCACCCCTTTCCAGGTTGTGAGGTTTGGTTTAAGATACGTGAGCCCCGTGCTGGGACATGCAGTTTCTAGTCAATGGTGGGAGGAGGTGGAGGAGGACTACATAGGTCGGGTCCTCTGTCAGCTACTAGCTGAGGACCTTCAGCAAGCTGCTGCGCTTCTCCAAGCCTCTGTCTCATCATCTGCAGGATGCACCCAGTAACTAGAACACCTCATGGAACTACTGGGGAAATGCTCATAAAGCCCTTTTATGATTTGTAGTCAATAGCAAGCACTCCATAAATAAGACCAATTTATTACTCTTTTTCCCCGCATTCAAAATAAACAACAATTCATAGAATCCCTATTTTTATTTAAAATGCTTCTGTGTATAGGGCTCTCCCATTTTTGGAACCCACATCTCTCCCTGAGAAGGCTGTGATTGTGATTTCCGCCCATGATACCTGTGTGCGTATGAGCTGGGCTGTGCAGCCCTTGAGTTCTCTTTGCCTTCCTTTGGCCCCAGCCCCCAGCACTTTTGCCTTTGATTGTGGCCCCTGCAGATTGCAACAGCTGTGTGATGACCCTCCTGAACGACCTGGCCACCATGAGCGAGGAGCTGCGCAAGGTCAAGTCTCAGCTGCAGGGCCTCAGTGCCAGCGCCAGCACTCTGGAACAGATTCGACACATGGAGACCCAAGCCAAAGACCTGAGGGTAAGTCCCTGGAGGGCCCAGAACAGATACTCAGTGAATACAGTTGTGCCTCAGTATCCCTGGTGTCCACAGGGGATTGGCTCTAGGACTCCCATGTGAAAACAGGGTCCTGGAGGTCATCTAAAGGCTTTGAAAAGATGCTCAAGTCCTTTATATAAAATAGTATAGTATTTTCATACATCTTACACATGTTGTCAAATACTTGGAATAACTTCCATATTTTGTATAATATCCAGTATCATGTAAATGAAATGTAAAAACCTGTATACGATGTTATTTAGGGAATAATGACAAGAAAAGGTCTGTATATGTTCAATACACACACAATTTTTTTTTTTTTTTTTTTTGGTGGTACTGGGGGTAGAACCCAGGGGCTTTCTACCTCTGGGCTGTATTCCAAACCTATTTTATATTTTATTTGGAAACAGGGTCTCACTAAGTTGCTGAAAGCCTCACTCAGTAACTGAGGCTTGCTTCGAACCTGTGCAATCCTCCTGTCTCAGCCTCCAAGCGCAGTGATTACAAGCATGTGCCATCACATCTGGCTAATAGGCACACAATTTTTTAGAACTGGCCAAATGTGAGGGTAAACATAATTTCATACTTGGGAGGCTGAAACAGGAAGACTGCAGGGTTTGAGGCCAGCCTCAGCAACTTAGACTCTCAGCAACTAAGTGGGACCTTGTTTCAAAATAAAAAGAGAAAAAAGAGCTGAGATAGGCTTCATGGCACATGCCTATAACCCTTCCTGAGACAGGAAGATCACAAGTTCGAGGTCAGTCTCAGTAACTTACTGAGATCCTGTTTCAAACTAAATAAAATAGGGCTGGGGGCCTATCTCAGAGAGAATTCCCCTGGGTCCAATTCCCAACACCAAAATATGTGTGTACTGAGGTTTGTTTCATAGCTCCAAATTTCCAGGTGAATGTCCCTTGTGCACTTGGAAGTAGGTGTCTGGGAGGGTCTCCTGAGAATAAATGAGGCCTAAAGTGCCCCACAGGCCCAGGTTCAGGTTCTCTGGAGAACGTGAAGTCTATTGTGCCCATGGAAAGTACTGCAGGCACAACCTTGAAACTTCCCAGTGCTCATCTCTGGGCAGTGGCTCTATATGAGAATGTAAGAAAGCCACGGGAATCACAGCCTGTTAGTCAGGACCTGGACAAATCCAGAAACCTGCATCCCTAAGACCTGGTCCTGAACTTGGGGAGTCTGAGGTGGGCCAGGGGTAACTAAGATCTCTAGATGGGGTGTGGGGAGAGGGGGGAACTCCCAAGGAATGAGCCTGCAGATATCTTAACAGACAAATAACAAGAAAATATGCCCAACCAAAGCAACAGTCAAGAGATGAGTGTACTTTCGACAGATGGGAATAACAGGACCATCAGAAAATTACTTTGAAGAATATTCTCCAACAGAAGGAATAAGAAGTGCTTTTGAAACACGAACTGATTCTCTTGGCTATAGCAGAGTCTATATAGCAGAAAGTAATTGTAGAAAAATGGCTCTTTGTCATCCCTTGAAGTTAATTTTAGCCCATGGTTTATAGACTTATATAGCCCTATGTTCAAGAAGAAAGGCAGCTACATGAGTTACTCTGATGCCCGTGATGCCGCCCTGCATTTCTCTACTTTCTGTGCACATCTATGCACCTGTGTGTGCTAAGCACCCAATTCAAGTCTCAGAGCATCCCTATGGGGGAATAGTGTTGCTTTCATTTAACAGCTAAATAACTTGTTTAAAGTCACATAGATAGAACATGGAGGTTCTAGAAGAATTCAAGTCAAGACCAGACCGAATTCTAAAGGCCATCCTTTACCTACTGTAACCCTTATTCAGATAGTCTACTGACATCTGCATGGTGATGTCAGCTTTCCCATTATAAAATCAAAATAGATGTGTCTTCTTGCTGTATCACACAAACTCTGTGACAATTCAGAAGGAATAAGTACAAACCAACATTTTTGAATGCTCACATGCACATTACATTTTAGAATACATTAGCTCATTTATCACCAAAATTAGCCCTGCAGCTTAATATTATGTTCTCCAGTTTGCTGATGAAGGGAATACAATTTAAGGGGGCTCATCTACTAAGCAGTAGACCTAGGGTTTAGACCTGTATTCTTCTCTTCTCCTTCTTTCTTTTCTTTCCTTTTCTTTTTGTACTAGGGATTGAACCCAGGGACATTCTACCTTGAGCTATAACTCCAGCTCTATTTTTATTTTTTAAGTTTTTTGGGAGGGTACTGGAGATGGAACCCAGGAGCATTCTACCTTAGAGCTATACCCCCAGCCCTATTTTTTATTCTTTATTTAGAAACAAGTTCTCACTAAGTTGCAGAGGGCCTCACTAAGTAGCTAAGGCTGTCTGTGAACCTGTGATTCTCCTGTCCCAGCCTCCCAAGTACAGGGATTACAAGAGTGCGCCACCATGCCCCGCTATTTTTAAATTTGGAAACAGGGTTTTCTAAGTTGCACAGAGCCTCGCTAAGTTGTTGAGGTTGGCCATGAACCTGTGACCCTGCTGTCCTAGCCTCTCAAGTAATGGAATTACAGTGTGCGCCACCACATCCAACTTTTGTTTGTTTCTTTGTTTGTTTGTAGGTTTTTTTTGGTGGTACTTGGGTTCCTGGAAACCCTTCTACCTCCGGGCTACATTCCCAGACCATTTTATACTTTTTTATTTAGAAACAGGGTCTCCCAAGCCAGCGCAGCTGGCTTTGAATCTGCACGATCCTCCTGTCTCCACCTCCCAAGCGCGGGGATTACAAGCGTGCACCACCATGCCTGGCTGGACTTGTATTCTTAAGAATGTATTCTTTTACACACCACTGGCTCCAAGTAGAGGCAATAAAATTATTTTTTTAATCAGTTTTAAGATCTTAAGTTTTTTCTCCCAAAATCAAAAACAAGCACTGCTCTATTATGGGCATCAATGTTAACCCTTGAAAATAATGAGGCAACTTAGTATTTAAAAAAAGGATAAAGTACCTGGATTGTGACCTGAAGCAATCAGTGATCAGCTGTACAGGCCTGGAC